>NC_140967.1:44342175-44407175 GCF_056783735.1 Eptatretus burgeri
GGGCCAATATGTATAAAGCCTCCGATGATCCCACACGCAAGAAAGAAATGGTTTAATATTCGCAAGATAGAAATCAAACCCGATCGTGTTTATACACCGCACAGCGTTTAATATTCACAACATGGAAATCAAACCCAATCGTGTTTATACACCGCACAGCGTTTAATATTCGCAAGATAGAAATCAAACCCAATCGTGTTTATACACCGCACAGCGTTTAATATTCACAACATGGAAATCAAACCCAATCGTGTTTATACACCGCACAGCGTTTAATATTCACAACATGGAAATCAAACCCAATCGTGTTTATACACCGCACAGCGTTTAATATTCACAACATAGAAATCAAACCCAATCGTGTTTATACACCGCACAGCGTTTAATATTCACAACATAGAAATCAAACCCAATCGTGTTTATACACCGCACGGCGTTTAATATTCACAATATGGAAATCAAACCCAATCGTGTTTATACACCGCACAGCGTTTAATATTCACAACATAGAAATCAAACCCGATCGTGTTTATACACCGCACAGCGTTTAATATTCACAACATAGAAATCAAACCCGATCGTGTTTATACACCGCACAACATTTAATAGCGAAAGTAGTGAGCTTCATACTCAACGCGTGCACATGAGAGAATAGTAAACAATAACACAATACTTTGGCAATTTGGAATCCGTGTCGTCGGCTATGACCCTTTTGCTTCCGGTTTTTGTCATGGGGAATGATGCGTCCCTGGAGATAAAGGCATCGTCGGAGACATGAAAGACCCAAATATCAGACATGGTGTATATTTCCTCTACTGATTTTAATAAAGATAACTTCCACATCATCAAAAAATAATTTTTAATTGTGATTTACATTATTTGATCGCTGATCCCGAATCCAGGCCGAAGTGACGTAAAAACGTTGTACAGTAACAATAAAAATGGTTTTTATAACCATGGTTATAACAATAATGAACAAAGAAAATGTTAATAAAATATGACTTACAGATGATTATTATATCATTATACGGTATAATATACATACGGTCATTTTTGCAAGTGTGTCGAATGCATAAGTCATAATTCGGAAACCGGGAAGTCGGAAGTCATTGTCTTCAATTGACTGTAGTATTAATTTCTCATTCTCTAGCAAATTCCATTGGCCCCATGTCAATCGGCTGAACTTGAAAAATTAACGTTACGCAACCAGGTGATGACGTCATAATTCGGAAACCGGAAGTCGGAAGTACAATTCTTTTACATCGGGACACTCCCGGGTACATGTTCTGTCAGCATGTGAAGTTTGGTGAGGATCAGTCCAGTACTTTTCGTGTGCATAGGTCACAAAGAAACACACACACAGACACACAGACAGACACACTTTCAACTTTATATATATATATATATATATATATATATATATATATATATATATATATATATATATATATATATATATATATATATATATATATATATGGGGGGTATCCATAAAGTCCTTGTGCAACTTTGAACTTTCATAACCTTTGATGTACACATGATGGAGACAAACTATAAATGGTGCATGAAAGCATAATTAAAGTTTTTACTTGTACAGTTCAATTTTTTAGGCTTTAACATAACCGCCATCTTTTGCAATACATCATTTAATCTGATTTTCCAACCTGTTGAAAATGTTCTCCTGTTTTTGTTGAGTAATTGGTTCACGAAAAAAATAAGTGACCACGATATTCGTTATTGTTGACTGTCTGTGTCTGTCTGTCTGTCTGTCTGTCTGTCCCGAGCATAGCTCCGTGGGTTTTGATCCGATCCTGATAAATTTTTGGTGGGAGGTTTATATCATGATCTAGTTGTGTTTTCCTGAGAATGGATTTGGTGCGCCCATTATGGGCGGAGCCACGCCCAAAAAACGTGTTTTTAGGGGGTAGCCGATTTCAATTTGCATCTTCTCCAAGGGGGTTTGTCGAATCTGACAGGGGTTTTGGTATTTGGTTATCCCAATGGCACCTGCATAGCTCCATGGAGCTCGATTTTTTTTTTTTTTTTTTTTTATTATTTTTTTTTTTTTGAAATTTTCGTCCCAAGGTCAAGGTCACGGACTTAGAAAATTTCGAATTTTGACATAAAAAATTATCTTCTCCGAGGGGTTTGTTGAATCTGGCTGGGGTTTCGGTATTTGGTTTGCCCAATGGCACCTGCATAGCCCCACGGAGCTCGATTTTTTATTATTTTTTTATTTATTTATTAATTTATTTTCATTTTCATTTTCGTCACAAGGTCACGAACTTAGAAAATTGCGAATTGTGTTTTTAGGGGGTAGCCGATTTCAATTTGCATCTTCTCCTAGGGGGTTTGTCGAATCTGGCAGGCATTTCGGTATTTGGTTAGCCCAATGGCACCTGCATAGCTCCACGGAGCTCGATTTTTCATTTTCGTCACAAGGTCACGAACTTAGAAAATTGCGAATTTTGACATAAAAATCCATCTTCTCCGAGGGGTTTGTCGAATCTGGCAGGGGTTTCGTTATTTGGTTGGCCCAATGGCACCTGCATAGCCACACCGAGCTCGATTTTTCATTTTCGCCCCAAGGTCAAGGTCACGAACTTTAAAAATTTTGACATAAAAATCATACGACCGCCCACACTTTGAGAGCTAGGATGACAATATGTTTTATGCATAATCTTGAGGTTATTCCTCACCTAAAGTCTTGAAACCATTTTGCTCTATCTCGAACACCTTGTCCGTGGCGCCCCCTTCAAGTTTGTTTTTACGCTGATTTCATCAAAGTATGGATAATTCGAGGAGTGTGAAATGCCATATAGCCTATATGACGTTATATTGTTCCTGGAATGTTCCAGAGGAAGTTTTGCACCAAAGGTCATAATCCTTGACCTTTGACCTTTAAAGTTCACAAAGGTCAAATTTTCAAAGTTGTGGGAATCGAACCGGGTTTTCGACCTTCTTCGACGAACTAACTCCAATAAGCTATAGCACATATCCCGTTTCCTTATTTTAATGACCACAACATTGTTTTGTGGCCTTTAAAGGTTATGCAAAGGTCAATTTTTTTTAAGTTGTTGAACGAAACTGGGTTTTCGACATTTTGCAGCTAATAACCTGTCACCCGTACCAGATCATGTTGATCATTTTTATAACTTGGTCAAACATTATCACATTGTCTCATCCTTGACTTCTGAAACGATCTACATCGTCAAATACCGCTCGTGAACCATCGTCGTCTTCAGACTTGTTTCATTAATTGCATTTGTGATCGTAGCTCTAAGTTCATCCAAAAAAAAAAAAAAGTGGTTTGATGAGTTTAAAAAAAACAAACAAACAGTTTTAACGTACCCTTTTAAAGGTAGTCCAGTGGGAGCAGGTTAGACGAACGAGGTTGCCAAGCAATCGGTCCATGTCTACTGTTCCACGTGTCTGGGAAGACATCGTTCAAGAACGTCGCACATTCGAAGCATTGTGACAGGAAGCCTTTTCTTGCTGGTACAAGGTGACATGAAAGAGTTTAATCGTCTTAGTTCGGTAACAAAGAAATTCTACAACATTGCAAATTATCTGTCACTATTGACTGTTGCTTCTTCCAAAAAAAGAATGGACCAATGATGCGTGATCTGGACCTGAACCAAAATCGAATCTCTTTGCTCTTGTCGCCTAACCAACACATCCACCTAGTTTTGTTATAACTCATCCATAACGTTTTAAAATATCATGCTATACTCTGTCGTTTTGGCCCCATCTCTTAATGATGAAGAATCACTTAAAAATTGAAAAATTCTCGTATCCAGATCTGGATTCTGATCTTCACCAAAATCAAATCAAATCAAATCAATTTTTCCTTGTCAGTTGTCGCACACGCAACCTGTCCACCAAGTTTCGTACGAATCGATCCGAAACTTTTTGAGATATCGTGCTATATAATCATTTTAGCCCTCTCAATTGTAAAAAATCACTTAAAAAATTCGTATCCAGATCTTCACCCAAATCGAATGTATTCGTCCTTCTCACACACCCAACTTGTCCATCAAATTTCGTCTGAATCCATCCACAACTTTTTGAGATATCCTGTTCACAGACAAACGAACAGACAGGGTTGAAAACATAACCTCCGTCCACCTTCGGTGGCAGAGGTAATAACAATATCGGCATCAACAAAACTTTGATGAATTGTGCTTTCAAACGCCATTGTCAGTTTGTTCCTTTCTTGAGCACATCAAAAGTTGTAAAAGCTCACAGTTGCACAAGGACTTGATGGACACTGTAAATCACGTAAAAACATCGTCGTGTTATGGAACGATTATGAGTGTCACGTTCGTCAAGCTTTTTCAACACCCTTCCAATATGAGTGATCCCACACTAAGCATACACCTTGCACAGGGACATGGTAACGAGGAGAGTTCCCCCCCCCCCCCATTTTTATACGCCCGACGTGTATATATATATATATATATATATATATATATATATATATATATATATATATATATATATATATATATATATATATATATATATATATATATGTATATTGTTGTGGTTACCAGATTCGCAAACCACCATTCAGGTCCCTTAGGTGAGGTATCTCGGTAAGTGCATGTGTAGTTAGGCCCAAACCCGTTGTCTAGTGGGAATACATGTCATTTATACGTGCTGCGACTCTTCAGGATAGCCGTTTTTCTTTTACTATCTTTATTTTGGACCAACCGCTACCATCACAATTACAACCACAACCACCGCTTCACCATAACCGCCACGACCTTTACCGTCACAACTCGCCACCATCGCATCACCGTCATCTCGCGCCACTCATGGGCACCGATGCTGGACTCGTGTAGGGCGCACGTTGAACAGCGTGTACAAAATCACGGATTTTCTGCTTCAAAAACGGATCAAAAACGACACACGCCCACTTTTTGCCGTCCAATCGGTGAGCGAGGGGCGAATTGGCCCCGCCCCCAGGGCGATCGATATATGCAAATTTGTGGATCAAAAAGCCTTCACGCCCACTTTTTCTCGGGCCAATGGGGAGCGAGGTGAAAGGTCAAAGGGAGGGGGTCAAAGGCGAAGTTACGGGGGGGATAAAAGGACGGTGTTCGTCAGTCAGAACGAGAGAGTCAGCAGAACGAGAACGAGGAGTCGGAACGAGAGAGTCAGCAGCAAACGAGAGTCGCGAAGGAGTCAGAACGAGAAGGAGTCAGAGTCGGGAACGAGAACGGAGGGAGAGTCGCAAACAAGAACGAAAGAAGTCTGGAGCCCGAAGCCTGCCGTGGCTGGAGAAGCTGAAGAGAGCCGGACGAGGGGGTGCTCGCGTCGGTGCCAGGAGCTGCACGTCCGCGGGAGGCCGGCAGCGCGACCTGGCCGAGGTGGAGACGCACACCAGGGATAATAAAGATCCTCTATACCCCGAGCATCAGCAACCCCCTCCTGTTTCCCCCCGCGCTGAGATAGTGCGACCAAGGGGGCCCCGTTCCCACCCCCAGCCAGGCACTGTCCACGAGGCCCGCGGGTTGCGGGGCCATCGCCGCTCCGCGTCTCATCACCAGACGGGTAGGCCCGACCCGGTCTCGGCCTCAGGCCTGCCCCATTCTTGGGGGATTTCTTTTCCTTGGTTTTGGGTATGTGTTGTCGGCGCCGTCTGTGAAGTAGAATTGTATAAGTGTTGCCGTGTGCTCGGTAGTCGGTATTAGCTCTGCACTGTGTTTTCACTTTTATGTTTGCTTTTTGTGTAAATGGAATTGTGTTTTCTTTTTTTGTGTGCATTTGGTGGAATTGTATTTGTGTGCTTTCCGTTCGTCGCGAATAAATGTGCTTTATTGTTGAACTGTTTCCCGCTTCGCTTCGTCTTTTCCTCCATTGAATCCCCATCTTGCTTCACGTAAAGGGTTGGTAGTGGGCTGAATACGCCCGATAATTAATCGAACCGTCGAGGTCGACGATAACACCGCTCGGTTATTCTGATAGTACGGAACGGGTCGCTTAAGTGGCCCGTGTCCGAAGTCGACCTGCGGCGAGGTGCGATCGCCCGGTCTACCCTCCGCGTGGGTACTTAGGTAGTTCGAATTTGGCGAGCAACCCTATCCCACGCGGGGGCTGATTGGCTCGATCGCGGTGAGACCGAAAGGTCCACCCGTGACTGGTTCCCGGCGTTAGTCCGAGAGGGTCACGACTGGATTGTCCGTCCGGTGGGCGACGTGCCGCGATTCGAGTTACGTGGCCGTCAGCACGCCGGCGGGCGCGAAGACCGCAACACTGGTGTCAGAAGTGGGATACAAATTCATCGCCCTCCTCGCGGCACTGGTATCGGAGAACAGGAAAACGGGCTCTCCTGTCTCCGGCTAAATTCACGGGAATCGGTCCAGGGGTGAGAGAAGCGACCCCCGATTCCCTCCAAATTACGAGCGAGCAAATTAACCCTTCACGAGAAACAAGATGGCGTCTCAAGGCGAGCGGGAGCCGGGGGTATTAGAAATGTATATGTGTAATAATGTAGAGTCCATGGTCCAGGATGGAATCCCCGTGCAGGAAATGTTGATTGTGCAGGAACACGGACTCGCCCAACTGAACCCAGGGCCCGAGGTGGGTGCGGCGGCGGCCGCGGTGTATGACACCTCCCCCCCCCCTCTCCACCAAGACCCTTCCCCAACCCCTGCCGAAATGGCTCACTCAAGCGCACCCGACATGGCCCAGCTATTCACCATGCTGGCACAAATGAATGCGGAAATGAAAGGCATGAATGAAAAGATGGATGCGAATATGAATGAAGTGAAAACGACGATGGATGCGAATACACAGCAAATGAAAAAAGAAATGAAAGAACTACGGGGTGAGACGCAGAACATGGGCCGATGCCTGCAGGCGGGCATGAAGGCCGTTAGCAGGGAACTCGGAATGGCGACTCCACGTGTCGGAACGAACGAGCTGGAAGGGGGTGCAACGGCTGACAGGCCCGCGGTGGAGGCGGGTAAGGAAAAAGTAATTCGGGAGACAAGAGACGAGGTGAAAGTAATTGGGAGGGAGAGAAAAGAACAATTAATACGGAAAGCAAGGATGAGGTACGCGGAGATCGTGAAAGAGCAAGGAGTGAAAAACAGGGAAGGACGGGAGCGACTTAAGGAGAAAGCAAGGTGGACCTACTTAAAGATAAGAGAAAGACGCCAGAAAGAAGCAGAGACCAATAGACACGAGGAGACGACAGAAAGAATAAAATGTATAGAGACACGGGAGATGGAGGGTGAATTGGACAAGGTAAGTGATGCACACACACACACAGAGGTAGTGGAGGACAGTGAGGTTGAGCTCGCGGAGCGTGTGGGGACCCGGTGTGAGCAGCTGGATGACCTCCTCCAGGAACGAGGGGAGGGAGTATGCCCCCTTGAGGCGAGTCACGACCAGGTGAGTTCGGTCGTGCTTTGCGAGGTTGAGGGGACGAGTGCTGTGGACGGGTGCACGGAGAGCTTGGGGGGTGTAGAGGCCCCGGAGACCCTTGTGGGGACACAAATCCCCAGTGTGGTTGTCCCTGTGTGTGTGGTGCCAGGTGTTAGTGCGGCACCGTGTGTGGAAGCGACCCCGTGTGTGAGTGGTGTGGTGGCGATGGTGCCGGAGTGCGTGCTTCCCAGCACGCCGTGTGTGGATGAGGCACCGCGGGTTAGTGCCCCCGCGTGTGTGGATGAGGCACCGTGTGTGAGTGTCGCCATGTGTGTGAATGAGGCACCGCGGGTGAGTGCCCTCGCGTGTGTGGATGAGGCACGGAGTGTGGATGAGGCACCGCGGGTGAGTGCCCCCGCGTGTGTGAGTGAGGGGCCGTGTGTGGATGAGGCACCGCGGTTGAGTGCCCCCGCGTGTGTGGATGAGGCACGGAGTGCGAGTGAGGCACCGCGGGTGAGTGCCCCCGCATGCGTGAGTGAACGGCCGTGTGCAAGGTCGCTGTGTGCAAGGGAGACCGTGAGTGTGAGAGAGCGGTATGTGAGGGAGATGTCGGTTGGCATGCGGGAGCACGCAGCCGCGTCTCCCGGTGTGAATGTGATGGAGTGGACTGTGTGCGTCGTAACACGCAGGTGTGCGTGGGTGGAATGGAGGCGGAGACGGCGACATGGGAGAAACGAAAGCCGAGTAGCGGCTGTGGTTGTTTCGAGGACCGTGCCGGGTTCACCCAGCAGTGAGCATGCGGTTCGTGCTGTGCAACGCACGAGACCACCACGTGCTCGCTTGCGAGAGTGAAGTTCCGGTCCGGAAACGCACGCGGTGGATTTGCCGATCCCGCGGACGGACAAAGTTTAGGCAGGTAAATGGATTTGGACCGGACGGGTTCTCCACGCGATCGTGTGTGTTAAGCTCCAACGGGCAAAGCACATGTGTTCGCGTGGGGAACCCCTCGAGACGTGTGGCTTGTGTTTTTTTTATGCGCACGGTGACGCCATGGCTGCACGTGGGGTTGGAATTCGGCAGGAGGGGTATCTCTGCCGGATGGTCCCGTCCAAGGAGGGACGAGGAACACGTGCAGCTGCATGACGTCACGGCCAGGTGCAAAGTGCGCGAGCTCTGAGTTGCCGCGCAGGTGCTGCGCATGGGAAAAAAAAAAGGAGCAAGCCTCACTTTCGGGTGTACAGGATTCCTGGGCAAGGGGTGAAAGACCCCCTTACCGGGGCACAGGATGAAAACTAGTTAGGGGGAAGGGTTAGCTTAGTTAGACCGACTTCATGGGGCAGGGGTAAGTCCTCATGGAGTCCGTGGAATGGATTAGGTAGAGGGATTGTAGCCAGATTTAGGTTGGGAAATAAAATGGGATATTTGGAGACATGGACAGACTTATGAGTGTGTAGAGGGGACGTAGCTTAGCTACGTAGTGTTAAAAGGAACGTGCTACTAGTTTAAGGGACGACGTGGGAGCACGAGTTAGTTAGGGGATGTAGTTAGAAGGATGGCAGAGTTCAGTGGTGTGTGTGTTGGAGAGTTGGTGAGTGAAGTGGAAGCATGTGCTTGGTGAGTGAGTGAGGCCAGCGGGTCTGTGTGTGTGGAGTGAATGGGGAATGCATGGTGCGATGAGTGATTGGGGGGAGGAGTGACTCCCGCCCAAGGGACCCCGGGGTCAGTGTAGAGTGAGTTAGCTGGGTTAGTCAAATTGAAAAATGGAGGTCGTTTTGCTGTTGGTGGGAAAGTAGGCTCGAGACCCATTTGGAGGGGTGCAGGAGCCCTGTTGATGGGCTTGGGAGCGTGGCTGCGAAAGGTGAGTATCGCTGAGTGGGTACCCCGGGCACCAGGCTAGTCGGCCGCGGTAGGCCAAGGGCCCATGGGGGGCCGGGATAGAGTAGTGGGCACGGGTGCGCCTGCTTGGTGCGGGGGCCCCGGGCGCCATTACCCGCGTGGGCAGTGTTGTGGGCACGGGTGACCCTCGGAAAGGGGCCCGGGACGCCGGCCTGCCACGTGTGCGTTTCAGGGGAGGTGCCACGGGGGCACTCCCCGGTGTTAGGGAGCTGGTAGGCTCGGAGGCAGTGTAGTGCCCGGGGGTGCCATAGCGGGAGATTCGGCAGAGGGTCGTGCCTGCCAAAGGGAGCCACGTGTCCCAGCCAGGAGACCGTGTGAGGGCACGGAGAGAAAATTGGGGGCGAGGCCCGAAATTGTGAGGACACCAACACAGGCGACGGGAATATGGGTTGTTAGAACCAATAGTTTAAGCGAGAGGCGCTTGTTGAAAGCCCCGGGGTAGTTTAACAGTTAAATGGTTAGGGTAGATTAGGAGATGTACCCCTCCGCACCATCCATCCCCTCGCTGTCGTTGTGGGCCGCTGGACCCACTTGGTGTTAAGATCGCCGAACTCTGGGGAGGCCATTCTGAGGCTTCGTTGGGCCTCGACACAGGACGCTAGCTCTCCCTTATTCCCCTCCGGGAAGGGAACGTAGGGGTTGGGAGTAGGCTAGGTGACAGAATAGGTTAGCCGAACAAGGACGATAAAGGGGGTTAGGGGACGATTTTTAGTGGGGAAGTAAAAATAAAAATAAAAATAAAAAATTAAGGGGGCTAAATTGGTTTTTCACAAATTAAGGGAGTGGGTATGTACAGTGACAGGCAAAGGCGATAGGTTGGGAGGGAGACAGGTAGGTAGGTCCGAGCCCGCCTTCCAAGTGGCCAGCACCACCGCACTCCCTCCACCAACCTCCACTGAACGGCAAAGGCTGGCCAGCTTCATCTGCTGGCTGTGTTACTTCAAGGCCTGTGCCGGCCCACTTGATCGGCAGCTGTTGTGTTGCTGCAAGGCCTGTGCCGGCCACTTCGTCTGCAGCTGTGGTACTTCAAGGCCTGTGCCGGCCAGTTCATCTGCCCGCTATGTTTGCCTGCAGCGGCCTTCTTCTGCGGGCTGTGTTTGCCTGCTTACCTTTGCCATGCCGTGCCCACTGCCCATGTTCACCAGCCCCGTTCAATTTTGCTTTGCCCCCCCTGTTCATTTCCATGTGCGCCAGGATCCGCAAGGCAACAGTTTGCAAGCTGCAAGAACTGCCCTGTTGGCAGCTACAACACGGGCCTGCAGTGGCGGCCCGTGCACCGTGTTTGCGTCCATTCATTCATCCATCCATTCGTTGTGTTCATTGCGTGTGCCACTTGAGCTGGCACGGAGACTGCGTTGTGCAGCCCAAGCACCGTTGTGGTTCACTGAGTTCAGTTCAAAAGGGAAGGCCTTGGACTGCGTGTGAGCAGCCAGCCACGTTCCCTGTCACCTGCATTGTTTTGAGCCAGAGACTGCATGCGGGCAGCCTGGCTCCCTGCTAACTGCTTTCTTTTGCAGAGTTCAATGATCCTGGCCATGGTTTAGTGTAAGATTTGTAAGTTAAGGTAAGATGTACTGTACATATGAGTGCGCCCCCGGCATGTATGTCTTAGCGCCGGCATTTTTATTTAAGTCGTCCGTGTGAGTGAGTTTGTTTAGATAGTTACGCAGCCCTCAGGTTATTTATTTTGGGGACACGAATACCATGAATGTCGCACTCAGGGATCCGTAGGTAAAATGTACTAGGGGAAAACTACACATGATGGCACACGAAAATTTGACGACTCGGGACGAGTCTGTAAAAAGGGAAGGGGGTAGTGTTGTGGTTACCAGATTCGCAAACCACCATTCAGGTCCCTTAGGTGAGGTATCTCGGTAAGTGCATGTGTAGTTAGGCCCAAACCCGTTGTCTAGTGGGAATACATGTCATTTATACGTGCTGCGACTCTTCAGGATAGCCGTTTTTCTTTTACTATCTTTATTTTGGACCAACCGCTACCATCACAATTACAACCACAACCACCGCTTCACCACAACCGCCACGACCTTTACCGTCACAACTCGCCACCATCGCATCACCGTCATCTCGCGCCACTCATGGGCACCGATGCTGGACTCGTGTAGGGCGCACGTTGAACAGCGTGTACAAAATCACGGATTTTCTGCTTCAAAAACGGATCAAAAACGACACACGCCCACTTTTTGCCGTCCAATCGGTGAGCGAGGGGCGAATTGGCCCCGCCCCCAGGGCGATCGATATATGCAAATTTGTGGATCAAAAAGCCTTCACGCCCACTTTTTCTCGGGCCAATGGGGAGCGAGGTGAAAGGTCAAAGGGAGGGGGTCAAAGGCGAAGTTACGGGGGGGATAAAAGGACGGTGTTCGTCAGTCAGAACGAGAGAGTCAGCAGAACGAGAACGAGGAGTCGGAACGAGAGAGTCAGCAGCAAACGAGAGTCGCGAAGGAGTCAGAACGAGAAGGAGTCAGAGTCGGGAACGAGAACGGAGGGAGAGTCGCAAACAAGAACGAAAGAAGTCTGGAGCCCGAAGCCTGCCGTGGCTGGAGAAGCTGAAGAGAGCCGGACGAGGGGGTGCTCGCGTCGGTGCCAGGAGCTGCACGTCCGCGGGAGGCCGGCAGCGCGACCTGGCCGAGGTGGAGACGCACACCAGGGATAATAAAGATCCTCTATACCCCGAGCATCAGCAACCCCCTCCTGTTTCCCCCCGCGCTGAGATAGTGCGACCAAGGGGGCCCCGTTCCCACCCCCAGCCAGGCACTGTCCACGAGGCCCGCGGGTTGCGGGGCCATCGCCGCTCCGCGTCTCATCACCAGACGGGTAGGCCCGACCCGGTCTCGGCCTCAGGCCTGCCCCATTCTTGGGGGATTTCTTTTCCTTGGTTTTGGGTATGTGTTGTCGGCGCCGTCTGTGAAGTAGAATTGTATAAGTGTTGCCGTGTGCTCGGTAGTCGGTATTAGCTCTGCACTGTGTTTTCACTTTTATGTTTGCTTTTTGTGTAAATGGAATTGTGTTTTCTTTTTTTGTGTGCATTTGGTGGAATTGTATTTGTGTGCTTTCCGTTCGTCGCGAATAAATGTGCTTTATTGTTGAACTGTTTCCCGCTTCGCTTCGTCTTTTCCTCCATTGAATCCCCATCTTGCTTCACGTAAAGGGTTGGTAGTGGGCTGAATACGCCCGATAATTAATCGAACCGTCGAGGTCGACGATAACACCGCTCGGTTATTCTGATAGTACGGAACGGGTCGCTTAAGTGGCCCGTGTCCGAAGTCGACCTGCGGCGAGGTGCGATCGCCCGGTCTACCCTCCGCGTGGGTACTTAGGTAGTTCGAATTTGGCGAGCAACCCTATCCCACGCGGGGGCTGATTGGCTCGATCGCGGTGAGACCGAAAGGTCCACCCGTGACTGGTTCCCGGCGTTAGTCCGAGAGGGTCACGACTGGATTGTCCGTCCGGTGGGCGACGTGCCGCGATTCGAGTTACGTGGCCGTTCGCACGCCGGCGGGCGCGAAGACCGCAACAATATATATAGGGGCGTATTATGTGATACCGGTCGTCCGTCCGTTCCTGTCCGCACTATAACTCCCAAAGTTTTCAACTTTCACGTTTCATATTTGGTACATACTGTAGGTACATACTGTGGAGACGGTGTGTCGTGACGTACGTTCGTCATCTAAAGTGGTTGCCATGGCAACCAGGATGCTGTTTTCCATGGAGTCGCTCAATTCTGTATATACCTTCTTGTTCTTCATAAATTGACGTGTTTGAATATATAATTGTGTGTGTGTGTCACGAAACTTTTTTTGGGCGTATATTGTGCTCACTTGCGCTCTTGTTTTGTTTTGTTTTGTTTTAGGTTTGATTTTGTGTGTGCACCCATAGTCCACCCTCGGTACAAACGCGAGTTCCTCATAGGTCCAGCCAAGAACCGCCCTGGTCCGTTAACTAGATCGGACCTGCTGATGCCTTCTTCAGGTCAGTGTTGTATTCTTGTTTGTATTTTGTTTGCAAATCCATTTAATTTTCCTTTTTTTCCATCTTATTAAGTTTGCTGTTGTAGTGCTGTAACTTTTAAAGGGTAGTTGACACCTACATCAATTGTGATTGTAAGGTTCATATATGTGTCGTATTAATTGTTTTGAGATGAGCTTGTTTTCTTTAATTGATTATTTATCACGCCAACAACTTTTCTTTTCCCTTAAGCTGTAATGCTCATAATAATTAGACTTTTGATGAATTATTTGGCAAGACTGATTACTTTTTCTTTTTCTTTTTGGACCATTGAACAGCTTTGATATGATTGTGCTCTTGACGTCGACATTCATTTTGAAAAAAAGATTGGAATTTTTGATCCCAAGTGGTTGGTTTAGGTTGAAAGTAAAGACAAGAGCCCGGTGGTTATATTATCAGAGATGCCAACTTTTGGAAATCAGAATTAGGGAGGATTTGCAACCGACACCAAATAATGTGCGCGAAGCGCACATCTCGAGCGCGGAGCGCTCGACCCTTGCGGCGGGGTCCAGGGCCCGCCTTAGGGCCCTGGAAGCTCTGGGGTTCTAGACGCTCTCTAGTGCCCTCTGAGCCCTATTTTGGAGCATTTAACATGTTAAGAATTCCCACTTTTTGAACAAAAAAAGGGGAAAATTGTGCACTTTTTAATGTTACATGTATGTTAATATTAGTAAGTTAGGGGACAATCAAAGATTAACAAAAAGCACAAAAGAAGCAATATTTTTCTTACCTTACTGGCTGGTACTACTGCTGCTTGCTTTTTCCATGGCAGCTTTGCTGAGTGACAGCTGTGTGGCTCTTTTAGCGCTTCTGATTATGTCTTTGCTGTATTCTCTCTGGTAGCAAGGGGTGCTATGAGCTAGTTTTTCAATTAAGAGAGCTTCCAGGGTTTTGACACTCAAATTGGGACGAAATTCAGTATGATTCTTCCGTACAAGACTGAGTGCCCGCTCACATGATGCGTTCGAATGAGGAATGACCAAGATTCCCTTCATCACTTTGCTCAAATTAGGATACTTCTTGGCACCAGTGCAGGGATCTGTGAGCTGTGAAATCCGATGCCACTGCTCATCCACTCTCACTGTCTCAGTAGCAATTGTAGCTATGGAGGCGTCTGCCTGGTAGTGAGCGAATTCACTCTCAAGACTGTCTATGTCACTATCACCGCCACTGAACAGACAGGGGAATTTCTTGATGAAAAACTCCACACAGTCAAACCCCACTTCTTGGTGTAGCTTAACATCCAGCACCTGAGCATGCTTGGCTAATTCATCATCTAGCGGCCAGGTTTTGAAGATGTAATTGCAGGCTTTCACATAATATGAGCGAACTGCACTGAAGAAACCTTGGATGTCTGACTCACTCAGAGTGAAGGTGGATTTCTTGAGACTCCTTTGTTCCCTTATATACAGTTTGGCATCGTTCCCAATCATGAGGTCCTCATCATTCTTCTGATGATTTCTGTCAGAGAAGGGTACATTTACCAGAGGAACCGATGACACCGATGGTTTCAAAAACCGTACGAAGATATCTTTCAGAAGACCATTCAATTCTCCGTGCAGGAGATGATACAGGGTTCGTCTCTTTGGAGCAGAAGATTCCCCTTCTCAAAAAGCTTGTTAGCATATCGAAGGAAGAAACAATAGAGTTTTGTTTGTGGAGACAAGAACATCCTGTTGACACGTTTTTCTCTAGATTCCTGCACAGTGTTTGAGGAAGATGCGCTTTTAGTTGTAGAACTCGTAGTACACTTAGCCGCAGGGCGATCACACTTGCGTTTACTGCCAGCAGAAGAGGTCAGACTCGTAGTACCAGATCCAATTTTACGTTTGAGGAGAGAGCTTGAGGTAGGTGCAGCCAAGGAAGAAGACCTCTGATTCGAAGGTTTTGCTGAGCTTCTGTCAAGTGATTTGGCAAAAGCAGAACTTAACTTGGGTCCTTCTTTGCCTGTAGATGGGACTATCACAGTCTTTCTCGACTCTGAAGGGATCTGCTTTGTAGATGAACGTGATGAAGGGCCGGTGATGCTACCTGCTCTCAGCATTGGTTTTGGTGCTGTCCCTGCTGTCTTCTTCGCAGCAGATACTGCAGTGGTAGTGGTGAATGCTGCTCCACTAGTGCTTGATCCTGCAGTGCCAGTACTGGCAGTAGATACAGTGCCGTCCTTCTTGCTCGTTGTTAGAGTCTTGGCTACAGTTGGTTGCATTTTTCTTCGTACTTCTTCTTTGAAGAAGAGGCGAAGTGGCTCCCACTGTTCAATCAGCCTGTCTAGGCACTGACCAAGGGACAGCCACCTTGTTGCGACATGCTTCAGAATCTTGTGTGTCGGGGCATCACAGAGTTCTTGCAGTGCTTTCACTCCTTTGACGCGTTTACTACTTTTGTCCAAGTAGTAGTAAATATCGATGAGAAAGTCATCTAATTCAATGGGTAAGGCCTGAGCCGCCTTCTTGGCCGTATTGTGCATCATATGGCAAGGGCATCCCATGATGTAGCACTCTGGATTTTGTTTGTGGATATAAGCAGCGACTCCTTTGTGCTTGCCCACCATGACAGAGGCATTATCAGCACAAAAGGAAACACAATTTCCCCACAGAATTTTCCTGTCACTGAACTCATGATCAAGCGGTTTGAAAATGTTTTCTCCAGTGGAATCTTGTTTGCACGCAGGCGAACTTAGCAAACCTTGCTTCACAATCCCAGCACTGTTGTCATAGTACGAAATCAGGACAGGATATAGCTGGGCCTCACCACTGTCATTGCTACCGTCTGTAGCTAGGCTAAATGGAGCTAGTCTAGCAATATCGGCAATAGATGAAGCAGTAACATTTGACAACTCACCAATTATTGCTGAAGTTTTTGTTCTTGCACATCCATACTTTGAAGCAATTTTTGAATCTGGAAACATCTTTTGAAATAGAGGTCCAGCATGATCTGAGACTGATATGGGCAAGTTATGTTCCACAATAAATCCACTAAAGAGAAGTTCCGCTCGGGTAACATCCTCTTCCTCGCTTGTCCCTTGTTTGGTGAAATAATTCAGAAGTGTACCGGTACTCGTGCTCGAAGATCTCTCCTTTGCAATGTCTGTGTGCCGTTTGCTTCCAACGTGCTTCCGAATATCATCGCGACCTCCGTGCTCAACTGAAATATCAACGCTGCATACTGTACAATACGCATGATGAATTCCTCTTTCAGACTTTTGAATACACGGGTATTGGAGACTGTATTCGGTCTTGTACTTCTGAGACCATTTCTTGGTCTTCGTAAGCTTCTTTTCTGCCATTTCGTAATCAACATCGAGGGCTTGAAGCATCGGTAACTTCGAAGTCGATTACTTCGGTAACTTCGAAGTGATTAGTGAACAGTGCAAAAATATCAAAATTTCGGGAGGATAAGGATAGTGATCGTAAGGGCGGGAGTTTGGGTGAATTTTCGGAAGCCTCCCGATGAAATCGGGAGGGTTGGCATCTGTGTATTATGCTGGACGTTGCTAGGAAAGGCTCTTACCTGGACGATCAACATTGCGACTGCAACAGTACCCATAGCCCCAGAGGGCACTAATTCACTCTTGAGAAACCAGTGACATCTGTTGTTAGCACTGATTTGTGGGTAATTTAATCATCCACAGATGAGTTACGAGTAGAGAATGTCTCTCGAACCACGTTGTGGGGGGGGGGGGGGCAATCAAGAATGAGAAACACCTAGGGTTCCTCATGTTATTTCAGTTTCCAGAAGGATCCCATGCTTTTGGGGTAGGAAGGGGTGTCATTACCTGTTTTGGGAGAGCAGCGTTGCGAACGAAGAAATGAGGGGTCGTAAGAGTAGGTTTTGCAGAAAAAGAGGCATGGGGTAGGCCAGAACACTGATAGATCCGAGTGTCGGAAAAAGGAAAACCAGTGCACCCACTGATTGCATGCGCAAGGGTGAAAAGTATTCTTTCATCAGATAGCCTGCCAATAGTAAAGTTCTTCCATGACTTGTATGTTTAGGCTGGATTCAATAGGATTGGATGAGAATCAGATGTAGTATACTGTACTTTCATATTGTCATGAAAACTGCCTCACTGGTGTGAATGTGAAGCCTTATTTCACCTCAGGCGTATTTAATATCTGAGAACTCCCACACCCAGTTGTGGAAGACGAGACGTTGCAATGGTTTATGCACTTACTTTTCATTTATTGTCAATGCATATTTGGTGAACTCCTCATGTCATGGATATTTCCATTCTTCCAGATTGGAGCACACTGATTGTTGGAAAGATTTCACCTTGGCTGCGGCTTCACTCTGATTTGGACTTTGTGCGCAGGAACTCTGAAGCTGTAAGTTGTCTTATTTTGATCTTCCAATTCCCCTTTCACTCCACATAATGTTCTCCTTATTTTACTCTCCAAGGCAAAAACAGGTGATGTAAGGGAGAAGTTAATCACTTCTGTTCATGAAAGCATCACATGTTTCAGGAGAACAAGTTTTTAATTGGGATTGTGGAACCAACTTCTCCTGCCTCTGCCACTTAAATACCGTGTGCAGTAAAGACTGATTGTTCACTTGGGGAATTCTGCCATGGAACCAGGGCTTTGTATACCATTTTCGTTTATTTATTTTGAACCGTACTGGCTGACCAATGTGATCACGACATTTTTAGCTCACCTGGAAACGTAGTTCCGGGGATCTTATGGGATGGCGCCATCCCATAAGCGTTCGTCCAAAATCTGTCCGTTCATCCGTCTATCCACAAACACTTGCAACTTCTTCTCTGAAACTACACACAGAATTTCAATGAAACTTGACCACAACCTTCATCACCCGGCACATACCAAAGTTTGTTCACGGTATTAAAATAATCAGGCCCGAAGGGGGTCTACAAGGGGTTGCCCCCCCCCCCCAAAAATAGGTATTTCCTTTCTTCTCAGAAACGACACATGCAATTCCAATGAAACTTGACCACAACCTTCATCGCTTGCAATGCACCAAAGTTTGTTCATGACATTAAAAAAAAATTTGGAGTCTACATGGGGGTTGCCCCCAAAATAGGTATTTCCTTTCTTCTCAGAAGCTACTCACACAATTCCAATGAAACGTGACCAGAACCTTCATTACCAATGATGTACCAAAGTTTGCTCGTAACATTTTTTTTAAATTGGGGTGTACGGGGGGGGTTGGCGGGGGGGGTGCTCCTCAAAATAGGTATTTGCGATTACATTGGTTCATTTACATTTTGCTGATTCCATCCCACGTTGACTTCCTCCTCAGTATTATTATTGTAACAGGTGAGCACCCAGGGGTATTGCCCCTATTTTTTTCAAATTAAAAACCTACTACACGTAAACTGCTGCATATGAAACTGCATTTCAAAAATCATGAGCGCTCACTCACTACGTTTTCAATGGTTGCTAACCAATGCTACGAGGTGGAGGTTATGGGTGTGCTGGATTAAAAAATGAAACCATACTGACCAATTTGAAGTGGATGAGCCTATCAGTTGAGAATTAAAATCATTGCACTATCTTGATGTGTAAAATAACAACAAAAATTCTGGAAATGCCTTCACTCTGGATAAGTGAGAGGCTGGCAATGAGCAAAGTGTATTGTAATGACTTTGTGTTCAGCAAGGAGGGATCTTTTTGATCTCCAAGAGATTGCACATCCCATATGTTTTTACCACTACTATTTTGCCACGTTAATGTGTTAAGGTCTTTCTTGGGCAAACCATACTTGCGGTTGGCTTCCAAAATCAGTTTCTCAAAGATAAACTCATCACACTTGAAACTAGAAAGCCACTCGCTAGAGCACACACCTCCGCCATGTAATGCTTGATCCACGAGAACATATCGGGCCCAATACATTTTTAAAATATCATGCTATACAGTACTATGTCGTTTTGGGCTCGATCGCGATGGTAAAGAATCACTTTAGAAATTAAATAATTCTCGTATGCAGATCCAGATTTGGGTCTTTACCAAAATCGAATCAAATCGTCCTTGCGACATACCCAACCTGTCCACCAAGTTTCGTCCGAATCCGTCCTCAACTTTTTGAGATATCTTGCTATATATCATTTTTAACCCGATCTCGCAATGGTGAAGAATCACTTAAAAAAATTATCGGATCTTCAACAAAATCTAATCAATTTGTCCTTGTCACACCCCCAACGTGTCCACCATGTTTCATCCGAATCTGTCCACAACTTTTTGAGATCTTGCTATATAGTTTTTGGCCCTTTCTCTCAATTGTGAAGAATCACTTACAAAATTCTAGTAGTCTGATCCGGATCTGGATCTTCACCAAAATCTAATCTATTTGTCCTTGTCACACACTCAACCTGTCCACAAAATTTCATCCGAATCCGTCCACAACCTTTTGAAATATCCTGCACACAGACAAACAAACAGAGAGGGATGAAAATATAACCTCCTTCCACCTTCAGTGGCAGAGGTAATAAACATGGAAAATTAATATATATTGTCTTTTCGATGAAGTCTCCTGATGTGTTGAAGCAGATTAAATGTGTGGCCCTTCCTTTCTATAATTTCTCAAGCCCCACCTCTCTCTCTCTCTCACTGGTGTACCATACTCTTCACAAAGCAACGGTGCTGCCGACGCAGCTTTCTGAGCAAAGGTTATTATAATGGGCGGTTTGCCATTGCCTTCTGAGCAGTAGTTGGGGTGGGAATTTGGGATTTGGCCACAATGCCAAAGATAGCTCGTCTACTCTTCGCAAAGGACACCGTGGTGTCTTAAACGTACACCAACTAATGCCAGCAGATGGGACGCCCAGTTTAACATCCATCCGAAGGACGGCACACGCATTGACGAATCGCCCTGCCTGTGAAACACCAGGATGACAGTTTATAACTCGGTCAGAATGCAAACCCAGGTGAGATGGCTTTGAGGTGAGTGTGTGTACCTCTAGATTATCCTGCTATTCCCAAAGCCTCAACCATTCCTCCCCTTTAACCGTAATCTCTTAAATTGTTTCTCTTTGTAATGTCAATGTGTTTTTTTTTTTTTTATTAATCCTAAATCAGCAGATGCTGTAAATAAAATAAACGTACTCTCACCTCAGCCAAACTAATCCAAAACCTCCATTCTCTGAGTCAAAGGCATCACTTACCTTGACTGTTTTTGCATTTGGTTCACCACAAGAAAGAGTTTTCTTCTGAGGAGCCATGGTTAAAATTATTAAGGGCAATTGCAACTGAAAACAAAGGAATTGTTTACAATTATAACTGAACGCAGTGTTGACATGGAGCTTGGTACAATACGGTACTGTATGTGCTGCGTGTCTCAGTTACCACCGTCACTGCAGCAGTGCCACTGATTTACAATTATATGTGTAAAGTCTAAACTGTTAACAATACTGTCCAGCCCCGCTATTCACGTGGGATATATTCCTGGAAGATTCCACGAATGTTGGGGCATTGTTTCAATGGCAAAAAGGGGGGGGATGGGGTAGGCTCCTGGCGGTTCACGATTCATAAGAGAAAATGAAATATCTCGAGAAAAAAAACGCCGCGAATATGCGAAGCACAGGGCTGCGAATGTAGAAGCAGGTCGCATTTTATTAACCGTGAATACGTGGGGTTTGCTAATAGCGGGGTCCACCAGTGATCACTTTTCTCCATAGTTTTACACTTCAGCGTCATTATTAACATTGCACAAGATAACCATCACAACTCAGCACAAAAACCGTGACTGGTCGAAATTAAATCCGCGATAACTAAACCTGTACATACGAGTTTGCTCACGATTTGTCAAAACCCGTGACATTCAAACCTGCGATATTTAATGGTTTACTGTATTTAGAGCAGCAATTAGGGTGGCACCTCCACCCTCCAGGTCAGGTCGGTTAGGTATAGTGTAGTAGATAGTAGAAAAATCGTGAGACCGGGCGTAGTGGCGTGCACCTGTAATCCGGCTACTCGGAGGATCGCTTGAGGATGGGAGCTCTGCACTGGGCCACGTGATGAGAGGGTGTAGGGAAGTCCGGAATCGTGGCGAAACCCAATCCTTATCCCTGTGTCTTACGAGGCGACCAGGGTTGCGTCAGGAAGGGCATCCAGCATAAAACCTGTGCCAAATCAGAATGCGGATCATAACGGATGATCCGCTGTGGCGACCCCTAACGGGAGCAGCCGAAAGAAGAACAACATAGTAGAAAAATCGTGCAAATTTTGATAGAAGCATCAAATTTGGCATTTCTGTTCTGCAGGGCTTTCTGATCAAATCTGCCCGATTGGCCATTTGAAAATCCAAATTTTGAAAAATTTGAAGAAAAAAAAAACTTCAAAAAAAATTTGAACTCACAGCTGGCTGAAATTCTTGAAGCGCAAGTGAACATCCCAGACAGAGAACCAAGGGGAGATGCAGTCATCATTGATGGCTCAGCACTTATCAATGCCCTACCTCCACGCACTTCAAAGATATTTGATAACTATGCTAAAGAAGACATCATCCCAAAGGTGGAATCCTATGGTGCCAGGTACGAGAAGGTGGACGTAGTGTTTGATGTGTACAAGAAGTAAAGTCTGAAGTCCGAGGCAGGTCGAAAAGGTGGCAAGGAATCAGAAGAAGAGTGACAGAAACCAGTAAGACCCAAAGTAACTGGAGAAGCTTTCTTCGAGATGACAGCAACAAGACTGAGCTGTTTCACTTCCTTGCAGAAAAGATGTGTGAAGCACAGACGACAAGCACAGTCATTGTCACACAAGGAGAAGATGCCATTAGCAACACAAGGATGTCACTGGATGCTGTGTCTCCATGTTGTCATGAAGAAGCTGACACTCGAATATTTGTACACGCCAGGGATGCAACGATGGATGGTGGCAAGTCCATGATCATTAAGGCTAATGACACTAGTCATAGCAATATCTGTACTGCCATCCTTACAGGAACTAGGTCTTGAGAACATGTGGATTGCCTTTGGCCAAGGAGCCAATGTGCGATGGATTCCAGTCCATGAGGTAGTTTCTGTAATAGGGCCTGAGAAAGCTAGAGGGATCCCATACTTCCATGCATTCACTGGATGTGACGTCGTGTCTGCCTTCCGTGGTAATGGGAAGAAAACTGCATGGCAGACTTGGAACGTCTTTGATGATGTTTCTGAAACATTCACCAATCTCAGCCAGCATCCAACATTGATTCGTGATCTTGACTTTTTTTGAAGTTTTTTTTTTTTCTTATCAAAATTTGGATTTTTAAATGGCCAATTAGGCAGATTTGATTAGAATCCCCTGGAGAACAAATGTGCCAAATCTGATGCTTGTATCATCATTTGCACGATTGCTCTCAAAAATTGCTGTTATCTGCCCCACTAGTATGGGAGCATGTGCCAGAGCAGCGCGTCGTTGTGTCCGCTTTCCACTGGATCTCCGGGGGCCACCGTCTGGCCATCCCTCAGGCCGATGCATGGCCCATCCCCATCTTTTTAAGATGCTGATCAACCTGCTGCAACCACGAGGCATGTGGTCGGCCTGTTGGCCTTCTCCACTCACGAGGCTCCCTCGCTGAGAGAATCTGGTGAGCAGGGTCAGCGTCAGGAAAACGTGCCACATGTCCATACAGCCGCAGCTGACGCTCACGGACGATGCAGGTAACAAATCTCAATTGAGTCTCTCAGCAACTGCTTCCTGGACACAAAGTCCGACTTGCGATAGCCAAGGATTCTCCGAAGAGACCTGGTACCAAAGGAATTAAGTCTTCGTCTCAGATCCCTGGTCAGAGTCCAAGTCACATCTATAAAGCAAGACTGGAAGCATCAAGGACCTGAAGACTCAGACTTTCGTCGTCCTGCACAGGTACCGGCAACGCCACACCCCATGATCCAGTGAATCCACGACTCCCCAGGCCCGACCCAGACGTCTATTGACCTCTTGCTCATAGCCAGCAGAGACTTGAATATCACTGCCAAGGTAAGTGAATATCTCCATGACCTCAACATCCTCACCACAAATAGGTGCAGACAAGATACCTTCTAGGTGCGGAGTCTTTATACCACGCTTTCCTCACCTCGTGACTCATCCTGGTGATTACGATATTGATCGTGGTGCTATCCTTGACAAGTTTACATTTCTTTGACTCCCCGGACACGAAGCGACCATCATTGTTCTGTGGGTTTACACTTGTATTCCAGCTTGGAGGGCGGGGGTGTCTGCTGGTGATGTTAATTGCACAATGTGTCCAGTGTGAATTGCTAAAAGTGCATGCGTTGACTTTGGAGATGGTCAATGTTTAAAAAGGGTTCTGATAGGTGATCACGTTAGATCAGATAATTTCCCGAATGTGGATAACATTGTTCTGTTCACGTTTTATTGGAACTTGTATAATTTTATGGTGACATGTTTTTGGAATCAGCATTTCTTCTTGGCACTAAAACTGCAAGATACACATCTTTAAAGATGAACAAGTTCGAAGAAGTTGTGTTTATGTGGGTTTTTAACTTTCTTTTGTTTTGAATTGCTGCTAATGCATGCAGGCATTTATGGAGGAGTTGCGTTTTGCGGCTTACCTGAGCCTACCTGCCGTGCTCATATCACTACATCAGGCAGACAACAGTAACCTCGCACGCTGTCTCATGTACCACATGCACAGCAGCCATCATGGGCAAGCGGTAAGACACGTCACTCAGGTCATCACCTGGTGTTCGTTGTTTGTATCCTTGTTGCTCAGCTGTTGTTTGCTTGGTTTGACTGATCATGGATTTTGTAGAAAATAAGGTGGAGCTCTGTTATTTATTTAATTTTATTTATTTATTTATTTATTATTTTATTGATGTTTTGTCCATCCATCGTTGCTGTGCGAATTTCTGTCTGAAACCTGCTACCTAAAAAATACGGTCTAACCCTTGGTTTTTCAAACCTGAGGGCGCGACCCCAAGTGGGGTCGCCGAGCAAATTTTGTGGGGTCGCGGCCGTCCACTTGCAGCGAAAAAAAAAATTGCCTATTTTCGATCAGTGTTCGCTTTTACGGGATGTAATATAAACGGTTCGTTCAAAGTATGGGAACCGGCGCAAGATCACGCTTGGAATGGGATCCAGCCGATGCGCGGGCTCGCTGAAGGGTGGTTCATTTTGGTGGGAAATTAATGGTTTGATCCACGGCCTCTCACTCAGACTCTGACTCTATCATTAACGTCTATTCACGTCTCCACGTACGACTCGAGACCTTATTTGTGATGGCAGCACCGGCCACCAGCAAATCTCGAGAACGTTCTTACCTGGATAAATTTCTGGACCTTGGATTTTACTACGTGGTGGATAAAAGTGGGGCACAGAGGCCTCAGTGTGTGATTTGTTTCGAAGTGCTTTCTATGGAGTCTATGAAACAAAATAAGTTGCAGAGGCATTTGACTACAAAACATGCGCCTTATCAGGATAAGGAGAGAGCGTTCTTTGAGAGGAAACTTCTTGCACTCAAGAATACGCGGATTGACAGAGAGGGTACATGCCATCAGACCAATTATCGGGCATTAGAGGCCTCGTATCGAGTGTCGCTCCATGTTGCCAAGACTAAAAAGCCTCACTCCGTTGCGGAAGAACTCGTGCTGCCCTGTGCAAAGGACATGGTATCTCTGATGGTTGGGGAGGAAGCGGCGAAGAAACTGGCAGTTATACCCCTCTCTGACAACACCATCCAATGCAGAATTGAAGATATGAGTCTGGACGTAACGGCTCAGGTCGTACAGAAGATCAAGGAATCGCCGTGGCACGCCATACAGTTGGACAAGTCCACTGATATCGCATCATACGCGCAACTCATCGTCTGGGTCCGCTTCATCAAGGCTGATAACTTTGTCAATGAGCCTCTGCTCATCAAACCATTGGAGGCCACCACCAAAAGCGAGGACATTTTTTGGGAAATTAGAGCAGTTTTATCGTGACCATGATCTGGACTTCGGAAAGTTGCTCGGTTCTACAACAGACTGTGCGCCAGCAATGTTAGGAGTGCGTTCTAGATTCAAGGTTAAATTGCTTGAGGTGGCTCCTCAGATCTCCATGGTACACTGCATGATTCACCGAGAAGTGCTCGCCTCTCGTACTTTGCCAGAAACCTTGCAGAGCGTGCTCTCAGAAGTCGTAAAAATGGTGAATCACATCAAATCGAGCGCCCTCAACACTGGGTTATTCAGGCTATTCTGCCAGGAGATGGATGCCGACAATAATAATTTACTATTCTACACTCGTCAGATGGTTATCTCGAGGAAACCTTCTTCTGCGCGTTTACAAGCTCAAAGATGAACTGAAGGAGTTCCTACGCACACAAGGGAAAACGGCATGGGTAGTGTAGCGTTGCTTGAGTCGGACACTTGGCTGTCAGAACTGTGCTATCTCGTTGACATCTTTGAACATCTCAATGTCCTCAACCGCTCCCTCCAAGGCAAAGACGCCAACCTCATGATTTTTCACGACAAAATGAGCGGATTTCTGGTGACTAAAATTACTGGCAGACAAAGCAGCTGTAAAGCGCTTCAGCCTTTTCCCCCGTCTGGTGGAGCATCTAACGACCTGCCAGTACGATTATACTGAGCTCGACTATTTCTGGGGAGATAGCATGTCACCTTCGGTCGCTCATTGAACAGTTCGAGCACTATTTCCCTGAGCTGGATGTGTAGTCCTTTTCTGTGGTTCGGACCCTTTCACGGCTCCACTGGACTCGATTGCTGATGAAGGTGATACAGCACAGGAAGAGCTTGTACAGCTCCAGCAGGATTCAGGAGTGCAGGGTCTTGCGCGGACGAATTCGTTGTCGACATTCTGGTGCAAAATGCTGCCGTCGTACCCGACCCTGTCACGGCACGCCATTAAGGTTCTCATGCCATATCCTTCATCATACTTTTGTGAGCAGTCGTTCTCCACCATGGTGGTGATTAAAACAAAATACAGAAATCGCCTAGAAATGGAGCATGATATGATCCTGGCATTGTCATCTACTTCTCCATGAATAGAGAAGTTGGTTTCTGAAAAACAGGCTCATCCTTCTCACTGATGTATCTAAATGTCATTCGGACTAAACTTCTGAAACATTCAACTGTACTATTTGGATACTGTCGGCTATTCTCCGTTTACTCGTCTGAAAACATGACGATGGTGAATAAAGTAAACAGTAAATGTTCTTGTGTCATATGAAATCTTATCTTGTATATTATGAATTGGGTTTTGAATCTTTTGGGTCGCGCGATGTGGAGAGGTTATGAAATTGGGTCGCCACTAAAAAGAGTTTGAAAACCACTGGTCTAACCGGATGGGTGTTTTTTCGGAGACACCATCTCCTTACTGGGTGGCCATTGGCTCCTTAAAGGAGCCCTTTAGCAGGTGTAGTTTTTTTTTCCTGGCAGGGTGTCAGTCACCCTTCCCACTGGCAAAGCTAGTGAGGGATGTCGGTTTAGTCGCCAACAACCCGACCATGCGGCAGTTAGCACTGGTTTACATGTTACCAGTGGCAGTCGAGAAACCTGACTGACCTGACAGCAAAAAAAAAAACAACAAACTAGAGGGGGAGCACTCGAGAGAGTGTAAAACCTCCGCCGCCAATACTGCTGGGTCACTCAAGTGAACCTTGTATCTTATTCTTTAAATATGATGTCAACAGTGCTGACAGAGTTATAGTTCT
Source organism: Eptatretus burgeri (assembly GCF_056783735.1). NCBI lineage: Eukaryota > Metazoa > Chordata > Myxini > Myxiniformes > Myxinidae > Eptatretus > Eptatretus burgeri. The sequence goes on from NC_140967.1 coordinate 44,369,083, forward strand.
TTTCTCCAACATTTTTTTTTGGGGGGGGTTGGAAATCACTTAAAACATGTAGAAAGGCAAAAAAAAAGAAATCGAAATTTTGTTGGAAAAAAAAGTTGCAAAATTTTTTTTCTCAAACAATTTTTTTTTGGGGGGGGGGACCAAGTCCAAAATTTAATGGCATGATCCTTGGACCATACTTAACCCCCCCACCAAGTTTCGTCGAAGTCCGTCGAGGAGTTTTTCCGTAATACTGTTCACAAACAAACAAACAAACAAACAAACAGAGAGGGGTGAAAACGGTAACCTCCGTCCATCTTCGAAGATGGCGGAGGTTAAAAAGAATCAAAACCTGACCTGACTGACTTTCAAAAACCTTCTGTTTAGCAGTACTTGGGTGAAATATTACACCATCTTGACCAATTAAATGTGCTGCTCTGTTCTCAGTATTGGGGAATATTGAGATTCGGAGAAAATCGCAGCTTGTACGGGGATGTGATTATTATTATTTTTTTTTTTTCCCCCACAGTTAAATTTCCATCTCCGATTTTACATCATATTCCGTTTCCATATATAACTGCATTTTCGAATAACCCTGACATGTAAAGAAACGCCATCTTTCATTGGACCAGAATGTCCCGCCGAGCCAATCAAACATTGCCTTACCTAAACTAGCAGATATCAAAATGGTGATCGTCGAGAGAAAAGATGCTGTGCGAATCAAGGAAATTGATAAGGGAATTAAGAATAAGTTTTGTGGGGAATGGATGGAGAAAGAAGCCATGACTCCTGTGAACAGGAAGTCTGTTAACGCACTTTACGGCGACTTTATCATAAAATTAGACAAGCTCGGAAAATCGTTGTGCACGTGGTGCAATGGTACGATCGACTCTGGCGGCCGAGGTTTCAAAGCATTCCACAGTCATTCATCTTCCAAAAAGCACATGCAGCAATTGGAATCACGGAAAATATACTATTCAATTGCTGGGTCATTCGGTGCCCCTCTGAAGAAGATGACACCATACGGACTAAATCCTGCTTATGTGATCAACTTGACCATCGAAAGAAAGGACCCACCCCCCATGACTAATAGTGCCAGGAGCAGGCCACATTGTTAATCATGAGGTAAATGAAGAAAATGTATGATATTTTGCATGATATGCAAAACTTTGAATAATGATGCAAAGTTATTTAATTATTGACATAAAAATAAGGATGACATATACGTTTTGTGACTACATGAGCAGCATGATCTTGATTGAATAATGATTTTTAAAAATCAGAAAATATTTATCAACTCTATTGCGACTGATAAGTCACATGATTTGTCTTTATTGATTGGAGTTAGATTTAAAAAAATTAAAGTCAAAATATTTATCATCTCTATGCACGAGGGGTTAATTTTTTTTTTTTTGCGTTGCTCGTTTTGCATGTAATTAAGTTTATTATTGTTTTTCAGACCAAAAAGATTTGATCATGGGAATGATGGCATGGAGGTTGTGCAGATATTGAAGTTAATTTAACTAAATGTAACCACTGTTAACACCTCAGATTTATTATTGGTCAAAAGCACTTCATTGTTTCTAATTTGATTTCAGGCAATGCTGCTTGGTGTTTTGGCGGAGAATTCAATACTCTTTTCAATGGCACCTAGGCTTATTGAACTCGCTAATGAAATGGTAAGAGATCCCAAAGCACTGAATGGACTGTCCATGGACCAGACCAGTGCATCCTACAAAATGAAGTATGGACTGTCTGCTACAATGGAGGGGGACATACTCCAGATTCTAAGGTCCACTCACTTCTCTATGAATATGGATGAATCAACGAGTAACAATCTTAAAAAGGTTGTTTGCATCTTCGTCATTTTCTATTCACCTGTTCAACAGACATCTGTGATACACCACTTGGCCTCTGTCAGCATGATAAAAGCTGATACAAACTCCATATTGAAAGCGGCCACCACTCTAATGGAGTCAAAAGAAATTCCCTGGGAAAACCTTGTATCAGTTCTTATGGACTCCTGCAACGTGATGAGAGGTTCCAAATCTTGATTTGAAATGCCGCTGCGCCAAGGACCCACCCCTCATCTCTTACATGTGGATGGAGACACATGGCATGTCCATAATGCCACTCGACAATTTTGTCAGCCATTTCACTGTAGAATTGAGGAACTTCGTACCAACATCTTCGATAATATCAAGTGGTCCACCGACTTGCGAGACTTTCTCCAAGAAATCCGTGAATTGATTGGAATTGGTTTCACAATGCCTGAGAGATTTGTTTCACACAGATAGATATCCAACTATGACGTGCCATTGTCAAATCTGAGGCTGTTCGAAGTATACACCATCTTCTACTATTCTTTCCTCAACAAAGCCGACAAGTCTCTTTACCTTCCAACCCTGGTAACAATCTTCCACAAAAAAGATCTTTCATCAGAAGTGAGAAGTCACTTGAGGGAAATGATGTCATCCCTTGGTGCCAAGAATATGACTGAAGATGGGAAGAATAGGAAGAAGAGGATTTGCTTAAAACTCTTCTATACAAGGTTGGACACACTGCTGACCCTGAACTTCTATACTTCAGTCCTCTGCATGGTGAAGCAGGGTGTGATGATGTTCGAGTCGAAGACCCTTCTCATCCACAAGCTCCATGACGAGCAGATAGACCTATTCAAGAAGTTTATTGTGCGTTTCATCAAACCTGAGGCCCTCCTGAATGCTGGGCCATCACAGCTCAGACAGCTTGATGTAGATGCTAATGCTCAAAGAAACAAGGATTTGTTCTATGGAAGCTGTGGGTCACTGATCAAGAACTCGTCTATTCAGGACTTCAAAACAAAGGCCAAACAAGCATACTTACAGAAGAAGTTTCCTCTTGGAAACAAACTTGTGGAGGCTGCATCAGCCTCCCTGGCACGAGGCCATAGCACAACCAGGCGGCGATTGAATAGTCTGCCCTTGTTAGTTAGGAATGTCATGAAGGAATCGGAAACAAGGTCCTATGACCGAGAAGTCCGAGAATTTCAAGTGGAGAAGACATTGCCATCTCCACTTGATGCTGGCTACAATTAAGTGCCTCTATATGGTTGGTGGATGGAAGTGTTCCGACAAGGAAAGTATCCACATTTGTCAGCAATGGTCAAGGCACTGATCTGTTTTCATAGCCCTCAAGTTGAAGGATCGTTCATCACTATGAGGGACATCATTGATTTGAAGTCCTGCAGAATGGACATTGGCACATATAGTGCAATCCAGACAGTTAAGTATGCGCTGAGGACCAAACAGAAAGGATCAGTGAAGACATTCTCCAGGAAAAATGTCATTGTGGACCCCAAACTCTATATCAACATTTGGACATTCAGCACAGCAAGCGGTACAGAGAAGACCTGAGCAAGGGCAGAAGCAACTAGAGGGGAGCACTCGGTAGAGTGCAAAACCTCCGCCGCCAATACTGCTAGGTCACTCAAGTGAACCTGATATCCTATTCATTCAATTTGACGTCAACAGTGCTCACAGAGTTATAGTTTGCAACTTTCCCTTTTACTTTTAACTTTTACATACTCAATTCATTCGTCATAACTAGATTCCTTGAGACAGAAATTGATTTTACATGGGTATATCCACCTGAAGTTCCAAAATCAGCCGCAATTATAATTTTGGCATGTTTTTTTGTTGGAAATCACTTATAACATGTAGAAATGCAAAAAAAAAAAAAAAAAAAATCGAAATTTGGTTGAAAAAAAGTTGCAAAAATTTTTTTTCTCAAACAATTTATTTGGGGGGGGTTGGAAATCAACTAAAATATGTAGAAATGCAAAAAAAAATTCTTTTTTTTTTGGGGGGGGGGGTAACAATTTTTTTGGGGGGTTGGAAATCACTTAAAACATGTAAAAATGCAAAAAAAAAATTTTCTCAATTTTTTTTTGTGGGGGGGGTTGGAAATCAACTAAAATATGTAGAAATGCCAAAAAAAAAATTCTCTAACAATTTTTTTTGGGGGGGTTGGAAATCACAAAACATGTAGAAATGCAAAAAAAAAATCTTTTTTTGAGGGGGGGTAACAATTTATTTTGGGGGAGGTTGGAAATCACTTAAAACATGCAGAAATGCAAAAAAAAAAAAATTCTCTAAATTTTTTTTTTTTGGGGGGTAACAATTTTTTGGGGGAGGGGGTTGGAAATCACTTAAAACATGTAGAAATGCAAAAAAAAAAAAAAAAATTCTCTTTTTTTTTTGGGGGGGGGGGACCAAGTCCAAAATTTAATGGCATGATCATTGGGCCATACCTAACCCCCCCCCCCCACCCACCAAGTTTCGTCGAAATCCGTCGGAGTTTTTCCGTAATACTGTTCACAAACAAACAAATAAACCAATGTCACCCGCAGGGTGACCCGTATCTTGCCAAAAGGTGACCACGTGTGACTTCTTTGAGGTCACACTGAGGTGAACAGAGCTGCTATCCACCAGGAGCGACTCCTTGAGGAATATCTGCCTACGAGAGATTCCGATGAGAATCGTTCTAGAGTAACCATGAAAAATATGCGTTTGCCTCATAACGTCACCAAATGACGTCATAATGTCTCAAGCTTGACATATCGAGAAAGCACTCGTCGAGGTGTTCAATTTGAGGTACTACACGATATGGTTCCTAAAACTTGAAAATTTGACCTTGGGGTCAAATATGTTTGACCTGAGGCGCTAACCATGAAGGTCAAGGCCAATCGCCACCAAAAATTAATCAGCTGAGCGCCAGACCATGAACTATATTCCCATGAAGTTTGAAGACGATCCGATCAAAATTACTCAAAAAATAAGGGTTTCGTCGACTCCCCTGATTTGCGACAGTGACCTTGACCTTTGACCTTCAAAATTTTATGCGCTGAAAGGGACCTCCTATCGGCCTCTGATATGCGAAGTTACAAAAATTTCCAATGATAACTGTGCTCTGCAGAGTGATTTATACGTGATTACAGACCAAAAAAAAATAAAAAACATATGAAGGTCAAGGCCAATCGCCACCAAAAACTAATCGGCTGAGCGCCAGACCATATACTACATTCCCATAAAGTTTTGAGATGATTAGATTAAAATTACTCAAAAAATAAGGGTTTCGTCGACTCCCCTGATTTGCGCCAAAGTGACCTTGACCTTTGACTTTGACCTTCAAAAATTTGTGCACTGAAAGGGACCTCTATAGGCCTCTGATATGCGAAGTTACAAAAATTTCTGATGATAACTGTGCTCTGCAGAATTTTTTATGTGATTACAGACAAAAAAAAAAAAACATACAAGCTGACTAACATATCTTGCAAAACTTCGTTTTGGCAAGATAAAAAAACCATATGAAGGTCAAGGCCAATCGCCACCAAAAATTAATCAGCTAAGCGCCAGACCATGAACTATATTCCCATGAACTTTGAAGACGGTCCGATCAAAATTACTCAAAAAATAAGGGTTTCGTCGACTCCCCTGATTTGTGACAAAGTGACCTTGACCTTTGACCTTCAAAATTTTGTGCGCTGAAAGGGACCTCTATAGGCCTCTGATATGCAGTTACAAAAATTTCCAATGATAACTGTGCTCTGCAGAATTTTTTATACGTGATTACAGACAAAAAAAATAAAATAAAATAAAGTAAAACATACAAGCTGACTAACATCTTGCAAAAACTTCGTTTTGGCAAGATAACAAACAAACAAACAGAAAGGGGTGAAAACAGTAACCTCCATCCATCTTCAAAGATGGCGGAGGTTAATAAGGCATTCCTTGGGAATCTTTGTTCTGGTTATCATCTCCAACATTTTTGCTCTGATTTTTGCTTTTGAAGATGTGTTTCACAACCTCAAAACTGAGCTCAATTTTCCAGGAAATTGCTTTATTTGCAGTGTGAAATTACAAACTTTTCTGGGTTAAGACTCCCCAGTACCCAATCAATGAGAGGATTTTGTCATTTTTAATTTTATCTTTGTATTTTACTGTGATTATTGCTTTAAAAAGTCCATTTCAAAACTTCAAAATTAAGCTCAATTCTTCAGAAAATTGCTTTATATACAGTGGGTAATTCAAAATTTTCAACCAACGATGGGTGGGGGGGGGTGGTTTTTTTATTTTTTTAAGAGTTGTCTTGAAGCTAAAATACTCATGCCATCACTGATGTGATTCTTGTGATTGTGTTTTAACTTCCTTTCATTTTCTTTTTATATTGTTTGCAGTTCTGGATACATATGCCAATGGTTTCCTCTTGTGCCTCTTGTGATGTCGTCGTTGATGGTGACTCCCAGGGCCTTGGAGACTTTGACAGCAATGAAGACACTTGGCTATGGTGAGATCGACAAACTACAATGGTGTATGAATTATTCTAACTCAACGTGTTTGTTCTATCTTGGTACTAGTGCCAAGAACTTGTGTTTGTTTGAGCTTTCTGCATAAAGTTGTGGCATAACCATGATGTCCCCACATCTGACGGATGCATTCAGCATTAAGTTGTTTTCACTAAAACTTGGGCCTAAGATTACTACTTTACCTTTTTTGACCCTACAATTGCCCATTTATGATGTCAGCCTGGGAATGGCTCAAACAATACACTTGAGAATGACCACCATAACTAAAAATGATATCTTACAAATTTTGTAAAAATCCCACCATCAGATTCAGCGAATCACTTTGAAGATGTTGATAGACAGGTGATACCTTTTTAAACCTAAAATGTAATATAATTGTTTTTGCATTGCCTTCTGCTCTTTGTATGAAACTTTCCAGACATGCTCATGGTTGCCCCCTTTCACCCTCATTGAACATGTTTGCATTATTTAGGTGGCACCGCTTTCGCTGCCTTTGTGATTACAACAAGCGAATCAATCTTGGTGAGTTTTGATTTCACTCGCATAAAACAAACATGCCAGATTTCTGTGATTTTAGTGGAAGTTTGCTTTTTTGTTTGTTTGTTTGTTTTTTATGAATATGTTGAACTTGAGGCTCATGGAAGAATGAATGGCAGTGTAATGAGTGTGTCCACCAAGACTGAGATGCAAAGAGAAACAAGTGAACATCGCTCTGATAAATGAATACAAGCAGATTGGGTGGATAGACTATGGATAGTCATTGGGGATGATATGAGATTGATGTGGCCCACAACTTTGAGTGGCTAGCCTGAACCAGGCATAGGAAGGTGGTTCCATCGGCAGGACAAGAGAGGGACAAAGGGAAATGCCCATGATGTTCACTATTTTGGATTCTGCTATACCCAGGAATGCAAGGTGGGATGCTGGAGCCCTACCCCCCAGGGGATATCGCTAATCTATTGCAATGAGAACAAAAACTTATGTGGATTGTGATTAAATTGGTGCCAAAGAAGGACCCTACCTCACAAATAATGTCCAGAGGGTATCATGGTTTGGAAATGAAGTGTCCAGGAAGGATTTTTTTTTGTATACCTTGTCGAGGCTCTTGTGAGAGGATTGTTTTTTGGTGTGGCCCAGGAGGCTCAAGTCACTCATTTCAAAATAAGCCTCTTACTGAAGTGAACATTCCTCTGCTGAATACAACCATGAACGTGTCATTCATCTGATGAATAGGAGAGCAAAATATACTGCCTTTCCATCATACACTGCAATCGTACAGCACTGGATGTGATGTAAATGTCATAAATTTGGTGTTATTCCTGCCACTAATTTGAGTGACAATTTGGGATTTGCATTGTACTTGTGTTAAGGTTATAGAGTTCTTGCCGATGTTGGAGTGAAATGGTTATTTTTGGTACATGGTTTTGGTGGGAAGCATGAGGATTTGCGATGGTGTGCCATCGACTTAGCTCGAGTTAGGACTTGCACTGCATATGTCCTGAGGTTAGCCATGTTACTTGGCAATAGAGTTATCATTAAGCTGAATAAAGTCGTTGTGTGGTGATGGTGTTTAAAAGTTTCTTTCATCTGAAGGATGACGTCATCTTTATTCTATAAGTAGCATTGGTTCTCCTCCACTTCAGTTTTGGAATTTTGCTTTCCTATTCTTCTTCATTCAACTTTATTAGATTCAATGTAAATAAAAGTATTAGAAGCTTCATTGCAACACCTTCATGTTTGGCTCTTCATCATGCACATCTGCTATATGCTGTACACAACTCATTCACCGTTTGGAGTACAGTTTTATCATTGCGATTTCTGTCAGCCTGCATGTGCGGTGTGTCGATTTGCTCTGATTTGAACTTTTATTGAACCTATATATATATATATATATATATATATATATTTTTTTTTTTGTATTTGGAATCTGAGATTCTCTCATAGAGGGCTCAAAATGTGTCCTTTCCTGGGAAGTGGATTACCCCTCCACCCCCCCCTTCCCCTGTGGTTGGAAAAAACATTTTTACAACGAGAGTAATATAACACCTTACCCCTGCACAATCTTGAGAAAAAAGGACATGGGGTGTGGTCTGCAGGCAGCAAATTTGATTGGTCAAGATGATGTAACATGCCGTAATATTTTGTCCAAGTTTTGCTCAACGAAAGGTTGTTTTAAGTGCCAATATGGTGATTTGTGTTGTAGTGTTCAAGTAAGTAAATCAAATGAAATAAAATAAAGATTTTAAAAGTTTATAGAAAAAAGAAAATTGGCAAACATCCTTCATTTGGAGTAGAGATGACTCGTTCTCCCTGGACGACTTCTGCCCATTTTGTGATTATTCTTGAAATTTATCTTGATGGTGCCTGCCAATAGACCAGGCATTCTTTCATCAGTCCCTCGTTCTCATCAGTCCATTTCACTGCACGAGTTCCAATAAGAGCGAGACAGGAATGCGAAGTGCATTTGTGTTGCTTCATACGAGAAGCACGAAGAACCATAATCTTATTTGGTGAGATAGCTTGATGTGTAAAACGTCCTTTAAATCGACCCTTTTGCATGATGTTCATGGTGCCGTACTGCACTTGCAGCAGCCTGTACGCATACTGTATTCAAATGGTTAATGAAGCATTTTGTTCAAAAATGGTCGTATTGCTACGGGTTTTGTTGCGTGACGCGAACTCAGTTTCTGTACAGATGCTGTTCAAAACTAGTCTTTTATACAGAGCAGTCGGTCCAGGTTGGCAAAAAAAAATTAAGACTGGATTTTCTCAACCAATTGTTGAGAGGAATATGCTAACCGCCGTGGGAAAGAAGCTTTGAAGAAGGGCTCACACCCAGAGTGATGCTTCACCTTCTTTCTCTTGGTGGTTAGCATACCTCTTTCAGCACTTGGTTGAGAAAATTCATTATTTAGTACAGATGAGATATAATCAATCTGTGGAGGTGGAATAGAGATAATAGCAAATCTTAATAATTGGAATGGTCTCGAGAACATGTCTCTTTAAATTGGCAAAGAGTTCCTAATGTTTCCTTTTTCTTTTCTATTTTATTTCTTCTAGCTTGTCTAACAGAAGTTTTGAAAGCATGATGATAATTATTGTGACCTATGTTGAGGTTTGATTACTCTGTGATCCTTTTGACATGCAGCTCTCGAGATAACGGCTGACCTTCCATCAGAAGATGAAGTTGGTAAATGGCTGGGTGAACCCATTAAGGCTGCACTGCTGCCAACGGGCATCTTTTTAACCAACAAGAAGGGTTTCCCAGTGCTTTCTCGTGCTCACCAGCAATTGCTCTTTCGCCTCTTCAAGGTGAGTTGTCGCATTCCTATCACAAAGCCTGTCCATGTCTCTAGTTCATCCACCTGGAGTGACCGAAGCCCTTGCCTGCCCATACCAACTTGCAACTTGTCTCCCAACATGCAGCTTGATGTACAGTTTGTGGTGAAAGGGACCAATCGACATTCCGATAAGGAACTGCGCACGTACCAGCAGTACTTGGAACACCTTTTCCATAATAGACCGGCGTCAACATCCTATGACCTGTATTCCAAAGGTTACGAAGATTATCTGCAATGCCCCTTGCAGGTTTGTTATGCCTTGTTGGATTCCGATTACCCAGCTCGATATTCATGGCACACAGCTTATCTTGTTTCACAGGTCCAGCCAGTGTAGATGCTGCAAGTAGTTTGGATTCGTGAAAGTCGCTTGTGAAATTATTTCCTGCCAAAGCATCAATTTATTTAACTTTGAAGGTCTCTATTGGAAAAGAAAACATTAAATGTAAGGCACCAATTGGCTTTATATCTGTTGAATTTATTTTCATTTGAAATCTTATCCCTCTGGATAAATAACTTATTTTAAATTACAAGCAATTTCAATGCAAGGGGCTGCCATTTGGCCCATCAAGCCTCCACAATCATACCAATATGTAATTACAGTACCCCTCCCCTTCTTTCTCCCCTTTCTCCACCACTACATTTCTATCAAACTCAATTTTTTAAATATCTACCATTTCTGCTGTGACTGCCGTTGCAGTGAGACTATTCCATGTATTTATTACTCTGTGAGTGAAAGACTCCTGCCTTATTTAAAGCCAGTGATTTTCCACGTTCATGGAAAATGTACGGCATTCACGGAATCGGTGACTTGAAACGGAAAACTGAATCTGACATGGCAAGGGGGGGAAGTAATATAACAAAAAATAAAGTGAGGATTAGGTTGATTTACAATAGAACTAGAACGGCACTCGGTGGAGCGCATACCTGTGCCAGGCTGAACAGTTTACGTTTTGTATCCCACTGATATGCCGGATCTGGATCCAGACCTTAACCAAAGTGGAATGTGCTTGTTCATTGTCACCAAACCAACTCTTCCACCTAGTTTTGTCCAAACTCGTCCACAACTTTTTGAAATATCATGCTACATATTGTTTGACCCCATCTCTCGATGGTGAAGAATCACTTTAACAATTCTCATATCCAGATCTGGAATCAAATCAATTTGTCCTCGTCACACGCAAGCTGTCCACCAAGTTTTTGCCGAATCCATCCACAACCTTTCAGGATATCCTGCCCACAGACAAACAGACTCCTGGGGTGGCCGAGGTAATTACAAATCGACTAAACTGTATGACTCTCCATAGATGTATTTAATTCTCACAGCATAATTATGAAAAGTAGTAAAAAAACAAATAATAATAATAATACGCAATTATCTTTAGTCTATACTGTCTATACCGTCCGTAGCTGCTTTGGACGAGTGTCAACGTGAATCTCAATTTTGATTGCTGGCAGTAAATACTGAATATAATTTGATGTAAAATCTCTGGAAAACCCAGTCAAAGTGAAGTTTGATTTAAAAGTTACCCCATCTTGTTGAAAATTCAGTGAAAATACACCCTGAAAATATGATTGTCAGCGAAAACAAAATGACGGTCATCACACGTGCATGCATACAACTTTGGAGAAATTTTATTTTCTTTCTTCAGTGAAATAAAATCGGCAAAATACAGATGACATTGCCAAAAAATAAATATGAAAACCAGAAAACCCCTTGGTGTGTTTTGTCACTGTACACATTGCCACCTCTGCATACTTCATATGCAAATGTGCATACATTGGACATTGTAATCCTGTTAAAATGCAGCGTGTGTGTTTGTTTGATTAGGCACTCAAACAGCTTGGCAGATCTCCACCAAATTTTGCGTGCATGCAATATATTACCTCCGTCATCAAAGCTGGACAGGGCTTGTGTTTTCACCCTTGTCTGTCTTTCTCTGTCTCTGTCTCTGTGAGCCGGATCTACTATAAATAGATGAGGTGTGTGTGTGTGTGTGTGTGTGTGTGTGTGTGTGTGTGTGTGTGTGTGTGTGTGTGTGTGTGTGTGTGTGTGTGTGTGTGTGTGTGTGTGTGTGTGTGTGTGTGTGTGTGTGTGTGTGTGTGTGTGAGAGAGAGAGATACTTTTTTGTCTTAATTACATACGTCTATTCATTAATTACACACTATTGGAATGTATTTTTTGAACCTTTAGACTGCTGAGACCCCTTCGAACTTTGAAGAACCTTTATGATGACCGCTAAAGTCCCTGTGGACCCTTTAAGACTCGACTATACCACAAAAAATCCATTAGAATTCCCATGTTTTTAATGCATGCCATGTTAAGGTATATAGAGCAGCTTAATGTCCTTTTACCATGGCATGACAATCTAATTACAAAATTTATAACTTAATGATAACATTGCAACAAAGCATATATTGATTAACACTAACAATAGTAGTATCATATCGCAATAATAATAATGAACTTATAAACCCCATGTTGGCCCCAAGTACATCAGGGCTTCATGAAAGGCTAGCTAATGCTCAAGTAGTGCAGCAGACAGGTACATGCAACAAGGCTGTGAAAACCAATGAAAATTTGCTCCATCAGACTAACGGGCCCACTAGTATCTCAAAACATTACAGACGGATTCAGATAAAACTTGGTGGACAGGTTGGGTGTGTAACGAGGCCGAATGATTCCGGATACTAGAATTTTTTATTTATTTATTTATTTGATGTGATACAGGAGACAGAACACAGAACACAGAACACACACCAAAAACTATAAATATAGCACAATATCTCAAACAGTTTTGGATGGCTTATGTAACGAGAACAAGCCGATTAAATTTTGGTTCAGATCCGGCCTATCAGTGGGATACAAAATGTAAACTGTTCAGCCTTGCTGAAGTATGCGTTTTTCTGAGTGCCGTTCTAGTTATGCCCTGCTTTTTTGTTTGTTTGGTTTTTTTTTGTCATCCTGTTGGCAAAATACACCGTCCAGTGCCACACCGGTCAGGTCCTGGGCACAAAATAATTCCTCCCTCCCTGTGAGGGTGTGTTGATGATGCAATTTTTGCCTGTACACATTGTTTACTTACCCCTGTCGGAGAGAGAGGGTATTACTGGATGGGCACAAAACTAATTTGCCCCCACCATGACGCCCCACTCCGGCCCCTTTCCTAACCACTTTTGGAGGAAGCGGGTGTTTTTGGTCAACACAATTTTTTTTTTTTTTTGGTATACCTAGTCGAGACTGGAGGAAGAGCTAGTACATTAAGCCGATCAGGACGTAACAGACAAAAACAGGACACAACACGCATGCATGGGGTGGACAAGATGAACACAGAAGGAAACTCCAACGAGAGAAAACTGGAAAATTGGAAGGAGGAGGGATTTGAGTGGGGTTAATGAGGGTACAAGAGATCATGGTTTTTGGATTGGGGATGATCTGAGATTGTGGTGAACAGCTGTCTTGAAGACCTGGAGGGAAGAATGAGATTGAAGAGGATGTAAAAGTTTATTCCACATGTGAGAAATAAAGAGGAACCATTTAGTGGAGGTGAGTGGTGATCCTGGATTTAGGTAGTTTCACCAGAGGGGGGTTGATGGTGGACCATGCGAGTCCTGCAGAAACCTGGGAAAGGGGGGGGGGAAAGGATGGAAAGAGCAGAGGGTGCAAGACCAGAAAGGAGGGGGTAGAAGACAGAGTGACCACCAACCTGTCTGCGATGGTGAAGTGTTAAGCCCAGAGACAGCTTCTGCATGGGAGATTCCAATAATCTTTAAGGCCTTGGTTTCCACAACGTCAAACTGAGCAATATGTGAGGTGGGGAGGCAGCCCAGAGGGGAGAACAGCACTCAATCAAGCTATGGATGAAGGCCTTGTAGGTGTATACAAGTTCAGGTGTGCCAAGGAAGGACTTTGTATGGCAGAGGATGCTCAGTCTCCAACTGGCTTTGGGAGCCAGCTTTGAAATGTGATTTGCCCAATAAGGATCATGGCTGATAGTGAGTCCCAGGAATTTGAATGACTGAACTTCCTCAAGAGGATTTTTAAGAAAGTAGACAGGATTTGCCAAATGGTCCTTTCAGAGAGAGATGGTGAAAGTGTGATATTTGTCAGGATTGAAAGACCTATTTCAAGTTTTTGACCAGCTTGTGATTATTAACTTTTTTTTTCAAGGTCTGAAGAGAGGGAAGAGGCTGCAGTTTGCCTGTCTAAAGGATGAGAGATGTCACAACAGAGGATGTAATCATCAGCAAATAGAAAGCAAATTTTGCAGAGTAAGAGAGATCATTGATGAAGATGAGGAAGAGGACTGGGTCCAGAACACTGCCTTGGGGTACTCCAGCCTCGACAGGATAGGAGACGAAATGATTCATCGAGTGCCGCATGTTGGTTAGGAGAGTAGAGGAAGTCACTAAGCTGTGTGTGGAATTGACATTGGATGTCATAGGTGGAAAGTTTGTTAAGTAAGGTGGGATGCCAAACTGTCAAAAGCGCGAGAGAGTGCTCTGATCTCATGTTTGACATTGAGGGCCTCCATCCATTGTTTGGTGAGTAGAACCAGTATGTCCACGATGGAGTGACCTTGTCTTTAACCAAATTGGTGATCTGAGATGAGGTTGTTGGAGAAAAGGAAGAATTTCTTATCAACTGTGATGATGAATTCCCTGACCTTGCTGATAATTGGAAGTAAGCTGATAGGTCTGTAGTTGAGGGAATCAGTTTGTGCTCCTTTTACGTCTGCCACCGAAAGTGGGCGGAGGTTATGTTTTCATCCCTGTCTGTCTGTTTGTTCATTTGTTTGTTTCTTGTGTGATGGGGCGAAATGATTAGATTTTGGTGAAGATCCGGATACGATAATTTTTTGAGTGATTCTTCACCATTAAGTGATAAGGCAAGAAACTGTATATAGCACGATATCTCAAAAAGTTGTAAATTATAAGGAAATCACTGGCTCTATACTAGTACCATCCTAACTCTCTTCTTCTTTCCTCTGATGCAGTGGCCTCTGGTCCTATCAGTGTCCATTCTGCTGAAAAACTCTTCTGCACTAATTTTGTCTGTACCTTTTATTATCTTAAACAATAAACTTAACTTGGAGAAAGTTAAGTTTATTCGGTCATTTTAATGAGTTGGTAGCATAAGGGTTTGATTCGCTTGACACGGAAAGATCATGTTGATTCACTAAAGATATGGAGGATTAAAAGAGTTTTTCTCTTCTGTGACTCCACAAATGTTTCTTATTGTGACCGTGTTTGTTCTAGCTTTTGGGAATTTGCGGTGATTTTAAAATCGATAGAAGTTGTAATTTTTTTTTCATGTCTTTTTGTGCAGCCGCTGATGGACAATCTCGAGTCGCAGACATACGAAGTATTTGAAAAAGACCCTGTGAAATATTCACAGTACCAACTGGTACGCTGACAGCTGCCACATATTTCTGTGTGAATTTACCATACAGTGGGGAGAACAAGTATTTGATACACTGCGGATTTTGCAAGTTTTCCCACTTACAAACCACGTAGAGGTCTGTAATTTTCATCATAGGTACACTTCAACTGTGAAAGACGGAATCTAAAACAAAAATCCTGAAAATCACATTGTTTGATTCTTAAATAATTAATTTGCATTTTATTGCATGAAATAAGTATTTGATACATCAGAAAAACAGAACTTAATATTTGGTACAGAAACCTTTGTTTGCAATTACAGAGATCAGACGTTTCCTGTAGTTCTTAACTAGGTTTGCACAGACTGCAGCAGGGATTTTGGCCCACTCCTCCATACAGATCTTCTCCAGATCCTTCAGGTTTTGGGGCTGTCGCTGGGCAACACAGACTTTCAGCTCCCTCCAAAGATTTTCTATTGGGTTCAGGTCTGGAGACTGGCTAGGCCACTCCAGGACCTTGAGATGCTTCTTACGGAGCCACTCCTTAGTTGCCCTGGCTGTGTGTTTCGGGTCGTTGTCATGCTGGAAGACCCAGCCACGCCCCATCTTCAATGCTCTTGTTGAGGGAAGGAGGTTGTTGGCCAAGATCTCGCGATACATGGCCCCATCCATCATCCCCTCAATACAGTGCAGTCGTCCTGCCCCCTTTGCAGAAAAGCATCCCCAAAGAATGATGTTTCCACCTCCATGCTTCACAGTTGGCATGGTGTTCTTGGGGTTGTACTCATCCTTCTTCTTCCTCCAAACACGGCGAGTGGAGTTTAAACCAAAAAGCTCTATTTTGGTCTCATCAGACCACATGACCTTCTCCCATTCCTCCTCTGGATCATCCAGATGGTCATTGGCAAACTTCAGATGGGCCTGGACATGCGCTGGCTTGAGCAGAGGGACCTTGCGTGCATGGCAGGATTTTAATTCATGACGGCGCAGTGTGTTACTAATGAATTTCTTTGATACTGTGGTCCCAGCTCTCTTCAGGTCATTGACCAGGTCCTGCCGTGTAGTTCTGGGTTGATCCCTCACCTTTCTCATGATCATTGAGGCTCCACGAGGTGAGATCTTGCATGGAGCCACAGACTGAGGGAGATTGACTGTTATCATGAACTTCCATTTTCTAATAATTGCGCCAACAGTTGTTGCCTTCTCGCCAAGCTGCTTGCCTATTGTCCTGAAGCCCATCCTAGCCTTGTACAAGTCTACAATTTTGTCCTTGATGTCCTTCGACAGCTCTCTGGTCTTGCCCATTGTGGAGAGGTTGGAGTCTGATTGATTAAGTGTGGACAGCTGTCTTTTATGCAGATAATGAGTTCAAACAGGTGCAGTTAATACAGGTAATGAGTGGAGAATGGAAGGGCTTCTTTAAGACAAAATTAACAGGTCTGTGAGAGCCGGAATTCTTACTGGTTGGTAGGTGATCAAATACTTATTCCATGCAATAAAATGCAAATTAATTATTTAAAAATCATACAATGTGATTTTCAGGATTTTTGTTTTAGATTCCATCTTTCACAGTTGAAGTGTACCTATGATAAAAATTACAGACCTCTCCGTGCTTTGTAAGTGGGAAAACCTGCAAAATCGGCAGTGTATCAAATACTTGTTCTCCCCACTGTATGTCCTGTCCTGTTGGCTGAAAACATGACTGAGGATTGAAAGTGATGCTGCTTTTGTTTTTTGCGGTTACATGATATTTATTTGATGTCGTGCATTATCATTGTTCACACTGGTGTACACTTTTTTTTAAATATATTTGTTTACAAGTCATCGAAAATGCGTTTTGGTGAAGGACCCAACTGTGCAAAACTTTAGTAATATTTGTGAAGTAATCATGTTGTGAAGAGTGTACGGACCCTGCGTTATGCATTAATGTACTCCTGATCCCTAATTCTGTCTCCTTTCAGGCAATATACAGAGTTCTCTTGGACAAGGTTCCAGAGGAAGAGAAAGATACGAAAGTTTTGTACGTACAATGTATAGATCTTTTTGCATCATGATGTAAATTATTCCTTAGAACTGAACATCCATAGCATGCACTTCACCTTTGCAGGAGTGTAAGCTCCGATGGAAACCTCACTTCGCGTGCCTGCCAGGGTGGTTATGGTGTTGGGTGCCGGCCGGGGACCATTGGTGAACGCCACTCTGCGTGCAGCTCAGCAGGCCAGTCGCAAGGTCCGCGTGTACGCTGTGGAGAAGAACCCCAACACCGTGGTGACGTACGTCTTGCACCAGGAACAAACCAAGGAAAGCCAACTCGGGATGGGGAAAGGGGGTTCACTGACATTCTTGTTTTTGTTCGTTATCTATTTTTTTTCACACTCAAATCTTTTTATTTATATTGCCCATCCCTTTTATATTAAAACTAGCAAAGGTGCCCGTCGCTTTACTGACACATTTAATCAGATGATGGCATGTTTTACTTTTTATTTATAATTTTATTTTTTGTATACATTGTCGAGGCTTGTATAAGAGATAACACACACAAACGTATAACAAAGAGAGCAGGAGATGAGAGGGGTGGGAGATGGAAGTACAAGCAGTGGGGAACAGAGACTACAGGAGATCTGTGGAAGGGAAAGGCATGGGGCGTGGTACACAGTGTAGACAAGATGGACATTACAAGGACTTTCATGAAGGAAAACGGAATTTGGAGGAGGTGGGTTTGGAATGGATTAACAGGGGTAGAAAAGATCAAGGTTTTGGATGGGGGAAGATATGATGTGGTGGTGAACAGCTGTTTTGAGGACTGGAGGGAGGAGTGGGATTGAAGAGAGTGTGGGAGTTTATGCCATACGTGGTAATAAATGGTGAAGGTGAGCAGTGATTTCTTGATTTTTGCAGTTTCACCAGAAGGGGGTTGCCGACGGACGTTAAGTATCCTGCGGAAATATGGGTGGGACAGACTGCAGACAGAGCGGGGGTGGGGGGGTGAGGCCGGAGTGACCTCCACTTAAAATGAGTAAATCCATTTACCTCCACTTAAAATGAGTGAAATGAAACCTTTTGAAAATTTCTAATTCTTTTCACTCAGATTTCAACGTCACTGTAATGCATATTCTCAAGTTGGTTAAACTTTCTTTATACTGAATGAGGAGATTATTTGTAATACCGGATACCACCTGTTGGTGCTATATGATGCACATGTACAAAGAGATAATTTTATAAACATATGTGGAAAAAATTATGGGCCCAGACTGGGAATCGAACCCAGGTCTTCTGGCAAACCGGACATGTGCTCTGCCATCTAAGCTATCTGGGTGACCCACCGGCTAAGCAGCGCAATTCTTCCACATATACAAATGCCACTCTTTTCCAAAATTTTCCACATATACGTATTTATAATGCTGGTTCCATCCTGTTCATTTCTAATTATATTACTATGCCAAACACTGTGTGTGTGTGTGTGTGTGTGTGTGTGTGTGTGTGTGTGTGTGTGTGTGTGTGTGTGTGTGTGTGTGTGTGTGTGTGTGTGTGTGTGTGTGTGTGTGTGTGTGTGTGTGTATATATATATATATATATATATATATATATATATATATATATATATATATATATATATATATATATATATATATATATATATATATATATATATATATATATATATATATATATATATATATACACATATATACATATATACATATATACATACATACATACATACATACATACATACATACATACATACATACATACATAGTGTGTGTATATAAGATTGGGGCGGTTGTGGTGACATTTTTTTTGAAGAAGAAGAAGGCGCTTTCAACCAAAAGTAAAAACTTGATCGACTCCGCTAATTTGAGCAAAAAAGCAAGAGCATACCCGGTCTCAGGGCAACGTTTCGCCGGCTTCATCAGGCACAATAGACCCTGGGCCTCAGCACGTATCCGGTTTTTATTTTGATACGACCACTCATTTCCGGTCACTTACTGGTGCTCGAGGTCATGGATCATTAAGTGTGACCGACTTTGACCTTCATGTATTTGCGTTTTTTTTAAGCACTTCAGGACTCGTTTCCTATATCCACCTGGGAAATTGGAAATCGGCCAACATCACAGCATTACATAAAAAGGTGCAAAAGCAGATCCCCTTAACAGCTTAAGTACAGCCCATTTAGCTTGCTGTACTTCCAATCATCAGCAAGGTCATGGAATCCATCATCGCAATGACATAAAATCGTTCCTTTTTTCCAACCACCTCATCTCAGATCATCAATTTGGATTCATACCTGGTCAATCCACCTGGGGCATGCTGCTACTCTCCCAACAATGGTGGAAGCCTTCAATATCAGGCATGTTTCTGTTTCTCTGGACATGTCTCATGCTTTTGATACAGTCTCGCATCATGTCTGGCTCTCCAAGTTGTCTGCCTATGGAATCCAAGGCCAACTTCACTCTTGGATTACTGACTTCCTCCACTCTCGTAGACAACGTGTGGCTCTCAACGGAACCCTTTTATCTCCTCACCCTGTCATGGCTGGAGTACCCCAAGACAGTATTCTTGTCCCCATATTATTCCTAATCTTTACCAATGATCTTAATGACACTGGAAATTCCTTTTTATCTCTTTGATGACTCCACTCTCTGCCTTGACATCTCTCATCCTTTTAACAGACAGGCGGTGACCTCTTCCCTCTCCTCAGACCTTGACAAAAATCACAAATTTGTCAAACCCAATTTTGCTTATGTATCCATATTGTCCATCCTTTGCATTTTCCCTTACCCCTCATTTCCTGCATCCCTTGTTGGGCCGTCGGCCTGCTGTTGTTTCCCCTTTCTCCGACTGTTCCCTGATTTGTTCTGTGTAATCGCAATTCCACAACCCGAGACCATGTTAAAAAAAATATATTATTTTTTATTTTTTATTTTTAAAGGATTCCGTGACATTCGTGGCATTTTTCAGGAACGTATTCCCCGCAAATAGTTGTGTGTGTGTGTGTGTGTGTGTGTGTGTGTGTGTGTGTGTGTGTGTGTGTGTGTGTGTGTGTGTGTGTGTGTGTGTGTGTGTGTGTGTGTGTGTGTGTGTGTGTGTGCGCGCGCGCGCGTGCTATTATATTTATGACTCGCAAATACAACCAACCCGTCACTTGAAGGAGAGGTGGGGGAGAAAGTGGGAGGGAGAGAGAGAGAGGAGGCAAAGAGGATGAAGAAGGGGGAGGTGGGGAAAGCGACACCTCACCATACGTTGCTATTCACTGGGGGAGGGAGGGATGCGTTAGAGAGAGAGAGACAGAGACAGCGAGAGAGTGACGTGTGGGAGGAGAGGGCTGCATTTTATTAGGAGGGGGCAGTGAGGAAGGGGACACAGTGAGAGAAAATGGTGAGGGGGGAGAGGGGGGAAGACAGGTGAGGCGGAGAGGGGGAGGGAAAGACAGGTGAGGGGTGGAGGTGGGGTTAGCAAAGGGAATGATATGTGACGCTTTATGACCGAACATGATTAAAATTAAAAAAAACATGTCAGAACAGCTGTACCCACAATATCACAACAGAGTTTGTAAAGTAATCTGCTGGCACATCTGCAAAAACTTTGATATTCCATTTCCAAAAAATTTGTGGAAAAATGAACGAAAAGCAATCACTGAAAACATTGAGGTACCACTATTTCCGACCTTATGATCCCATCGAGCATGAGCATCGAAAACGAAGCATTGCGATCAGATATAATACTTAGGTGCAAAAAAAAAGAGAAGAAGGCATTGCTAATTGAGGTGTTAATACCAGTGATTTTGGACTAACGATGCAGAAATCAAGAAAATGACCAAATACCAAGACCTCAAGTATGAAGTGAAAAGTTCTTGGAAGCTGAAGAATGCTAAAGTTGTACCAGTGATGATGAAGAACCTCATGGGAATGATGAAGAAGAACCTCACAGAGATATTAAAAACCATCCCTGGGAATATCACTACAAACGAACTACAGTTGGAAGCTGTCCTAGGCTCAGTAATGATCCTAAAGAGAGCCCTCGGCACAAAACTTTGAGAACAGAAAACATCACAGCTTGGTTCATGATTTGTTACACTTTACCAAAATGAAGCTGGATACTTTGAGCCCTCTCTGGGAGGACTCCAGTCCACATTCTGAAACCCACATGAGGAGATACAAAATCAACGGCGCACACACACACACACACACACACACACACACACACACACACACACACACACACACACACACACACACACACACACACACACACACACACACACACACACACACACACACACACACACACACACACACACACACACACACACACACACACACAAACATTGGGACCTGGCAGGGCTCCATTCCACTTTCTGGAACCCAAATATCAGAGTTCTTTGAAAGAGGAAGCAAAATTTCGTCTCGACGTAACAAAATTCAATTGAAAAATATATGAAGGCACAGAACACAAAATGTCGATCTATGCTCTGTGCCTTCACAACCAGATCATGGCAAAGACATGGTCGGATGGACCTTAGTGTTTTTATTGATGTAGAAGTGAGGGGTGGATTATATTAGGAGATTTCAGAGAAGATTAAACAAAACGATAACCTGTAAAAATATAATTGCGCATTTTCAGCGGATGAGACACCTCCCGAGACAGCAACCACACGGCACCGCAGGGCCCAACACAGGCAGAAATGTTTGTCTGTCTAATCGATATTCCCTTGAGAACATGGATACTTTTTCCAAAATGAACAACCAAGCAGCTTGGAGAGTGCTTGCCAATTGGCTTAAGCACTCAAGCAAGCATTCCATCGAAACGGTTGTTAAAAAAACGGCTCGTTTGGCATGCGATTAGCAACACATTAAACGTACACCTCCCGGAGATGCCCTAAATGTCAAGCCACGAACGCTGATGTCTCCGGATGTTTATAAGCATTGCAATGTACCCAGCGATTCGTAGCTAGGATGAACAGGCATTCGATAACATGGGTGAGGAAAGTGAAAACAAAAAACTTTATCATAAAGAAATCGCTGCGGCCTGTTCCAAGTCAAGTCAAAGCATGATTGAGCAGGCCAAAAAACATGGAAGCTTCAGACCCCAGTGAGGTTATCCAGGAAACGCGTTAAGACCCAGAGAGTGAGGTGGCTGAGGATCACCTGATGAAGGTTATATTTAATTAAGGCCGTTAATTATCTTCAAGAGGGGTGTTTTAATTGACCCAAACACCCAATTTTCACTCTTGCACTTCCTTAGAGTTTTCTTGGTATGCATGCAAAGTTTCAGGCTGCTCGGTTTTATAGTTTTGGAGTTTAGAGGACACACACACACACACACACACACACACACTACCTTTTATTATTATAGATTATTGGCTGCACTTAGAGCACCCTTATTCTGGACATTTCCATCTGTCTCTCTGTCCGCGAAACTTTGGTCAAGCCTTGGGGCTAAACCACTCAACCGATTCCAATGAAATTTGGTAGGTAGGACCAATATTTCTGGGAATCGTGTGCTTTCGAATATGGGACCCTGGGCCCTAGCAACGGCATAGCAACCAACGGCCCTTTAAAGTGGTCAAAAAATCGAAAAAAATCAAAAAAAATTTCGAAAAATCGAAGCTTAGAGTTCTGTGCGCAATCTATCCAGCTCCCTTCATGCCAATTTGCAGCCCTAACAAAAAATATTTGGAGGAGGAGATAGGTTTTGGGCGAGTACATGTCGAACATTTCAGAAACGGTTAATTGCAAATATTTCTAAGAGAAAGAGTCTGATTTTGATGAAACTTGGGTGAAATGTGTACAATGTGGCTTAATGTACACAAAAATGAATGGTTGCTATGCACACATCCGTTGCTTAGCAACAGCTAAAATACTTTATCGTACATCGTACACTTATTGTGGACTGTACAAAAAAATCAATACCTCCGAAACTGGACCTCCGAGGGACCTGTTTTTTTGTGCCCAAGAAGAATGTCTTGCAGCATCATATAAAAAAATAAATTATTTAGCGAATAGATATATGGAATTACCAGGGCTGCCATTCGTTAGAGTCTCTTTGGAAACATGCCTGAAATTTCACAAGGCGGGTTTCTGGGCGCAAACTAAGAGGGCTGTGATAATCATATTTATTGTGCTGAATTGAATGATAGCATGTACATGAATATCGGCTAGTCGCGTCGGCCAGCTTTCCATCTAGAGCGAGCAGCCATGTCGCCTACCGGCTTGTTATTATTATTCATTTACTCCCCCCACCCCCCAACACTTCATCAAGAAGTACTTGAAAATATTTATCTAATATCTTGCAATCTCTTTGTCTTAATCTCCTTTAGGCTGCTAAATTGGAAGGAGGAGGTGTGGGGGAATCAAGTGCATGTAATATCGTCGGATATGCGCCGATGGAATGCGCCTGAGCTGGCTGATGTACTTATTAGTGAGCTTTTGGGGTCATTTGGGGACAACGAGCTTTCCCCAGAGTGTCTGGATGGTGTCACACAGTTTCTGCATGGTGAGTATCAGGGGCTGCAGGAGCTACGAGTTTTGGTGTAGCTGGAAAAGTAAGTGAGAGCAAAACAGTTACAAATGACCCTCAAGGTAACTTTGTATATGTGTTCTGCTGCAGAGGATGGTGTGAGCATCCCCTCGTCCTACACGTCTTACCTATCCCCCATTTCTTCATCCAAGTTGTACAATGAAGTTCGCGCTTGTCGAGAGAAGGACCGAGACCCTGAGGTATTTCTCCACGTCTGTGCTGAACATTGTCCGTTTGTCTCTTTATGGGACACGCAGAAACATTTGATGTGCAATGACGCAGCTATTTGGCATGAAATCCATTTTTTTGCAGGCCCAGTTTGAAATGCCGTATGTTGTTCGTTTGCACAATTACTCTGAGCTCGCCGAGCCACAGCCTTGCTTCTCCTTCACGCACCCCAATCGAGGTATGGATAAGTGCTTCCTCACCGCAGCTCCTCCTGTTATATCATTAATTATTTGTGTGTGTGAGAGATGTATCATTCTCACAGTGTGCCCATTCTGTGTGAAGCATGTAGTCAAATCTAATGCATGTGGAATGGAGGTCCACCTTAGGTGCAGACCATGTATTGCTTCCTTTATTATAATTACCGATGTGTACTCATGCCATTGGAGCACCCGGCGTAGTTACTGCAGAGGTATAGTCTGTTGCGCCTCCGGAAATCCAGGTTCGTTCTCCCGACCTGAAATATGCTCTGGATTACGTGAATCGTATACTTTGCGTGAATCGTATACCTGCCATGTTGTATTTCTGAATTTGATTGCTCTTCTGGAACATTGGACAAAATAATGAAATCGATTGCATGTAATGTAACTTCATTTATTTTCACTTTTCTGTTTTTTTTTTTTTATGGCAGTGATCGAAGGCTCATGAATGAGCTTGTACATGTATTACTTGCAAGACAAGGACATCAGGAGATATTAGTGTACTTTTTCACGAGTTATAAAAACGTAAGGGGACATGGACCAATTGATGCATTTTATGGGATTTCAACCCTCAATTGTGGCATTGTGAGACAAATTCTCAGACGGGAATGTAAAACAGGCCCAGATACATTTCCTACAGGTAACACCTTTTTGTTCCCACTAAAGAACATGACTGAAACCATTTGTTAGGCCATTATGAAATTGGATCCATAGAAATTAATTACGTTATTGTATGTGCTGTGTACCATGCAGATGCTTCTTTGTCACCAAGCCATTTCACGAACTATGAATGTCTAACATCGTGTTGTATGGCTGTTCCTCCTTGACTAATTATTATTCCCCTACCGGTTTCACCGGAGGGGACTATAGGTTTGCTCTCTGTCTGTCCATCAGTTTGTTCCACCTGTGATTTATATATATATATATATATATATATATATATATATATATATATATATATATATATATATATATATATATATATATATATATATATATATATATATATATACACATATTATTATGGATCTGGAAACCATATGCATTCAACATATAGATGTCCCAAAAGTCAGTTATGTCATGAAGTATGTGTGTAATCAGATCCCCTTCCTTTTGTCTAGTGGGAGAATCAAAGGCGTGCATTGTGATTTCTTTTAGTTGGCTTGTTAGATGTAATAACCTATCTAACAACCATCCCATCCCCCATCACGATCCACCACCAACCGGCTGCCTTCTCGCACCCTGACGTGTCGAGGTGGGATCTCGCGGTTCCAGTTTCTCGGCTTCCACAAACGTTGTAACTCTTTCACGACGACCTTTGCAACATTGATACTGTTGCTCGACAAGTATGAACCCACGTGGAAGAGTGGGTGGGGTTTCCCAGCGGGGGCCGAAACCCCGCCCAGAAAGGGCGAACCCATAGGAGCCTGTCCAATCAGGGCGGAGAGTAATGTCTGTTTGAGCGAGCCCCGCCCCGTTGAGGGAGGTCCATAAATTCTCAAGCACTCTCTGAGGCAGGGGGTTGTTACGAAGGTTGTTCTGAGGTTTTTGACAGGGTTGTCGTGGTTGAGAGTCGAGTGAGGAAGAAGGGTCTTGGAGGAAGTTCTCCAAGGGGTTTCTGACAAGGTTTTGGATAGGGCTCTGAGGGTTGTTGTTGAGCGTGCAGTTCTTTTGAAGCGGGGGGTTGAGCAGAAGGGTGTGAAGGTGGCGAACGTGTCCCTGCTTGCCCTCTTCAAGAAAAGGAAAGAGCGACTCTAAACCCCTTCCGTGGACCTCGCTATTCACCACCCGAGCTCCTCCACGAACCACGAGTCCCACACGTGCGAATGGGTATCAAACCAACGGTCATTGTCAAGTGCCGCACCACGGAGCACCCAGTTCTTCTGACGGTCAGGTACCCAGCTGGACTCTGACCCCCAGCTCGTCTCTCTCCTCAGCTGCAAGGGTCCAATAAAGAACTCTGGGTTTATTTTCATTTGTGTGTGTCTGCGTGTGGGCCCGTCTTATAAGTAGAAACTTTTAAAGTGTTTGTTTTTGATCATTGTAAATATTACTTGCATATCCGTGTTAAGTCCTCCCTGTGTCTTTTTATTGTAAATAAACAGTTGTAGAAATGTCCCCAGTTCGTTTCCATCCTTTCTTGAATTGGTCCAGCATGGTTCGGATCTGAGTTTAGGCAGGGTTTTATCCCCGGGAATCGGACAATCGCAGCCGGGACGTCCTGGGCAGGACCGTTCGACTGCATCTGAGCCGGAAAGGTGGGTGGCAGAGTGGTAGTCGGTAGGTGTAACTTTATCGCTTCCGGTAGAGTGAATCCGGTTCGGCCAGGCATTCCGAGGGCGTGGATCCCCGGTAGCCGAGACCACGTGGTTACTTAGGTACATTGGATCGAGACAAAATAACCCTACGCCACGCGGTCGAGATGTTGGCGTTCCACGGTCGGTTAAACGACCCGCCGGCTCGCGGAGTTATCCAAGCGATGGCCGACAATTCCGGGAAGTTTGGTGGGAGACGACGCAACCTCCCCCACCTAGTGGTCGTTCTCGCCACCGACCCCCGGCCCGCAAATATATATATATATATATATATATATATATATATATATATATATATATATATATATATATATATATATATATATATATATATATATATATATATATATAGTTATGGCCACGGGTAAAAGGTGTATTATGAGGGGGTTAATCCCCGTTTCTCCTCAGAAGAGCCGGACCTGGGGCCACCACTCACAATTAAACTTTGTGGTACCATGGGTTGCTTTACAACCACGAACGCCAGTCAGTTAACCATTAGTTCCAGTGTCCACCATCTAATTTTGCCGTTGAACTTGGTCACGTGGCTTCCTGAACAGCGAGCGCGCCCTCGGTAAAGCACCATTCTTATTTTGATTAGATCTTAAGTAGGGCGGCCGAGTATTTACTGCTAGTGCATGCCGACTATGACAGGTCAATTCATTTGGGAACGACCTCCCAGTCTATCTCGGTCCAGACATTGCTGGATCAATGGAAGGATAGGACGAGCACGGACAGGTTGAAACGTTAACAAGAAATTTATTTATAAGGAAAAAAATTAATAAACATAAGAACTTTTTATTTCTTTGTGGTGAAAATAGGTAAATTCAAATTGATCAAAATAATCTCAAGAAAATAAAGAATTAACCAGTCATTGATAGAAAAACAGACAAAGAGCAGATGCTTATCACTTTGCCTTACTTAGGCTTAAGTCACATTTGCCATGGTGGCCGTGGGGTCTCCAAAATCTACGGCCACTAGCAATTATAATGCGGCAGCAGAATTTCCACGGTCACACAATGTAGCAGTCACATATGTTTTTATTTATCGGGGAGCCGCACGGCGTATTTAGAAATTGTGGAGACCG
This sequence comes from Eptatretus burgeri, assembly GCF_056783735.1. Classification (NCBI taxonomy): domain Eukaryota; kingdom Metazoa; phylum Chordata; class Myxini; order Myxiniformes; family Myxinidae; genus Eptatretus; species Eptatretus burgeri. Next base: position 44,396,471 of record NC_140967.1, read on the forward strand.
AAAACATGGGGTTGCTGTACGGTCTTTGATTTGATGTCGCACGGTGACCTTAAGGGGGCCCTGCGGCGGCCATAGAATTTTCAAGGCAGACGCAAGGTAGCCTCAAGGCGACTGCAGGGGGGCCCTAAGGCGAACGTGCGCTCAGACGGACGGTAACGAACGGGTTAATTATTTTATTTTTTTACCAGTTTTTTTTCCGCTTGTCGAATTGCTACGGCGAAGGTAGAAATGAAAAAAGTTATAACTCCGCGTTATAATTTCACGGCGACCCCTACGGCCTGTAAAAGATAGCCAAACGGCGTAGGGCCACCCCGAGGCCACCGCAGAAACTCTGCGGCCGCCGCACGTTTCTGTCAATTCGGAGGGCGTACGGCCGCCGTATCCTCACCGTAGAGCAAATGTGACTTAGGCCTTAATGATTAAATACGAGACAAGGGTACACAGCAGATCATTCAGGGGAAAAAATAAATCTGGTCTCTGCTTACCAAGGTAGAAGTTGTCGTGCGTCAAATAAAATGTCCCGAAATGTGTGAGCGTGCCTTGGTCCGTTGCCAACGCCCTGCCTCGCTGTGCACGCACCCGCAAACAGGCTCGAACACCAATCGATATCACGTCGTTACCCCCAGGAACCAGGGATGCAAAGAATCAGGTACGCCAAGAGCAGAATCAGCAGAAACGGTCCAACCGTCATCCACTGTCAGGAGCCACCAGGAGCCACAACCAGCGGACAGCTGTAAGGAGCTGTGAGGTGCTGAGGCACTGTGAGAAGCTGTAATCAGCTGTCACCAACTGTCACCAGCGGTTAGAGCTGTAAGGCTGTCGCCAGCTCACCAACCGTCTGACTGGAGCTGAAAATAACGGTCACCCAGCTGTCACAAAAACTGTCAGAGCTGTAAGGCTGTAATGCTGTCACCAAAACTCTCAGGAAAACGGTCCTCCCTTCCTTTTTTGACGACCAGTCTGGGCGGAGCCTCAAGCAGACTTCATCAAAATCCACCTTGCCGATAAGCACATCATTGCACGTGACCAACGGTCAACCTCACGATCATTCCTTCCTCGTTCAGCCGGACATGAACAAGAGCCAGCTAGCATCTTTCGAGCTGCCAAACAGGGTGTCAAATGTCGATGGAAAAAGGTGGACGTCAACGTCGGTGAAGGAGGTGGTTGTCGAACGTCAATTATAGATAGGTGGGTGAGGTAAATGATTCATAGCAGTATTTGACTGTCAGAATCACTGCTCAGGAAAAGCCCGCGGTGTGCTTAATCAAATGTTCTGAAAGTCCAAGGTGTAAATAAATCGTCCACCTCCAAGCCAATGTGTCCTGGTGGAAACGGGGTAGACGAGTCTCCGTTGGGCTAACGGCTATCTCGCGTGCATGAATGTGTCTGTCATAAAGAGAAAAAGGCCATCCCATAAGAAAGGGAATCTATTCTATAACCTTCTCAATGCATCAAAGTTAGAATCCCACCAGACATGGGGATGGGTCTATCCTGGACTTGAATTTAGGGAAATGACTGTCTGAAGACCTAAATGTTTGTATGCATAAGTCGGATCCGATTCTGAAATCCATAAGATATATATATATATATATATATATATATATATATATATATATATATATATATATATATATATATATATATATATATATATATAATATAATATAATATATATATATATATATATAATATAATATAATATAATATAATATATATATATATAATATAATATATATATATATATACACACAGCTCTGGAAAAAAATAAGAGACCACTCCAAAAAACGTTTTTTAATCAGCATCTCCACAGGTATGGCAGCCATTCCATTCCAGTGTCTGTTGAATTCCAACACAGGCACACCTCATTCGACTTGGTGAGGTACTGATTTGGTGATCACCTGAACCGAATCTTATTTAACAAGGAAAAGTATAAAAACCACTGCTGTGGTCATCACTATCCTCTTGCAATAGGACCAGCTGGATGGCAAAACAGTGGCTAGTAGTACCTCAAAAGTAATTGGAATCATAAAAATAACTATTGACCATGCCAAAAGAGTTGAAAAGAAAAGTTTTGAGTGAGGAATAGAAGGGTTCAATTCTGGCTTTACTCGCAGAGGGATACAGCGAGCGTCACGATGCTTCCATCCTTCAAATTTCAAAGACGGCGGTTCATAAGAACAAGGTCAAGCAGCAGACATTGGGGACAACAAAGCTACAGACGGGCAGAGGGCGAAAACGACTTTCCACTGACCGGGATGACCGCCAACTCATTCGAATGTCACTCAACAACCGTAGGATGACATCAAGTGACCTACAAAAAGAATGGCAAACGGCAGCTGGGGTGAAGTGCACTGCGAGGACAGTTTGAAACAGGCTCCTCGGGGCAGAGCTGAAGTCTTGCAAAGCGAGTAAAAAGCCCTTCATCAATGAAAAGAAAAGAAGAGCCAGGCTGAGGTTTGCAAAAGACTATAAGGATTGGACCATGGAGGACTGGAGTAAGGTCATCTTCTCTGATGAGTCCAATTTTCAGCTTTGCCCAACACCTGGTCATCTAATGGTTAGACAGAGACCTGGAGAGGCCTACAAGCCACAGTGTCTCGCACCCACTGTGAAATTTGGTGGAGGATCGGTTATGATCTGGGTGTGCTTCAGCAAGCCCGGAATCGGGCTGATTTGTCTTTGTGAAGGACTCGTGAATCAAGCCACGTACAAGGTTGTCATGGAGGACCATCAGATCAAGACCCTGTCATGGCCAGCCAAATCTCCATACCAGAACCCCATTGAAAACCTCTGGAATGTGATCAAGAGGAAGATGGATGGTCACAAGCCATCAAACAAAGCCGAGCTGCTTGAATTTTCGCACCAGGAGTGGCATAAAGTCACCCAACAGCAATGTGAAAGACTGGTGGAGAGCATGCCAAGACGCATGAAAGCTGTGATTGAAAATCAGGGTTATTCCACAAAATATTGATTTCTGAAGTTAAAACATTAGTATTGTGTTGTTTATTAGTTCACGAAAAAAATAAGTGACCACTATATTCGTTATTGTTGTGTGTCTGTATGTCTGTTGGATTCGCTATACAATGGGGAGAACAAGTATTTGATACACTGCCGATTTTGCAGGTTTCCCACTTACAAAGCACGTAGAGGTCTGTAATTTTTATCATAGGTACACTTCAACTGAAAGACGGAATCTAAAACAAAAATCCTGAAAAAATCACATTGTATGATCTTTAAATTATTAATTTGCATTTTATTGCATGAAATAAGTATTTGATCACCTTCAAACCTGTAAGAATTCCAGCTCTCACAGACCTGTTAGTTTTGTCTTTAAGAAACCCTCCCATTCTCCACTCATTACCTGTATTAACCGCACCTGTTTGAACTCGTTATCTGCATAAAAGACAGCTGTCCACAATCAATCAGACTCCAACGTCTCCACAATGGGCAAGAGCAGAGAGCTGTCTAAGGACATCAGGGACAAAATTGTAGACTTGCACAAGACTGGGATGGGCTACAGGACAATCGGCAAGCAGCTTGGTGAGAAGGCAACAACTGTTGGCGCAATTATTACAAAATGGAAGAAGTTCAAGATAACAGTCAATCTTCCTCGGTCTGGGGCTACATGCAAGATCTCACCTCGTGGAGCCTCAATGATCATGAGAAAGGTGAGGGATCAGCCCAGAACACGGCAGGACCTGGTCAATGACCTGAAGAGAGCTGGGACCACAGTATCAAAGAAAACCATAAGTAACACACTACGCCGTCATGGATTAAAATCCTGCAGCGCACGCAAGGTCCCTCTGCTCAAACCAGCGCATGTCCAGGCCCATCTGAAGTTTGCCAATGACCATCTGGATGATCCAGAGGAGGAATGGGAGAAGGTCATGTGGTCTGATGAGACCAAAATAGAGCTTTTTGGTTTAAACTCCACTCGCCGTGTTTGGAGGAAGAAGAAGGATGAGTACAACCCCAAGAACACCATCCCAACCGTGAAGCATGGAGGTGGAAACATCATTCTTTGGGGATGCTTTTCTGCAAAGGGGACAGGACGACTGCACCATATTGAGGGGAGGATGGATAGGGCCATGTATCGCGAGATCTTGGCCAACAACCTCCTTCGCTCAACAAGAGCATTGAAGATGGGGCGTGGCTGGGTCTTCCAGCATGACAACGACCCAAAACACAGCCAGGGCAACTAAGGAGTGGCTCCGTAAGAAGCATCTCAAGGTCCTGGAGTGGCCTAGCCAGTCTCCAGACCTGAACCCAATAGAAAATCTTTGGAGGGAGCTGAAAGTCTGTGTTGCCCAGCGACAGCCCCGAAACCTGAAGGATCTGGAGAAGATCTGTATGGAGGAGTGGGCCAAAATCTCTGCTGCAGTCTGTGCAAACCTGGTTAAGAACTGTAGGAAACGTCTGATCTCTGTACCAAATATTAAGTTCTGTTTTTCTGATGTATCAAATACTTATTTCATGCAATAAAATGCAAATTAATTATTTTAAAATCATACAATGTGATTTTCAGGATTTTTTTTAGATTCCGTCTTTCACAGTTGAAGTGTACCTATGATAAAAATTACAGACCTCTACGTGCTTTGTAAGTGGGAAAACCTGCAAAATCGGCAGTGTATCAAATACTTGTTCTCCCCACTGTATATGCTAGATATCCCTTATTGTTGGGTTTTCCGTCTGTCTGTCTGTGTGTGTGTCTGCAACGCGAGGCTTCACAGCACTAACCAGCGAACCGATTTCGATGAAACTTTGCCAACGTGTGCAGTATTTGTTGGGAATGTGCGCGTTTGAATTTCGTTGCCTAGCAACCACCCGTTGCTGTGCAGCAGCCAAAAAACCATGTACAGTATTTTCAATACTTGTCCTTCAGTTTTTAATGTAGAGAAGCGAGACTTCGGAATTAAACACTTCGAGATATTTAGAAAATTTTACTTGATCCGATTTTTGATTGAGGTTTTATTTTTCAAATGGTAGTCCTTCAAAAATCGGGTGTCTATTCACCGTCATTTTTTATGAGGGGTTTAGGAAAGTGGGCGGAGCTCAGGGAAAGTGGACGTGGTTGATGAAAAGTGGGAGTGGTGTAGGAAAGTGGGCGTGGCTTATGGAAAGTGGGCTTGGCTTATGAAAAATATTGTGTGGCTCAGGAGGTGTGGTCAAACGAGCGTTGAGAGAAGTTTATCAGGTTTTGTGTGTGTGTGTGTGTGTGTGTGTGTGTGTGTGTGTGTGTGTGTGTGTGTGTGTGTGTGTGTGTGTGTGTGTGTGTGTGTGTGTGTGTGTCTGCAACGTGAGGCTCCACAGCACGAACCAGCGAACCGATTTCGATGAAACTTTGCCAACAGGTGCCACATGGTCTGGGAATGTGCACGTTTGAATTTCGCTGCCTTGCAACCACTCGTTGCTGTGCAGCGGCCGAAAAACCGCGTACAGTATTTTCAATACTTGTCCTTCAGTTTTGAATGTAGAGGAACAAGACTTCGGAATTGAACACTTCGAGATATTTAGAAAAATTTTACTCGAGCCGATTTTTGATTGAGGTTTTATTTTTCAAATGGTTTTCCTTCAAAAATCGGGTGTCTATTTACCGTCATTTTTTTATGAGGGGCTTAGGGAAAGTGGACGTGGTTGATGAAAAGTAGGAGTGGCGTAGGAAAGTGGGTGTGGCTTGTGAAAAATATTGTGTGGCTCAGGAGGTGTGGTCAAACAAGAGCATTGAGAAGTTTATCGGGGTGTGTGTGTGTGTGTGTGTGTGTGTGTGTGTGTGTGTGTTTGTGTGTGTGTGTGTGTGTGTGTGTGTGTGTGTGTGTGTGTGTGTGTTTGTGTGTGTGTATCTGCAACACGAGGCTCCACAGCACAAACCAGCAAACCGATTATGTTTCAAATGGTAGTCCTTCAAAAATAGGGTGTCTATTTACCGTCATTTTTTATGAGGAGTGCCAGTTGGCAAAATACGCAATCGGAAAAATCTTGCCAGGCAGAGGAACAATTGCATGTGAACCAATACATCTTGGCAATGAATCTTTGTCGGTGGATCGGTCAGAATGAAAAGCATCGTATCCAGCGCTTCGATCCTAGCGAATCCCTCGTCGCCTACCGGCTTGTCAACCTCTTTGTCAAAAATTTTCAGCCCGATCCGTCAAAACTGTGTGACGAGTATGCACTTATGTCGCAACCACCCATGTCGCCTACCGGCTTGTTTGTCGGATTCGCTATATATGGTAGATATCCCTTATTGTCGGGTTTTCCGTCTCTGTCTGTCTGTGTGTCGGCAACGCGAGGCTCCACAGCATGAACCAGCGAACAGATTTCGATGAAACTTTGCCAACAGGTGCCATATGGTCTGGGAATGTGCATGTTTGAATTTAGTTGCCTCGCAACCACCCGTTGCTGTGCAGCGGCCGAAAAACCGCGTACAGTATTTTCAATACTTGTCCTTCAGTTTTGAATGTAGAGAAACGAGACTTCGGAATTAAACACTTCGAGATATTTAGAAAATTTTACTTGAGCCGATTTTTGATTGAGGTTTTATTTTTCAAACGGTAGTCCTTCAAAAATCGGTGTCTATTTACCGTCATTTTTTATGATGGGCTTAGGAAAGTGGGTGGAGCTTAGGGAAAGTGGACGTGGTTGATGAAAAGTGAGTGTGGCTTATGAAAATATTGTGTGGCTCAGAAGGTGTGGTCCAACAAGAGCATTGAGAGAAGTTTATCGGAGTGTGTGTGTGTGTGTGTGTGTGTGTGTGTGTGTGTGTGTGTGTGTGTGTGTGTGTGTGTGTGTGTGTGTGTGTGTGTGTGTGTGTGTGTGTGTGTGTGTGTGTGTCTGCAACGCGAGGCTCCACAGCACAAACCAGCAAACCGATTATTTTTCAAATGGTAGTCCTTCAAAAATAGGGTGTCTATTTACCGTCATTTTTTATGAGGAGTGGCAGTTGGCAAAATACGCAATAGGAAAAATCTTACCAGGCAGAGGAACAATTGTATGTGAACCAATACGTCTTGGCAATGAATCTTCGTCGGTGGATCAGTCAGAATGAAAAGCATCGTATCCACCGCTTCGATCCTAGCGAATCCCTCGTCGCCTACCGGCTTGTCTGTCTGTCTGTCCCGAGCATAGCTCCGTGGGTTTTGATCGGATCCTGATAAAATTTTGGTGGGAGGTTTATATCATGATCTCGTTGTGTTTTCCTGAGAATGGGCGTGGTGTGCCCATTATGGGCGGTGCCACGCCCAAAAAACGTGTTTTTAGGGGGTAGCCGATTTCAATTTGCATCTTCTCCTCGGGGGTTTGTCGAATCTGACGGGTTTCGGTATTTAGTTAGCCCAATGGCACCTGCATAGCCCCACGGAGCTCGATTTTTCATTTTCGTCCCAAGGTCACAAGGTCACAAACTTAGAAAATTGTGAATTTTGACATAAAAATCATACGACCACCCAAACTTTGAGAGCAAGGATGACAATATTTTTTTATGCATAATCTTGAGGTCATTCCCCACCTAAAGTCTTGAAACCATTTTGCTCTATCTCGAACACCTTGCCCGTGGCGCCCCCTTCAAGTTTGTTTTTACGCTGATTTCATCAAAGTATGGATAATCTGAGGAGTGCGAAATGCCATATAGCCTATATGACGTTATATTGTTCCTGGAATGTTCCAGAGGAAGTTTTGCACCAAAGGTCATAATCCTTGACCTTTTGACCTTTAAAGTTCAAAAAGGTCAAATTTTCAAAGTTGTGGGAATCGAACCGGGTTTTCGACCTTCTTCGACAAACTGACTCCAATAAGCTATAGCACGTATCCTGTTTCCTTATTTTAATGTCCACAACATTATTTTGTGACCTTTAAAGGTTATGCAAAGGTCAAATTTTGAAAGTTGTTCAACGAAACCGGGTTTTCGACATTTTGCAGCTAATAACCTGTCACTCGTACTACATCATGTTGATCATTTTTCTAACTTGGTCAAACATCATCACATTGTCTCATCCTTGACTTCTGAAACAATCTACATCGTCAAATACCGATCGTGAACCATCATCTTCTTCAGACTTTTAAATGAATATGAACTTGTTTTGTTTGTATTATTTGAGGTCTGCAAACACTGAATCTTTGTTGTTATTTTGACCAGTTGTCATTTTCTGCAAATAAATGCTCTAAATGATAATATTTTTAATCGGAATTTGGGAGAGATGTCAGTAGTTTATAGAATAAAACAAAAATGTTCATTTTACTCAAACACATACGGTACCTATAAATTGTAAAACCAGAAAAAAATGATAATTTTGCAGTGGCCTCTTAATTTTTTCCAGAGCTGTGAAAATATATATATATATATATATATATATATATATATATATATATATATATATATATATATATATATATATATATTTACGGCTGTGGAAATTCACAGAACATCATAAAGGTTCCTTAGATCAGTTATGCCGGTAAGAGAGTGTTCAGATAGGTTTCCCCACCGTTGTTTCGAGGGATTTCTTCGTGTTAACCGGGTTTTGATCCTTTGAGGTAGTGTTTTTCTTTTTCTATCGCTATTTTGGACCAAACACATGTCAACCACCATTACAACAACCACCTTAACCACAATGCCAACCACGCCACCATCACAACAACCACGATCGCCTCAACCATCAACCACAACCGAACCACCACCACCGACGTCACTCTCAACAACCGCTTCACAGCAACCTCCACCACAATCACACGCGCCTCTCAACAAACCACGCCATCCTCACCACTTCACCCCCAACCACCAACATCGCCTCACCACCTTCTCCACCCCAACAATCACATAACCACCTTCGCAACCACAACGCCAACCACCAGCCACGCCACAACTACAAGCAACCACACCACAATCCCACGCACCAACGAATAGCATCTGCGAAAGCCAGCGCAACGCGAAGGAAACCAGAGGAGTTCCAATGGTGCGCGGATTTTCCCGCCTGTTTTCCCGCGCTTTGGTGTGGGGGAAGTGCGATCCGAGCAGAGGTCAAAGGTGAGAAAGGGTGGGGGCCTCTTTTTGGGGGAATGATTTCCTTGGACCTGAGCCAAGAATGATTTCTCCCGCCCCCCACGGGGAGGGGGAGGAGAGGGCACGCCCCTTTGAGAAGTTTCTCGCAAAGCTCGAAGGGAGGCAGAGCCGAAAACGGGGAGGAGCGAAGTGCTGAGCCCCAGGAGATATTGGACAAGACGCAAGCTTCCTGCAGGGGCTTTTGTCCTGGTCTTTTTTTCTTTCAAACTGGTGTGGTTCAAGCTCGTGTGGACCAGGGCTTTGGTGGTTTCGCCTTCTGGGGCGGACATCGAAGAGGTGCTGCCTTTCCCTCTGGGCGCAAAGTTGCGAGGGTTGTGCGTGGAGGACCAGCTCTGCCGCGCAGTCGGGAGGAGAGTGCCGGAGAGAGCTCGCCGACCGTCGCACCACGAGGGTGCAGGTAACCAGCGTCGGTCGTGTGGGACCCATTCGGTCAGCCAAGTCCCACACCATAAAGGCCCACGGACCCAGTCTGACCCCCCTGTCTGTGGGGTGGTCTTTTCTCTTCTTTTGTGTGAATGCTGTGGCGCCGTGTCCATAAGTAAAACTGCTTAAGTGCCTGTAAAGGAGTATTGCTTTTATTCGGTCGTAGTGCTTTCCCTTTGCATACGTCACGTGATTGCTTTTGTTTCCCTGTATATTGCATGATTGCCTTGCCTCATACATGTTGTAATAAATAAATGTGCTTTGTTCAAATGTATCCCGTTCATCGCGTCCTCCTTTCACCCTATTGGAAATGCCATCTTGCATCGCGGAATAAATAGTTGGGTTTTAAATACCCGTTCAATAGAATCGGATCCGGCGAGGTCGGCGATAATACCCACTCGATTATCACTGCAGAACGGAACGGACCGCTTAAGCGGTTCGTGTCCCAAGCCGACCTGCGTCTAGGTACGGTCTCCCGGTTAGCTATCCGCACGGGTACTTAGGCATATCGAGATTCGGCGATTGACCCTATCCTGCGCGGGTAGAAAATTGGCTAGGCCATGGTGGGGTTGAAGACCCACCCGTGACAGGGTTCCGGCGTTAGCTTCGGAAGGTCACGACTCAATTGTCCGTCCGGTGGGCGAGCTGCTACTATTTGTGGAAAGCGGCAGTTCGCACGCCGGCGGGCGCGACTTCGTAACAATATATATATATATATATATATATATATATATATATATATATATATATATATATATATATATATATATATATATATATATATATATATATATATATATATATTGTAACGGTTGTGGAAATTCGCATGACACCATAAAGAGTCCTCAGGTGAGATATATCGGTAAGTTCATGTGTAGTTCGCCCAAACCCGTTGTATAGAGGGAATATGTGTGATTCATCCGGGCTGCGACGCTTCGAGTTCGCCATTTTTCTTTCTCTATTGTTATTTTCGACCATTAAGCCGCCAACAACGCAAACAGCCACTACCTTTACCTTCACAACTCCATCCCGCAAACATCGCTTCACCGCCATTCCCACAACGACACCCGCCAACCACCAAACCACCACAGAAAACCCCCCACCACCTTCGCCTATCTCCTCCTCCAACCATCGACCACACCACCAGTCAACACCAAACGTCGTGCTGTCCAGGGCCCGTTCGGCGATTGGTGCCGAACGCATTGAGCCGCGAGTGCGAATGGCGGCCTT
>NC_140967.1:44412175-44444675 GCF_056783735.1 Eptatretus burgeri
CGGCGCAAGAACGGTGGCGATGCGACGGTTGCGAGGTGTGACGTGAAGCGGCGCCGCGGTGGGTGGTTGATGTTGTGGTTGGTGGTGGTAACAATGGCGGTTGGTCCAAAATAAAGATAGTAAAAGAAAAACGGCTATCCTGAAGAGTCGCAGCACGCATAAATGACATGTATTCCCACTAGACAACGGGTTTGGGCCTAACTACACATATACTTACCGAGATATCTCACCTAAGGGACCTGAATGGTGGTTTGCGAATTTGGTAACCACAACAATATATATATATATATATATATATATATATGTATATATATATATATATATGTATATATATATATATATATATATATATATATATATATATATATATATATATCTTGGTGTTGGCGCAGTGGTTAGGGCAGCGGATTGGGATCCAAAAGGTCCTGAGTTCAAGCCCCGTTGGGCCACTGAATTAATACACCAGGGGGTTGACTCAGCCTGTCATCCTTCCGAGGTCGGCGAAATGAGTACCAGTATACTGGGCCGGTGTATAACCTGGTTAAAATAGGTGTACCATATCCCTGTGTCGTAAGAGGCGACCAGGGTTTCGTCAGGAAGGGCATCCGGCATAAAACATGTGCCAAATCACTATGCGCATCATACGGATGATCCGCTGTGGCGACCCCGAACGGGAGCAGTCGAAAGAAGAAGAAGATATATATATATATATATATATATATATATATAGATATATATATATATATATATATATATATATATATATATATATATATATATATATTGTTGCGAATTCGCGCCCGCCGGCGTGCGAACAGCCGCGTAACTCGAATCGCGGCACGTCGCCCACCGAACGGACAATTCTGTTGTGACCCTCTCGGACCAACGCCGGGTTGCTTGTCACGGGTGGACCTTTCGACCTCACCACAATCGTGCCAATCGGCCACCCGCGTAGGATAGGGTTGTTCGCCAAATTCGACCAACCTAAGTACCCACGCGGATGGTAAACCGGGCGATCATACCTCACCGCAGTTCGACTCCGGACACGAGCCGCTTGGGCGGCCCGTTCCGTACTATCGGGATAACCGAGCGGTGTTATTGTCGACCTGGACGGTTCAGATTAATTACCGGGATGTTGCACCCACTACGAACCCCTTACGTGAAGCAGGATGGAGGGTCAACGGAGAAAAGACAAAGCGAAACGGGCACAGTTCAACAAGCAAGCATTTCATTTCCTGGCACACGGAAAGCACGTATATACAGCCATAAACAAAAAGCAAATGCAAGAAGAAAAGCAGTTAAAACTGACTACGCGCACACACGGCAACACTTATACAGTTTTACTTCACAGACGGCGCCAACACACATTTACACAAGAGCAAAGGAAAGAAGCCACCCTCACAGACAAGGAGGCAGACAGGCCTGTAGGCCAAATGTGCGCGTGACCTGGAGGAGCGGCCAGGTCCGCGAGACCAGGGAGGTCTTACCTGCGTCCTCGTGAAGCGTTGGCGGGCAAGCCGCAAAATGTGGCCACGCCGCTGTGCCCCAACTCTGTGTCCCTTGGCGGGTTTCGTTGGCACGACGTTTGGGGTGGGGTGGGAACGGGGCCCCCTTTTGCAATATCTCAGCGCGGGGGAAAAGGGGGAATTGTTGATGCCCTGGGGGAGGGGAGTGGCTTGCTGGCTTGGGTCCCGCGACGAGACGAGCGATCCCCCACACCGCAACCTCGTCGCCGACCGCCGTCCTTCCTGCCTCGGACCCGAGCTACCTTGCTTGCAGTTCCACCGCGCGCACTCGACTCCACTCCGCAAACACACGCTCCTTGTCCCCCAGGAGCAACCTCTCGATGACTCTCCAGCAACTCCAAAACTCAATTCGCTTCTTTTCGACGCCTTGCGCTTGCCGTTTTATAGGCGGCAGGAGCAGCCAATATGCAAATTTTAGGATCACAACGCGATTGGAGGCGGGGCCACGCCCACCCCCCCCCCCCCCGGTCAGCCATTGGTCAGGCAAAAATGGGTGTGAACCTCTCCTGATCATAAAATTTGCATATACGGACTTCACATACACACGCTTGGAGGCGGGGCCAAGCCGCCCCGCACTCGCCAATTGGACGGAGGAGAAGTGGGCGTGAAGCGTTTCTGATCCGAATTTCCCCTCGGAAAGGCCGCTATTCGTGCTCGCGGCTCGGTGCGTTCGTTACCAATCGCCGAACGGGCCTGAGACAGCCCGACGTTGAGTGTTCACAGGTGGTGCAGTTGTTGGTTGTGATCTTTTTGGAAAGATCTTTGTTCTGGCCAACTTTTTGGGTATGATTGCCACTCCAAATCGGTAGCTTTATTGTAGTTTTTTGGGAAAATAGGCATTTTTGGGGTAAAATCGTGTTTTTTGAAATCTCAACTGTAGAAAAAATATCTGCAACAAAACAACATATTTGAGACTTGGAATAAATAGCTATGTAAAGTACAACCATTTTGGTGTGCTTTGTGTTGGGTTTCAATCGCCGGTTACCATGGCAACAGCCATTTTAAGGTAAAAAAAAAACATGGTTTTTGATCGTGAAACTTTAAAAATTCATATCTCAGAAATGAAAAATGATTTTTGAACCATTTAAACGATAAACACATACTGATGCATCTGGGCAGTTTTTAAATTCCATAGTATGAGGGTAGGTTTAAGATAAATATATCGTTTTAGGGTAAAAAACATCACATTTTGAATTGCATTTCTCGGTAAATGGAGAGAAAACCCAGTTTTTTGAGCATTCTAAATATTTCTCAATTTTATAAAGTATCAAAAGTCCATTTATCACTGTAAATTTATTAGCATACTAGGTTGGATGAGGTACCGAGTTCAAATAGATTGACGTTGCCATGAAAACGACCAATTTTGGGATAAAACACATTTTTTGACGGTGAAAGTTTAAAAATCCATAACTTGGGAGAAATGTAATATTTTCGAGCAAATTGAACGCTAGCTACCACCCTGACACCCTAAGGCTGTTTGTTTGTTCAATAGGTAGAATAACCTGCAGACAGCTGTCGTGTAAGTGTCTTAGATTTACATTCCTTGATTGCTATCATCATCATCACTTTCATCATCTGCATATACGGTTACGTCTGTGTCTGCTTCGTCATCCTCATGTTGGTTGTCACACATCTGGTTTTTACACATCTTAGTGCATTTCAGTCCGTTTCGGATGCACGTACAGTCCTTTGCATCACAGTGGCGTACACAGCTACAGCTCATGAGCTCCAAAACAGCTGATGGAGCTGGTGGACCAGTCATCCAGAGAATCTCAAGGTCACTGCTGTCATCTGTAGACCATCCACAATCTGTTGGTGGGATTACTTCAGGAGTGCATTCAAGGGATCTACGCCATCTGGCTACTTGGTAATTTGCCCACTTGGCATGCTGGAACAGGCAATCTCTGCATGGTAGCAATTGTGCTGAAATCATGTTGCCCCTCTTTGATGTGAAGAGCTGATAACGACACTGGTTGACTTCAACTATAGCTCTGTTAGAAACATAGAGATGGCAGGTGAATGCTTCAAGCTTTGCAAACAGTTCATTGGACATTTGCCATGACCGTCCAAGCTCACTGAAGCACTGCTGATAGTCCACGGTCTTCTTGGTAAGTTTTAGTGCATTCAGTTTTCCCTTTCCGGCAAATGCACTGACCGTATCGCACCCCGTAAAGGCGTGCAAGCCAATTAAGGCCTTGCAGACATCTTCACCAAGGGCATTGGCAATCTTGGTTATGTTAATGTACTTTTGCCAAGTTTTTGTTCCAACCTTCTGATACATGGGTGAACGGATGATTTTTGCTGAAACCAATGCAAAGTACCAGAATGTCTGTGTCTTCAGCAGTTATCACAATAGCGTTGCACCCATTTTCTGCTGCTCTGCTGGCATTCAGAAAGATACGAGTGTCTGTCTCTTCCTGAATAGACTTCATTTCAATGACTTCTCATTGGTCCTTGACAAGCTTGAAGCATCGTTCCTCACATGTAACATACAGACCTTTCATTCCCAGTTTGAGTCTGTTCTCTGGCCTTTTGTATTCATCTACGACGAATCGGATTAAAACTGGTTTTGTTTGACGAACTGCGCAAGAATTTCCGCCATTGCCTAATTTTGTGCCCTCGACTGATATTCTTGAACTCTCGACCCTCCGTTGCTCCACGATTCGATCTTTCTGCATTCTTTATAGATTGTTTGCGGTACATGTCAAAAACTATGTCGATTTGTTGGCTATTTTCACCTTCATGAAGTGCATGAGCCAGGCAACTGTCTGCAACTTCTGCAAAAGTCTGATTGTCCCCTTTCAAGCGCTGAACTAAACTCATTCCATCGATAATGGTTGCAGACGGTCTAGGGATATTCTCGGCTACCATGCCATCATTGGTCAGCGCTTTGGCGAGAGCAGCTTTGTTTGTTTTCCTCAAGGACCCCTCAGATATTGCTGAGGACCATGGAATGGGCCCCAGAGGGTGTTCTAAGACTTCCTGCAAATCAAGGTGATGGCTCTCAGCAGCAAGAATCATGTGGGCGAACAGTTGTCTGTCAGCCTGAAGGATTACCTCTTTACCATCTGCCTTTGTCACACGCTTCTTTTTAATTAGGTTGGAGAAAGTTTTCAGGTTTTGTTTCGAGATTTTGCCGTGGAAGGCTTCAACTGGAGGTGTTGCATCTTGCCGCTTTGGGGGAGGCAATGACTCTTCCATGATCAGTCAGTCACCTGAAAAGAAAAAAAGATGTAAAAACACTGTAATATTTAAATACACTTCACAATGGTTTCTCCACAAAATTACCGTTGCCATGGAAATGTCAGTCTAGTTCAACTTATTGATTGCCATAAGAGAGAATTCATATAAATTGTTAGCCAAAATGGACTTTTGATATATGGTACGATTGAAAAATCTTTAAAACCAAAGACTTCTCAAAATCTCTGCTTTGACAATTCTATCGAGGAATGCTATTGAATAGTTGATGGTTTCACCCTAAAACGAGATCGTTTGTTGACAACCTGCCCTATACATTGAAATAAACAACTTTCTGTGTGCATCGGGGTGGTTTTAGCCTTCAGATCTCTGAAAAATATTATTTCACTTGCAAGCTATGAATATTTCAACTTTTACTGTCAAAAAACATGTTTACCCACAAAATTGATCATTTCCATGGCAACGCCAATCTATTTGAACTAGGGAACTCATACAACCGATACTAGTACATGTAAAGTGATATATAAATACATGTAGACTTTGGATACTCTGTGAAGTTGATAAAATAAAAACAGTCCTCTTATCTCAAAAAACAGGGTTTTCTGTCAGATTAGCAAGAAATGCAATTCAAAATGTGATGTTTTTACCCTAAAACGAGAAATTTATCTTAAACCTACCCTCATACTATGGAATTTAAAAACTGCCCTGATGCATCGGGATATGTTTATCGTTTAAATGGTTCAAAAATCTTTTTTCATTTCTGAGATATTAATTTTTAAAGTTTCACTATCAAAAACCATATTTTTACCCAAAAATGGTTGTTGCCATGGTAACTGGCGATTGAAACCCAACACAAAGCACACCAAAATGGTTGTATATTATATAGCTATTTATTCCAAGTCTCAAATATGTTGTTTTGTCGCAGATATTTTTTCTACAGTTGCAATTTCAAAATACACGATTTTACCCCAAAAATGCCTATTTTCCCAAAAAACTACAATAAAGCTACCAATTTGGAGTGGCAATCATACCCAAAAAGTTGGCCCAGATAAAGATCTTTCCTAAAAGTACAGTCAACCTTTGCCACCCGAGATGGTAATGATCACCCATCTGGCCCATGGCCTAAGTATTTCAATGGAAATTTGTGAAACTAATGCGTTATATATGTGAAAACCATTGAATTTATTTCTTGATGGAAAAAAAGCAAGAAACGCTCCCCTCTCATGTACGAACGAACGAAAGACGTCATTTCCGCCCACCATGGCATTTCGCGCCAAACACTGAAATCTAAGTTCTTCTTATGCCATCATTCTCTTTAATATTAGCCATAAACAAGTGTTTTGTCATGCATTAGTAGTTGAAATTTACTTGCAATTATGGCAGATATTGGTGGCAAAGTGATGAGTGGTTCTTTCAATAACATCAGTGTACTCATTTGCTTCACCACACATGCTGTATTGAAGGATTTCACTTGTTAATAATTGTCTTACAGATTATTAATTTTCGTAATTTATTTATTTTTTATTTTGGTGGTCAGATGAGGCATGTTTTAAGCTTAATGGCACAATTAACAGACACAATTGTGTCTACTGGGCTGCGAATAACCCAAGAGTGACAGTTGAGAAGGAGGTAAATTTACCTTGAGTGACAGTTTGGGCAGCCATATCTACATTAGGGATAATTGGACCCTTTTTCTTTGAGGGATCTGTCACTGCAGAAATTTACCTGGATATGCTGCAAACCTTCTTTTGGCCCAGGGTACAAGACCAGGACTGTTATTTCCAGCATGATGGAGCTCCACCTCATTATGGACGTTATGTTCGTCAGTGGCTTGATGAAAAGTTTCCCAGAAAGTGGATCGGCCGCGACGGTCCGATCGAGTAGCCGGCACGCTCCCCAGACCTAACACCTCCAGATTTCTTTCTTTGGGGGCTCATGAAAGACCTTGTTTATCGTGACAAGCCTCGTATCATTCAGGAATTGAAGGATCAAATCACTGCAAAGTTTGAGGAAATTGATATCAAACTCTGCAGACGTGTGTGCTGCTCTGTGCCTGCTCGGCTGCAATTGTGCATCGATCACGAAGGAGGGCACTTTGAAAATTGCAAGTAAAACAGCTTGGTACAGTTCCGTAATAATTTTTCTTGAATAAATGGTTAGATAAACATGTCATTCATTTATTTCTACCTTCTTGTACACTGTAATAGAAATGGCAAACAAGCAATCAACTGACAGAAGTTGGCGCTACTTCTGACTCACCCTGTATATGGGTGTATATGGGTATATATATATATATATATATATATATATATATATATATATATATATATATATATATATATTCCTTCCAACTACCCCCCCCCCCACCCCATACCCTTTAACATGTTCAAATGAAATTTGGTACATGGCTTTTTTATAAGTTACAGAACAAGTTCGATTTTCAGAGCATTTCATAAATTTTTCAGTGTTGTGCCCTTTTTAAACTTGGAAAATATCACATATACATTGGTCAGTGTTCAGCTGCCCTACCTCCACCCCACTGCTTTACACCCATTGGCTGAACAGCTGGCCAAACTGCACCCCAATAAAATCATGTGCTGCCATTGCTTGAAGTGGCACAGATTGGCAGGCCTTAGGCCTGGGTGTTCGTCCACGGCCCATTACAATTGGAATGATATCAGGTATATAACCACAATGTATTATATATACATACAAGCCGTACGCATGATTTTGCTTCATGTATGTATAATCGAGTTATTTTTTAATATGAAATAGGCAAAGTCTAGAAACGAATGCAACACGGTGGGTTAGAGAGTTTCTTCTTCATTTTGGTTCCGATATCGGCTTGAGCGTGCGATAAACGCAAACAAATTTTTATCTCCCGAACAGTCATTGGGACCGGTAGGGGACATCTATTGCAAAGCAATTCTCGCTCTTGTTAATTATTACTCGCACCGCGGATGAAGGAGTGAGCGCGGAGTATTGCAGTCATCTCATCTGTGGATTTGTCTGTTTGTCGGCAAAATAACTGCAAAACTGGGGCAGCTACAATTGCTAAATATGGTACATAGGTTCATGTGGTGAATGTCTGTGTGGATGATTCACTTAAGCTCGCAAAGGAAAGTATAAAATGAACGTTAATGCAGGACTATATTTATGCACACCGTGGCCATGCGACAGCATTGGTTAGCACCTTCCAGAGCAGTATTGTTGTGGATTTGGAAGTTTATTGCACTCAACATACAGGTCTTATAGCGCAGTTATTTTGGTAAGTATGTGTTTTATAGATAGCTTCCTTTCCCTTGTCTAATGGGTAAATAAATGTCCATGCACTGTGGAGTTATTTTGATAGGGTTTTTCTTTTACATTTTTTCACCAACAAGAACTACAACAACAGCTGCGGACCACTCCAGCTCGGAATAAAAGAACAACCACAACCCTCTGCTCCCAGCATTCTTTGCACACTCACTAGGGGAAAGGTTATGCCCCCAACAACCGATTCGCTTGGCAAAGCGCCAAGTGGGGAAAAGGTCGAGCCACACCTGACAACGAATCACGCCTGTGTGAGCCACGCCTGAGAATGAATGATGCCTTAGCGTGCCGGAGAGGATATAAAGGAGCAGAGGATCCTCGCAGGAGGGAGTCTGTCTGTCTGGCTGGTCTTGGTCGTCTTTGTACTCCTCGTCACGTAGAGAGCCTGAGGAGCCGCAGGAGCTGGTCTGGAGCCTGGGGAAAAGATGGTCTTGGTCGTCGGCGTCTTTGTCCTCCTCATCACGATCGAGAGCTCGAGCGACGCCAGTCCCCGCAAGAACCGTAAGGGTCGCTCGCCTCCCGCTGGTGCCCGGACCGAGTCGGTTTGAAGACCGCACAAGGCGGACAGCTCCAAGACAGACCCTGGTCTTCAGCCCGACTGTCCTCCTGGCTGGAGGTCCGAATTAAGACCATTTGGTCCGATTCTTTGTGTGTGCCTGTCCGTGGGCCCGTCTGCTAAGTAGTGAATTGTACAAGTGCTTTTTGCCTGTATATACGTGCATTCATTAATATTCGGTTTAGCTCTGCCCTTATGTGCTCCCCTTATCCCCCATTGTAAATAAATACCCTGATTGTTAAATGTTTTCAGCTCGTTCATGTCTATTCCTTCATTGACTGAGCGTACTGCGTGTTGGGGAATTAGCAGGCCGCTAACATTGCCGTTGTAACGGGACGATTGGACTGATGGTTCTCGGCGATCAAACTGCTCGGATCGCACACGGAACGGGTTCGCTAAGCGGCTCATTCCGTACGGGTGCCGTCGAGGGTGAATTTCCCCGGTAGTTTGGACCACGTGGGTATTTAGGTAAATTGAAATTGGCAATCGACCCTACCCCACGTGGTCTGTCTATTGGTGAGTTCGGTCCGAAAGGGACCCGTACTTTTCCGAAAAGGTACGATCTAAATTCCGGGCAATCGGTCGAGCCGACTCTACTGCTCCATCTGGTGGTCATGCTCGTCGGCCGACGCCTGGCCCCGCAACAGTATTACATGAGGATAAAACAACGGTACGAGTCAGCACCTCCATTGAGTGCATTCCATTTACCCCACATGCGTAGCGCAAAGTGGGTTTAAATAATAGGTTCACTCTGTCTATCTGTGCACAGACGTCAGTCAGTGAAGAAGGAACTACTCGATTACATTTGAATGTTATCTTTTGAACACTGTAGAACATGAATCGGAACGCGAATGTGCAGTTTAGCAGTACTTTGTCGTTGAATTTGGCAAATTGTCCGGGATCTCGTCCGGATCGCACATGTGCACAGAGGAGTAAGGTAATTTTTTTTTGTCTATCTGCCTGTCTGGCAGTCAAACAACATTGAAAATCATTCCATACAGGAAACAGTGTTTTTAGGGATATCATAAAGGACACAAAACAACAGGCATGAATGACTAATTTAACATGTTAAATAAGGTGGTGTAAAAAACACGGTGCATCAGTGGGAGTAAACTTGTAGTTTAATGCGCAGTACTTGGGCAAAATATTATGCCATCTCGACCAATCATATTTGCCCCTCTTGATCTCAGGGCGGTGGATATATCGAGATTCAGACAAAATTGTGGCTCATGACAGGAAACGTGCTTTTGCTTGGGAATGTAAATTGTGCTCAAAAACAAAGCAAGAGCTGAAAGAGACCCTTCCCTTGTCCTTTTTCTCAACACTCTGTGGGGTCAGGTGTTCTATGAACTCTCCATTTAAGTGTTGAGTTGCTCGTGCTCATGTCATAAACTGTGGACTTGAATGACCGATCACCTAAAATGTTCTCATGTAGTGTCGACTTTGAGCTAAAATGAGCACTTGCAGCCTTGTGTTGAAAGACCCAATGAAGATAAGTAAGTAAGTAAAGGAGAACCAAATATGCCAGGTTATCTTTTCTTTTAACAAAACACAGCTTCAAAAATGAATAGTTTGTTTCCTTTTTGCTAACTATAAACATTGTCTAACCACCACATTCCTAAGTGTTGAGATAATCTGTTGATGACAATCATCAAAAATGGAATGCTTTTTTAAAATCTGTTTTGCAGATGAATCTCATGATAATAGTCGGTACAAAGTTCTGAATTTCACTTCTACAATGGATGGTGTGCTGCACGGCTTCGCCGGATACTTTGAGACGGAGTTGTATGCTGACGTGAAACTGAGTAAGCCGTGTCAATGTATTTTCTATTTTGCACAACTGCCGTAGACTTCGATAAACAGGTATATTTTAATATTACAATTCTGGACTCGATTATTATCATTTCCTATACAGCCTGTGGCTGCTGGTTGCATCATTGCTGGGAAGGGTGGTTGTGCTGCTGATCCAGTGCCCCCTGTTTCCAGTAAGCTGTTACTCATTTTCCTGACCTCAGAAGGATGACAGTCTGAGTCATCCCACCTGGTGTTATTTAACGGGCCAACGAGCACAAACTGGAAACCAGGATCTTAAGACAACCACCTTAACTGTTAAGCCAACACCAGGCTTGATTCTGAAGTTGAAGCGTCTGATCGTGTACCTTGGAGTCAAGTTTACAAAGTGCGTCGCATTATATCGAAGCTTCTATTCTAATAAATGTCAGTGTGTGTCCATCAGTCTGTCTCCTCCATAACTCCGAAGTCATGAAACCAAGCGGCCCCAAACTTTGCATGCCTACTTGGGGAACTCCAAGGTGGTGCATGAATGAAAATTGTGTGTTTTGGGTTAATTTAAACACCCCTTTTGAAGATAATTTGGGGTGCTCATCACAAAAAAAACCAAAATAAGCCTGACAAAGATGGTGGCGCACCATCTTGGTCAGTGCTCTCAGCTCGCAAGTCTTAAGCCGCCATTTTTTTTAGTTGTTCGTTTCAAACCCATTAGAAGTAAGACCTGTCGCTTTACTGACAGGAATACCAATCTTTGCGTAATTGCTAAAAATAAAAATTAAATAAAACTTACGTTTCACCCTTTAAAAATTGTGCGAATAAATTGCTGAAATATTATCTGCTTTTAATATCCTTTTCTCACCTGTGTTGCAAGGAGAGCGACCTGCTTTGTGATGTTTTAAAAGGCGGTGTATAATCAGTGTTTTCTGAATCTAATCAATATGACTCACCTTATAATAAGTGAAGAAGAAGATGAAGGAGGAAGAGGTTTTCTGTCTGGTTTTATACAGAACATGGTGATTAAAAAGAAAACTGCTGTTTGGGTGCATTTTATCACCCTGATAATGCCTTGGTCTGCTGCCAAGCTCCCCTCACGCTTCCTTCCCTTGTCCTAACGCTGCTCCCTTCCCCTCACTCTGCCTTCCCCTCCCCTCGTGCTGTCTTTCCTTCCTTCCCCACCCCTCATGCTGCCTTTCCTTCCCCACCCCTCATGCTGCCTTTCCTTCCCCACCCCTCATGCTGCCTTTCCTTCCCCACCCCTCATGCTGCCTTTCCTTCCCCACCCCTCATGCTGCCTTTCCTTCCCCACCCCTCACGCTTCCTTCCCTTGCCCTTACGCTGCCTTTCTTTCCCCACCCCTCACGCTTCCTTCCCTTGCCCTTACGCTGCTCCCTTCCCCTCGCGCTGCCTTCCCCTCCCCTCGCACTGCCTTTCCTTCCCATCCCCCCACGCTGCCTTTCCTTCCCCACCCCTCATGCTGCCTTTCCTTCCCCACCCCTCACGCTTCCTTCCCTTGCCCTTACGCTTCTCCCTTCCCCTTGCTCTGCCTTCCTCTCCCTTCACGCTGCCTTTCCTTCCGCACCGCTCATGCTGCTGTTCCTTCCCCACCCTTCATGCTGCCGTTCCTTCCCCACCCCTCACGCTGCCGTTCCTTCCCCACCCCTCACGCTGCCGTTCCTTCCCCACCCCTCATGCTGCCGTTCCTTCCCCACCCCACACGCTGCCGTTCCTTCCCCACCCCACACGCTGCCGTTCCTTCCCCACCCCTCACGCTGCCGTTCCTTCCCCACCCCTCACGCTGCCGTTCCTTCCCCACCCCTCACGCTGCCGTTCCTTCCCCACCCCTCACGCTGCCGTTCCTTCCCCACCCCTCACGCTGCCGTTCCTTCCCCACCCCTCACGCTGCCGTTCCTTCCCCACCCCTCGTGCTGCCGTTCCTTCCCCTCCCCTCGTGCTGCCGTTCCTTCCCCTCCCCTCGTGCTGCCTTTCCTTCACCTCCCCTCGTGCTGCCTTTCCTTCACCTCCCCTCGTGCTGCCTTTCCTTCACCTCCCCTCGTGCTGCCTTTCCTTCCCCTCCCCTCGTGCTGCCGTTCCTTCCCCTCCCCTCGTGCTGCCTTTCCTTCACCTCCCCTCGTGCTGCCGTTCCTTCCCCACCCCTCACGCTGCCGTTCCTTCCCCACCCCTCGCGCTGCCGTTCCTTCCCCACCCCTCGCGCTGCCGTTCCTTCCCCCCCCCTCGCCCTGCCGTTCCTTCCCCTCCCCTCGCCCTCCCCCTCCTTCCCCCCCCCCCCCGCTGCCGTTCCTTCCCCACCCCTCGCGCTGCCGTTCCTTCCCCACCCCTCGCGCTGCCGTTCCTTCCCCACCCCTCGCGCTGCCGTTCCTTCCCTACCCCTCACGCTGCCGTTCCTTCCGCAGCCCTCGCCCTGCTTTCCTACCCCTCCCCCACGCTGCCTTTCCTTCCCCTCCCCCAGGCTGCCTTTCCTTCCCCTCCCCCACGTTGCCTTTCCTTCCCCTCCCCACACACTACCTTTCCTTCCCCTCCCCCACGTTGCCTTTCCTTCCCCTCCCCACACACTACCTTTCCTTCCCCTCCCCTCGCACTTTCTTCCTCCTAAATGGACATCTCTGGGCGGTCCTCCCATCCTCTCTCTCCCTCCTTCCCTCCTGAAGTGTATAGTGATAGGTGGTGAGGTTTTGCTCTCCTCCCCTTCCTCGCTCTCCTCCCCCCTTCCTCGCTCAGCTTTCCTTGTTTACCCACCCCTTACTCACTACCACAAATCTCATTGCGCCCTTCCCCCCCCACCCGGTCTTAATATTCTCGGTTGCGAAGCGACAGGTGGTATTTGCCAGTACTGAATATAGTATGGAATAATCATTCCAGAATATGGTGGCTAATTCGTCTAAGTCCTGTAAAGAAAAAGTACGTACTTAAATAAGTCAAATCTCATGCAGTCTTTGCTTTTTAAACAAGTTTTTTCCCGTTAAATATTTTGGCGTCATATCTGTGCAAAGTTATGAAATATTCCTTGTTTTTAATCTGAAAACTCCAATTTGAAAAGCCTTGGGCATGAGCACAATATTTTGAAAGTTCTCACAATTTATGAGGTTTGATGTAGATTATCTTTAAAAAATTTTTTATCTTGAACCACTTCATCGATGAACGTGAAACTTCACAATTATGTTCTAGTAGTGATGGGTAATATGTTTTATATTTCCACATAATTGGACGAATGGTCTAGCAGCCAGAATAATTTTGAAAATTTTGGCCTGGGTTATTTATTTATTTATTTATTTTGTTATTATTTTAATCTGACTCACTTACTTGACTGTGCCTGGATGGATTTGAGGGTAGGAGTGGCAGCTGAAACCCGAATCTGATCCAGGTTCCTCCTGATTACTTCATCTTTTCTTTTTGCTTGTTTGGGTTCCTTCTGATGACTCCAATGCCAGTACTACTTGTACCTATTTGGTCTTCCATTTGATTTGAATTTATTTTAATACCATCCTGAATTCAAGTGAATAATAATAAACGTCATGGGTCAGGGTCAAGTGTCCGATCAAAGCGAGATGTCTTGGTACACAGTCATCACTGCCAGCAGTTATAAATTGGCATTTCTAGTTATGTCATTACTTCCGCCACCAAAAGTGAAGGAAGCTCTATTTTCACCCCTTTCTGTCTTTTTTTTTTTTTTTTTTTTGTCTGTGTGCAGGATATCTCAAAAAGTTGTGGACGGATTCGGACGAAATGTTGTGTACAGGTTGGGTGTGTGACGAAAACAAACTGATTAGATTTTGGTGAAGATCTAGATCCAGATCCGGCTATTACAGTTATCTAATTTTAAAAGTGATTCTTCACCATTGAGAGATATGGCAAAAAACGCCATCGTACTGTATAGCATGATATTTCAAAAATGTATTGGGCCTGATATGTTCTCGTGGATCAGGAATTACGTGGTGGAGGTATGCGCTTTACTGAGCGCCCTTCGAGTTAATTAGGTAACACACAATACGCTACACAACCACCACAAATAAACAAGTCCTGGTGAGGTCTGCAATCTCTGGTTTCTCTTTTTCTTGTTTGCACCTGTTTTTGGAAGTTTGTTGCGAAATGGATTGAGGATCCCTTTTCTGGTTTGTTGTTTTCTTGCTCGTATATAACAGTGTGACACAATTTTTGTTCCTGGATAGTAAGTGTTATTTCCGAATTGCTTATGCCTCAAAAGTATAGAAAATGGCTATTATTCCCCTCAACCTTTGCTTTTGTGACCAGGAGAGTGTTTTGAAATTCACCTATTTTCAATGCAAAAACAGGCATTTTCATTCATCTTTTTGTTCGCATAAAGTCAGAAAAAAACAACATGAATCAAAATTAATTTATTTTGTATAAATACATGTTAATTTTGATTCAGATGTTGTGTTTTTCTGACTTTATGCAAACGAAAAGACAAATTCACCCATTTTCACATTGAAAATAGGTGAATTTCAAAACATTCTCCTAGTCACAAAAGCAAAGTTTGAGGGGAATAATAGCCATTTCCTATACTTTTGAGGCATTAGCAATTAGGAAATAACACTTACTACTCAGGAACAAAAAATATATAAAAATTTGTTACACAGTGTAATTGTCATCCGATTGTCTGTTGAGCTTTTCGCATACTCCGCCAGTCCGACACACGGTGTTTTGTGCACTTGCTTAAGCTTCATCAAACCTCCTCCTCTTCATGGTAAGTAATATGGAATAGGCAAATCCAAAAGCGAACGTAGACTTCTTCTTGCATTCGCTTCTTAAATATATTAAATTAAAGTCTTTTTGCTATGAAAAAATAAATATTACCTGAACATTACCTTCACAACAACAACTACACCGCCTCGACCAGTATCTCATCTGCAAAAATAAATATTACCTCAACATTACCTTCACAACAACAACTACACCGCCTAGAACAGGATCTCATCCAAAAAAAATTATTACCTCAACATTACCTTCACAACAACTTAACCGCCGAGAACAGGATCTCATCTGAAAAAATAAATATTACCTCAACATTACCTTCACAACAACTTAACCGCCGAGAACAGGATCTCATCTGAAAAAATAAATATTACCTCAACATTACCTTCACAACAACTACACCGCCTCGACCAGTATCTCATCTGCAAAAATAAATATTACCTCAACATTACCTTCACAACAACAACTACACCGCCTAGAACAGGATCTCATCCAAAAAAAATTATTACCTCAACATTACCTTCACAACAACTTAACCGCCGAGAACAGGATCTCATCTGAAAAAAAAAATTTCCTCAACATTACCTTCACAACAACAACTACACCACCAAGAACAGGATCTCATCTAAAAAAAATTAATATTACCTCAACATTACCTTCACAACAACTACACCACCTAGAACAGGATCTCATCTAAAAAAAAAAAAAATTCCTCAACATTACCTTAACAACGACAACTTCACCACCTAGAACAAGATCTCATCTAAAAAAAAAATTAATATTACCTCAACATTACCTTCAGAACAACAACTACACCGCTTAGACCAGGATCTCATCTAAAAAAATTAATACTACCTAAACATTATACCTCAACATTACCTTCACAACAACAACTACACCGCCTAGAACAGGATCTCATCTAAAAAAAAAAAATCCTCAACATTACCTTCACAACAACAACTTCACTGCCTAGAACAGGATCTCATCTAAAAAAATGAATATTACCTCAACATTACCTTCACAGCAACAACTACACCGCCTAGAACAGGATCTCATCTAAACAAATTACCCCCGTGTGGGGGTGACGGTCATCTCTATAATACCACAAGTTCTCAATGTTCAGTTATGACCGAAGACTACTGCACAATTCTACTGTGCAGCTCGACTGTGCAGTTCTACTGCGCAGTTTGGTTAAAGATGACTCGGCATTTTGGCGCGCGCGCACGAAATTGTATTTTGAAACTTTTGCACCTTCGGCGGAAAATGTCGAAATATAAAAGGATAAAAATGTGTTTTATATTTATATTTCATTTCTCCTTCCTTCCTTTGCGAATCGCATCGGCGTTTTTGGCCATCTTCCAGATCACGTGACGATCAAACGAGAAGGAAATTCAAAAATCTGCCCGGTTAGATACAAGATAATATTTTGTACTATCATATTCAATAAACAGTTGCCGAATATCTTGTAGAATGGCAGACTAGATAGGTTTTGAAAATGGCGATTTTTATAACTTACGTGACCTCGTGACCTTGACCCTGACCTTGAACCCGGACAAAAGTTATATCGTTGTGCAACACTCATCGACCTCTACCCACATACTAAGTTTCATCAAGATCCGAAAGAAAAATTGTTGACGTACGGACAGACATTTGGTCCGGCTTTATTAGGTCATCTCGGTAGAGATGACCTAAAAAAGAAATACTAGAAACGAACGTAGAATTCTTCTTGCATTCGCTTCTGACTTTACCTATAACTTGTTCACAACTGTATACGCAATTTCCAGTTTATACTTCGGCCTGGATTCGGGATCAGCGATCAAATATTGTAAATCACGATTAAAAATTATTTTTTGATGATGCGGGAGATATCTTTATTAAAATCAGTGGAGGAAATATACACCATGTCTGATATTTGGGTCTTTCATGTCTCCGACGAAGCCTTTATCTCCCGGCATGCATCATTCCCCATGACAAAAACCAGAAGCAAAAAAAAGCTGGAAGCAAAAAAAAAACCGGAAGCAAAAGGGTCATAACCAACGACACGGATTCCAAATTGCCAGGGTATTGTGTTGTTGTTGTTTCCTATTCTCTCATTTGTACGCGTTAAGTATGAAGCTCACTACGTTCGCTATAACCTCAGTTTGCATTGGTTTTTGTATAATATCTTGTGAATAGTTAGAAGTTTCCTTGTTTTGGTGTCGAGATTGTTGATCTTCAATTTTGTGGCCAGTTTATAATTGCACTGCTATATTGGAATACCAGCATTGCAAGTTGGTTGAAAGCCTTGGTTTTGTTTCTTGGAGAGAGGGATGACTTCAGAATCGGTCTTTTTCTGCGTAGGTGCTTTTGCTGATTGTTTTACTCATTTTTTGTGTTGTACCTGGGGGCCTTCTTCTATTCTGAGGTGTTTGTAGGATGCTTAGTTTTCCAGTAACTGTATTGGTTTCACCCCTGTCTGTTTCTGTCTGTGAGCAGGACATCTCAAAGTTAGACATATTCAGACGAAACTTGTTAAACAGGTCTGGTATGTGACGAGGACAAATTGATTTGATTTTGGTGAAGATACTGATCCGGATCCGAGAATTTCTAGTGATTCTTCGCCATTGGGAAATGGGGCCAAATATAATATACATTGTCCGCTGTTATGGAAAATGCTGTCAAAAGAGCCCGTCTCTCTGCGAAGCCGAAAATGGAGAACATCTAAGCTGCATCATTTTTCATAAATAAAGCAAATTTATCTCTGTTTTGTAAATATTCTTTTGGTATGAAAATAATCCTAAATTCTTAAAAAAACAGAAATGTTATTTAATTTCTAAATCCCAAGGTGACTTTTGGGACACCCAGTATTATATAATATATTATACATATTTATTATGTTTATATATTACTAGGGGCGGGCCCGTAGGTGAGTGCCAGTATGTGCATCCTCTCTCTCTCTCAAACCTCGAAAAGGCACATCCGCGGGTCCCCAGCAATATTCCTGGCAAGTTTCAATCGTGCAAAAGAAATAATAAAAAATAAATAAATAAACATTAATTGTGATGTCATAGCACCGTGTCCTGTCATTGGTCGACAGATAAATGGCCGTAACTTGGGAACCACTGGTCCGATTAATATCAAACCTTGAAAAGCACATCCGCGGGGCCCCGGCAATATTCCTGGCAAGTTTCAATGAGATCGGACCGGCGGTCGTCGAGAAACGGCAGTCGCAGACAGACAGACAAACAGACAGACACACACACAGAGATTGTTGGAATTATAGATAGATATATACACACACACCCCGACGGGTGTTCCACAAAGACCCCGACGACTTTTGTTGATATATTTAGAACAACAAATGATACAGAAACTCATAAAGTTTTGTGCACACCATCAATCCACTTCAATGTGAGCTCCGTTTGTCGCATGCAGGACATCAAGGCGGAACATGAGTTCTTGCCATGTTCGGCTCAGCATGTTTGCATTCACCAGTGCGCATGCAGCTGTGATCTGGGAACGAAGATCCTGCAGGTTTGCTGCCTTGGTGTTGAAGACATCATCTTTAACAAACCCCCACAGAAAAATAAAATCAAGGGAGGTTGTCTGGTGATCGTGGAGGCCAAGCGGTTGGTCCGTCTAGGCCAATCCAGAGACCTGGAAATTTTTCATTCAGGACGGCTCGAATGACTAAGGCCTAATGAGGGAGAGCGCCATCCTGTTGAAAAATGATATCAGGTTGCAGGTCTTCAATCTGTTGGAAGGCAAATCCTTCCAACACGTTCATGTAAATTATTGGTCACTGTATCCTCCGCAAAGAAAAACGGACCCACCAAATGCTCATGGAGAAGGCCACACCACACATTGACCTTTGGATTGTCGTATATGTGTTCAATGACCACGTGGGGGGGGGGGGGTTTCAGACTCTCAGATCCTCACATTGTGCCATTTGACCTTCCCTGATGCATGAGAGCAAGCTTCGTCTGTGAACATGACTTTTTTTCAGGTAATCTGCGTCATCCTCTCGGTGACTGAGCATTTCCAAGGCAAGCACTTCGCGTTTGGGTCGTCATTTGGCT
Organism: Eptatretus burgeri; assembly: GCF_056783735.1. Classification (NCBI taxonomy): domain Eukaryota; kingdom Metazoa; phylum Chordata; class Myxini; order Myxiniformes; family Myxinidae; genus Eptatretus; species Eptatretus burgeri. The sequence goes on from NC_140967.1 coordinate 44,431,345, forward strand.
TGAGTTCCTGCAGAATCTACACTTTATAGGCATAAAGCTTCGGTCTATTGTACAAAATCCTGTGTACAGTGGTGCTTGGTTGTCCCAGTTCTCTGGATGTGCGTCAGATCGATTTTCTATGACGTTGTTGAAATGATTCATGCACTTTCAACGTCTGTTGCACTTGTGCTTGGTTGACTGGTACTTTTCTGTTTCTGACAACTTCCAGTCTCCTAAACCGCTTGTACCACTCTTTGATACTCGTCCGCGATGGCAGATTCCTTCTATACATTGTACGGAAATTGCACTGAACCTGCGTGTCAGATCTCGTGTCTGAACCATTTGACGCACTGAGCTTTCTTCCTGTGGAGTCGCCATTTTCTTTTACATTAAACTACCGTACCTGAAAATAAAGAAAACTTGACGAGTTTCTGTATCATAAAACAAAGGGTATCGTTGTACAATTTGTGGTACTAAATTTATTAACAACCAAAGTTTGTCCATGTCTTTCTGGAACACCCTGTATACACACACACACAGACCCACACACGTTTTCTATGATATAACCCCGACCAGGATAATGTAATCAAGGTGTAAATCCATGATACCTGACCTCATGCTTTTAACTTTGAAGAAAGTCAACACACCTCTTGCAGAAACTGGGACAAGATACACATTTTCACGTTTCTCACAAATTAATCTGTGTGACTTGTCTTAGCGTAGTGTAATTGTGCATCAGTCACAGATTGGCTTCCCTGGGTACGATAAATGCAATTGTCAGTGAAGAACAACATTCTGTAAAACGTCACAGGCCAAATAATTGATTTTCATGAAGCCAAGTATTTAAGATACAAGTTTTCTGTTTTCATCACTCTTTTAAAATAATTTAGTTTCTTTGAAAAAAAATTGTCACGTTGCTCTACATTGCTGGGGATTTGTTTTTTTAAAGGGCTTAAACCATTCACAAGTTTGTGTGAGGTCCTTACCGTACAATCAACATGTCCACTCGCCCAAGTAGTTCAGGAACCAATCTGTAACTGACCCCATAATTGTGCCAGTTGAGCATGGTATTCATTTCTTGTGGAACGATTTGCCTCACGTTGTCTCACATTTGCATTTTGAAAGTCATTGCACATAATTTTCACCTATCGTTGCATCTCTCCAATGAGAAGCATGTTCGAGGTTCACCAAGAAAGCATTCGTACAAACGGATCTTCTTGTGACTGCCGTATGCAAGCAATCTCGCTTGTTTTGTGGATGCTCTCTTTGCAGTGATATATCAATCTACCAGGAATTGGTGATCTTGCATATGTAGAGCTTTCACCTCTAGTTCTCCAGCAAATGGTTCTTCCATTGTTTTGTGATCACCAGCTTTATATTGGCCATGACGGTGTAATTTACAAAGGTCTAAGCAAAAACAACCATTTGTTGCCTTATGTGTTTTTTACCCTGATAATCGTACTGAGCTTTTGTGGTTTTGAGCTTGTTTTTGCTGAATTTGGATTGGCTCTGTAAACAGACAATCTGTGCACATGTGCCAAAGTTCCATTGGTTTTTCTTTATTTATTTTAACATCCCTATATATATATATAGTATAATGTATGCTTCAGACATTCATCTTTGTTTATAGAAATGCTTTTACCATTTGTTTGCCTTCTAATTGGTTCTGACAGAAGCTTTGGGCCATTTTGTGGAGCCAATGACTTGCAGTTTAGTGTGGGGTTGTAAGATTTTTGTTTGAATAATCGGGTGCTATGAATTGGTCCAACTTAAGAGAGGGCTGTTTAGTTTTCTACATTGTAAAAAAAAACAGTACAAGGTGGGAGGTGGGGTGCTGTGCTCTTTGCATGATTGTATGTGGTTTGATTTGTAAAGGTTAGCAACTGTTTGAATTGTTTGAAGCACATGCAGCAGAGTTTTGAAGGTCCATGGTGATTATAATGCTGAGACCCAACCTATCACTGTTTCAGGCATTCATCCTACGAGACATTCACCTGGTATGTTCTCCTGGTTCCCTATCCTCTTCCCTATAAAGGTGAGTAAGGCTTGAAAACTCAGGACAAAGCACATTGTTTATATAAACTCTTTGGAATTAAATCTAACTTAGAGAGTGTTTGTTTTTAACGGTTGGCCTATTTGGTGTTCCCATCTGAGCAACACAGGTCAAGGTGCTTAGGAGCAGGTTCGAATCCTATATCCTGTATTGATTTTGTCCATTTTCTACTAATGTCCTTGTAACCCATTTTCAAATCTTTGTCCTTCAGATGATATTTGTACATACTCCTTCATGAGCCAGAAAGGGACATTAATGCCACTGTTCGGTTCATTCCACATATTCCGAAAAGTTTTGGCGGTTATAACGAGCTTGAATCTCTTTGACCATGAAGTCTCATTTCAACCAATAAATATTTTTCATCTTGTACCCCAAAAATAATGATATATATGGTTGTTCAATTCTTAGAGACAGTTATGAAGAAGTGCAGTCCATTTACATGGTTGCATCTTGAAAAGGTATTATCAAGGTTCTCTGTTGCAATCAAAGGCAGTAATAACTGATAAAACATCCTGAAGTTCTTGTTTCCAACCATGATTATGCTAATCGGAGAGTGAAAGGGATGTCTAAGTTTTGATTTTGAAGACCCATGCTGTGTCAAGCCACACAGCTGTGCAGTCACAACACAAGATGGGGCGTGCATGATGTCATCTGCACAAAAGATGTGAGAGTTCATAGAACACCTTTCCCCACGCATTCTTGAGGAGGACATGGGAAGGGTCTTTTAAACTATTGCTTTGTGTTTCCGAGCACAATCTATATTTCCTATGAGCCACCATTTTGTCTGAATCTCGATGTTCCCCAACGCTGAGAGCGTGAGCGGCACATTTGATTGGTTAAGATGGAATGAAATGGCATAGTATTTTGTCCCAAGTACTGCTAAACTGGAGGGTTTTGGAAGTAACAAGAAGGCAATTTGTGTTATATAATGTTCAAGCATGTAATTTGATTTAAATAAAATGAGGATTTTAAAGGCTGCAGAAAAGAAAAAACAACAACTTTTTTTGGAGTTTACCGCTGTTGATGAACCGTCTTTCAGACCACCTTATTTAACACATTACATTCGTTCTTCATGTCTGTTTGTCCTTTATGACATCCCTAAAAACAGTAAGTTTCCTATTTTGAATGATTTTTCAATTTTGTTTGACTGCTAAACTGCAGGTTCGTGTTCTACAGTGTTCAAAATATATCATTCAATTGAAATCAAGTAGTTCCTCGATCGTAGACTGACTAATGTGGCCATTGATTCGTACATCTGCCATCGTCTTTTTTTTGTTTGTTTTGTTTTGTATTTTAAATGCAATTCTATCCAAACTTCCTGTTTCTTGCATTTATGGTTTAATGTTGCATCAAACCTTGGCTGATCTCAACAATCCAAGTTGCCCCATAACCACAAGATGTGGACTTGCACCACATGTAGACCAAACAGGGCAGGCAGATTACCTCCTCCCTCTGAAGGTCATGAGAGTGCCAGTTGGGCTTTAAAAAGGAAAGAAAAGAAAATCAGATGTCTATCGTACTTCTCCTGATATTAGCTTCAATTCATATTCTTCCTTCAGCTGTTTTCTCACCCAGAATATAATTATAGAATGCATGTCTAGCAACCTCACAACGAAACAAACTACCACCTGCTGTGAAGTTGCACACAATGCAGTCCCCTTCACTTTTTTTTTTTTTTTTACTTTAACGCTGATTTATTTCTTCCTGATTTGTGAGTTTAGACCTGTTTCGCTCTCTTCATTTCTCGGCCCAATGCCCACCTAGCATCCGATTCCAGTGCACCGAGATGATCATGTGTGTGTCTGTTTTTGGCGCTGCTTCACGAGCCAGAAGGTTTGGTACGAATGGGCCGTCACAGCACCATCTACCACGACTATGCATAATCCAGCAGGCCGCTCCTACACCATCGGCCTCTGAGTCATCGTGACGTTCTTAAGGCCTGCTTTTGGCGTCTCCGCCACAATCTTGCAGGATAAGAAGGATCTGGCACACACGTCTTTTTGCCCACAGCTACACAGCTACACCTTATGGTCAATGAGTTGGCAGCATGCCATCGCCCCCACAAAGCTGTTTTCATGCCTTGAATTCAATTTTCCTTATGCTTCCCTCTCCGTCTTCAACCAAACACTTTATCAACAGGATGCTAACCATGGGATTTTCATCACGACTCTTATCAAATCCGTTAATTCCGGTTGGAAACAGTTGAAACTGTAGAAATAAAAGCTTTAGCAAACAAATTCGATATCATGGTCAACTGTGGCCCATTATTGTTATTTTAAGCAGAATATTCAACAAAGCTGTTTTTCTAACTCAGAAAACTTTATCAACCTCACTGGGCTTTCAAATTTGAAAATACTTGGGCCTTTCAATAAAACAGAAGTGACCATGTGGTCCCATGCACCTGTTGGAGCCAGTATTGAAATGGTGTGTTTACATTTTCCTTGTTCTCTGTGCAGAAGCCTGTGATCCTTATTGGAGAGATAAAACAAACCACCGTTTTGTGATGTCATCAGAGGGATATATGCTTTTGTACTGGTTTAATAAACTGCATTTTGGTTATCTACTTTAGCTGTCAATCTTCCTTTTGTACATGTTGGTTAACTTTCCCTTGGAAACATTAATTTCAAAATCCAACCTTTTTTTTGTATGCAAAGTGGCTTTGTGGAAGAGCTTAGAACATACTAGAAAGTGGAGGAAGTAGAATCAGAAGGGAGAGAAGGAAGACGTGAGGTGAACAAGCAAGCACAGGGGGCTGAAAACAAGAAGAGAGCACCAGGGATGAAAGAACAATGGAACAAATTAAGGGGAAGGTGGGTGGAGAGGAGAGTGGAATAAAAACAACCTGCCATAGAAGGGTTGGGCTTGGAGAGGATTCACAAGGGATGACCTGAGGAGGAAGTTGATGGCTGTCTCGAAGCCCAAGAGGAGACCATGAGGTTGAATAGACTAAGGAAGTTGATTCCACAGCTGTGAGAAATGAACAGCTGAGTCAAGATGATTGGTAAGCCTGGATCTTGGGAGTTTTGCCAGAAGTGGGTCACTGGCAGAATGTGTGTGATGTGAAACCTGAGAGTGGTTCAGGGAGACATAACATGGGAAGGGCAGATGGTACAAGACCAGAAAAGAGGTGGTCAAAGACAGGTCACCAACCCATCTGATGCAGGAGTAACAGGCCTGAGGACTCAGGTTTGTTGCAGGAGATTTCAATGATTTTGAGGGCCTTGTACTCTGGGCATATGGGCTGACAGGATGACCGAGAGCTATGCACACTCGCTTCTAAGCTGTCTGGCATGGGTTTGAATCCTGACCCAATTATAAACTGTCATCCTGGTGTTTCACAGGCAGGTTGATTCATCAAGGTGTGTGCCATCCCTTGAATGAACGTTAAACGGATGTCCCATCTACCAGCATTCGTTGGTGGACATTAAAGCTCCCATGATGTGGTCCTTGTGAAGAGTCGGTGAGCCATCACCAGCGCCATGAATAAATTCCTGCCCTAACCAGCAGAGGGCATTGCATCAGCGGCACAGCCGTACCCTCAGCCAATGATGCGACTACATAGCCTTATGCTGCATATGAACAAAGAAGAAGACTGCAGGGTGTCACTACATGAAATATGAGGCAATCAATCTGTGGATGAAGGCGTTGTAGCCAGAGGTTAAAAGTTTGGATTTGCCAAGGAAAGACTCGGCAGCAATGATGCTTTCACAGTTTGCAGACCCACTCTGATATGTGGTTTTCCAAGAGTGGTGAACGTTGAGTCCCAGAAAAGGTTTGAGGGACTGAACTTCTTGAGGTTTGCCTAGGAAGGAGATGGGAGTGTTCAAAAAACTGCCATTTTCAGAGAGATAGTGAGAGTGTGAGATTTTTCAGGTTTGAAGGGCTTACAGAGTGTTGAAGCAGCTCTGAATTCTACCTTGGTCTGCAGAGGAGTAGACACTGCTGCCAAAATATCTGACAGATGAGGGCTGTGGGGAGAGTGGAGTCATCAGTGAAAAGATGAGGATGACATGGTATCAAATGCAACATTTGGAGAAATGGTGGATTTTAATTTGACATCAACAACATTAGTTCTTGGATTGGTGCCACTAACTTACCTACTGTTTTGACCTGGTGATGATAGTTCAAACATTGACCGCAGCTCCTGGAGGTATGGTAAAACTGACCAATGATTCTCTGTTTAGAAGCAGGGTTAGGGTTATGCTAACATGATGGTTGAAGTAATAGGAGCATGTTATGTGAGAATCCCTCATCTCTGAGAAAGAAAAATAACCGCAATGTCCATCCACAGCCCATGATTATGATGCAACACCAGCTTACACAAGACTACATCATTGACTTTTCCATTCCTGTGATTTAAACTCCATTTACCTTCTGTAATCCATGCTTCAAATATTCAGTCTAAATGTAGTTCTGCTTGGTCTCAGTGCTATTCTTATATAATTATGAGATATTTTTTATATCAAAATAACAATTCCATTTTTCTCTTCAACTCGAGGGTGACCCACCGGATTAATTTACTTGTGGAAGGATTTAGAGTGAAAAAAAACGGTCGTTTTTGCTGCTACCACCGAACGTGAACATGCCATTCCACCTCTGCGCAAACACCCGAAGAGACTGCAAATGGATCAGCTCAAAGGATATGTTCCCGACACAACTAAATATGAAGAACTGTGTTTAGTGTACCAAGGCTCCGTGGTTCAATGGATGTTAAAATCTGCAAAATAATTTCAGATAGAATAGTCTGCTTGATATTCACACGCATGTTTTCTTCTGTTTTTCTGCCGCTATTGGCTACTCGACCCCTTTCAAGGGGGGAGCAAAGTTTAAGCCCAATACAGAGACCCTCAATGTAGAGCTGGTTTACAATACACGACTTTCAAAATGACCCTCAGAATGCTCGGTGCGCATGCACAAAACCCCGTAGCAGCAAAGTCCATTGGGGGTGGTGGCAGGGGTGAACCTTTCTCATGCATGCCAGATAAGGATTGTAGCATTAAAACAGCTCACTAAGCTTCTGAAAGAAGCCAAAAATACTTGGAAACTGACCTGTGACAAAGGGATGTGCCTCTGCACAATTAAAGATTTGGAGAACTTTCTAATCAACTCGCCCAAAAAGTTATCTTACAGTGTGTACTACAAAACCTCCTGACGATATGGGCCGTGCAAGCCCTGTGGACCGACGCGTTCTCCCCGATTTCGCAGATCAACCCTGTCAGCGAGTGGAGGGTTGTTATAAATATATGGTTTTTGTTAAGTTCCAGGGCCACAAAATATATTTTACGAGATTTTTGCATCTATTGGTAAAAGGAGAAGCGTCTGTGTGTATGTGTGCCTGTGTGTTATATCCACTGCTGCTGCTGCTCACATTTCTTAACAGAAAATGGAACGAACTTGACTCCTATCATCCACGGATATATCCGTGAGTCCGATTTGCATTAAGGAACAGAACTATTCTGATTAACCACTCTGAAAATTGCCACTTTTTCATCTAAATGCTGAAAAATATATCGAAGACGATTTGAATTACGAATTTCGTGCTCACGGCGGCAGGTTAAATGTGGCCGGCAAGCAGGATCGAGTCATTGCAAACACATACAGCGCATGCACAAAACCTCTCATTTAGCATTCACTGGAAGCATCCGCTCCCTCTGGGAGCATCCTGGAGAGGGGGAGGTGGGGCAAATATATTTTGTGCTGTAGCTAATAATTCCCCCTGTCTGCAGCAGTGATCTATGAAACACTCACACTGTGGCACGTGTACAAGTGAAAATCATGAGGCGATGGGCGTGAAGAGGATGGTAGAGTAAGGAGTGGTGAGGGGAAGGGGGTGTTCTGGACTTGGGTTTGGTAGTGGGGACTTGAAGAGAAAGGGGGGGTTGACTTGAGTGGAAGCAGGGAGTGTGGAGGTGGTTGCAGGAGGGATGGTCCCGTCAGCTGGCATTAGTATAGGATTGAACTAAATGGGGTATGTTAAAACATCATGTTCAAACAGGATAGCAGAACCACCTGTCACTTTCAAATGGCATGTACCATTTTAAAAGAGATTATAACATGGGCTTCCCTTCAGATATGTGACTCGAACTGCAGCTGCCACCGTTTACCCATCTCTGGAAATGGATCTCTCCGATGGAGGTCACACACCACCTTGAGTGCCAAATAACACGCAGACCGGACAAACGAACACCCCTCTAGCAGCTGGACCCGCGGCCAAGTCCAACCCCACAGTTCAAAACCCGGCTCGGGTCAACAGACCCGAGAGCCCATCGCACCCGAGCTGCGATGTTGAAAAACGCCTGGAGACAGTGTTTTGTGTATTTATTTAATTTCAGCATACATTTTACACCCAGATTGCAATAAGCCACAGAATCTCTAAACCTGAACCGAATCCCAAAATTCAAACTGCGGAATCATAGCCAGCAGCAGCCCCGACCACAAAAAAGAGCCCATCCACCCAACCCGCACACTCCACAATACTCCAGGCTTCTTGCATATGGCAGCTTTGCTGCCAAGTAGCTATCATTTTGTTGGGGTACAACTGTGCCACTGATGCTGTGCCCCTATACCAGTACACTGGTACTCATTTCACCAACCTTGGAAGGATGATAGGCTGAGTCAACCCCACCTGGTGTCAATTCAGCAGCCAACAGAGCTCAAACTCAGGACCCTAAGATCCTCAGCCGACCACCCTAACCACTAAGCCAACACCAGGCTTATACTTTGAGCTCAAAACAACACAAACACCACAGCACAACACAACCACTTGTGGGAACTTATCACAGCCACATATTGTTTATCACTTCATGAAAGTTGGAAGAGGGGTGACAGAGATCAGAAGGAGGGGTAGGGGAGTGAGGACAAACAAAGATATGGGGGAAGGATGGATGGAGGGAAGGAATGGAAGGATGGATGGAGGGAAGGAATGGATGGATGGAGGAAGGGAAGGATGGATGGGATGGAAAGTGAATTCACAGCAAATTCTACAGTTGTTCATGAACATACGATACTCCAATCTCACAGTAAACACGAGGTGTAAGGAATGAATGTTGAATGAGTTCCCACCTGCTGTTCGTTTGTCTGCCATTACATTCCCTGCAGCATTTGTAATGAACTTTGGTTTTGGAAACAACTCTCCCCGAATAACCTCTAAAGTGCTCCACTAGGGGGTGCGTCTCCGAGCATCTCTGGGTGGTGCTCATGATGACTGTTTTTAGGTGAAGGTTACATTTTAAACTTTTGTCAGATTTAATTAGACAACGGAACACACGTTTATATGCGTCTTTCATTTACATTTTTACCTAACATTGTCTTCAATGTCAACTTGTAATTTCAATTTCAAAAACAACAACAGCTATTATAAAATAAAATAAAAAATAAGTCATTTACACCACAGTCTACTGTCTTGCCATGGCTTTCAAACATCGGTTTGGTCCATCCATCCATCCATCCATCCCTTCTATCCATCCCTTCCAACCATCCATTCTTTTCCTTCATCCATCCATCCATTGATGAGGAACGGCAGGCTTAACACCGCGGGCCGCAACACAGGCAGGTGGGGCCTGAACTTTGTATGTCGATTGATGTATTTTTCATTGTGTCGTGCAGTGACAGTGCAGGTACTTTTGCCATGTATCGCCATGGCTTGCAAATGAACATGCTTAAGCACTTAAGCAAGCACTCCAACAAAACAGTTGATAAGAACAGCAGGCTTGGCTAGCGATCGCTGATAGGTCATATTAAACACCACCCAGAGATGGCCGGAGTGTCAAACAATGTGTGAATTGGACAAATGAACACTTTTTTTTAGCAGTCGGAACTGCTGCTAAGGTCAATTCCACAGTTTAAAATTTCAAATTTGGTTCAGGTTAAGAGATTCTAGAGCTTATTGCATGTGGAGAAATGAAATAAAAGTACGAACACTTGGATGCCTGGAGTGTCAAACAATATCCGAATTGGACAAATGAACACTTTTTATTTTAGCAGTCAGAACTGCTGTTCAGGTAAATTCCACGGTTTAAATTTTGAAATTTGGCCCAGATTAACAGATTCAAGAGCATATCGCATGTGTGGAAACTAAATATATCCGCGATCACTGGCGTCTTGGCGTTTGTCAGCATTGTGATATATCCAGCGATTCATAGGCATGAAAATGAGGCATTTGATGATATGAATGAGGAAAGCGAAGAACAAAACTTGAGCGCTTTATCGTTAAACCGTTGCGGCCTGTTCCAAGTCAAGGCATTGTTGAGCAGGCCAACAAAAAATGGCGAATTAAGACCCCAGCAAGGGAGAGTGGGCTGACAAAGAGGTTGACCAAGGATGAGCCTTGATAAAGGGTAATTAAATAAGGCCGTTAATAATTATAATCTTCAAAAGAGATGTTTAAATTAACCCAAACACGCAGTTTTAATCCATGCACTCCCATGGAGTTCCCTTGATATGCATGCAAAGGTTCAGGCCGTTAGGTTTCATCGTTTTGGAGTTATGGAGGAGACACACTGACTGACTGACATACGCTTACATTTATTATTATAGACGAGAAAATACAACCCGTTGCTTTGCTGACGGGGATATTAAAGGGGGGGAGGGGGGGAAGAGGAAGGGAGGAGAAGGATAGAGGAGGGAAGCAGGAGAGATGGAAGGGAGGAAAGGATGGAGGGGAGGTGGAGAGGGATAGGATAGGAGTGAGTGAGTGAGTGAGGCAGAGGTGTGAGAGAGGGAACGGGGAGTGAGAGGAAGGAGGGGGGGGGAGGATTCCTGCAAATGTGACGCCCAGCTGAACATCCGTCCGAGAGATGGCACACACATTGATGAATGCAAAACACTGCAATGACAAATTATAGCTGAATCGGGATTCAAACCCAGATGGGACAGCTAAGAGCAAGCATGCGTACGTCTCAGCTATCCTGCTATGATCTGGCAATTTCATTGCTTTCTAAAAACTCAATTGATCCGAGCAGCAGTTCCAACTGGCAAAAAAACCCAAAAAAAACTTTCATGTGCCCAACTTGCACATTCTTTGACACCCTTTCCTCTCTTCGACCTCTGGAGAGTTGTATGGTTGAGAAAAGGGTTTGGGAGGAGGCTAACGTGAGGGAAGGGAAGGGAAGGCAGCGCGAGGGGAGGAAGCGTGAAGGGAGGGGAAGGCAGAATGAGGGGAGGGAAAGGCAGCATGAGGGGGGAGGAGGCAGTGGGAGCCTCCATGAACTTTCTCTAAATCCAGTGAGCCATTCAAGGCAACCTGGGCCACTCTCTCACACATCTTGCTCCTTTCCGTTCCACACACTCCGAGTAGAGCAAGAAATGCATAGAAGGAATTGCCAATATATTTACACACATATATATATATATATATATATATATATATATATATATATATATATATATATATATATATATATATATTCATAAATATGTATATACGTATATGCATTTATTTTTATAAATATATTTATATATGTATAAATATTTATTTATATATTTATAATTATGTATATAAGTGTATTTTTATATATATATATATATATATATATATATATATATATATATATATATATATATATATATATATATATATATATATATATATATATATATATATATATATAGTGTTGTGGTTACCAAATTCGCAAACCACCATTCAGGTCCCTTAGGTGAGGTATCTCGGTAAGTACATGTGTAGTTAGGTCCAAACCCGTTGTCTAGTGGGAATACATGTCATTTATGCGTGCTGCGACTCTTCAGGATAGCCGTTTTTCTTTTACTATCTTTATTTTGGACCAACCGCCATGATTACCACCACAACCACAACATCAACCACCAACCACAACGCCGCTTCACCACAACCGCCACGACCTTCCCGTCACACCTCGCAACCGTAGCATCGCCACCGTTCTTGCCCCGCTGTGGGTACCGGTGTTGGACTCACGCAGAGCGCGCGTCGAACAGCGTGTACAAAATCACGGATTTTGTGCTTCAAAAACGACACACGCCCACTTTTTGCCGTCCAATCGGTGAGCGAGGGGCGATTTGGCCCCGCCTCCAGGACGATCGATATATGCAAATTTGTGGATCAAAAAGCCTTCACGCCCACTTTTTCTCGGGCCAATGGGGAGCGGGGTGAAAGGTCAAAGGGAGGGGGTCAAAGGCGAAGCTACGGGGGGATAAAAGGACCGTGTTCGTCAGTCAGAGCGTGTGTGGAAGTCTGGAGCCCGAAGCCTGCAGTAGCTGGAGAAGCTGAAGAGAGTCGAACGAGGAGAGCCCAAAGAAGAGTCCAGGGTGGAGAGTCCAGAGGCGGAGAGGCGGCAGCGGCGAAGGCAGACGAGGGGGTGCTCGCGACGGTGCCGGGAGCTGCACGCCCGAGGAAGGCCGGCAGCGCGACCTGGCCGAGGTGGAGACGCACACCAGGGATAATAAAGATCCTCTATACCCCGAGCATCAGCAACCCCCTCCTGTTCCTCCCCGCGCTGAGATAGTGCGACCAAGGGGGCCCCTTTCCCACCCCCTGCCAGACACTGTCCGCGAGGCCCGCGGAGTGAGGCGCCATCGCCGCTCCGCGTCTCATCACCAGACGGGTAGGCGCGACCCGGTCTCGGCCTCAGGCCCGCCTCATTCTTGGGGATATTCTTTTCCTTGGTTTTGGGTATGTGTTGTCGGCGCCGTCTGTGAAGTAGAATTGTATAAGTGTTGCCGTGTGCTCGGTAGTCGGTATTAGCTCTGCATTGTCTTCGCTTTTATATTTGCTTTTTGTGTAAATGGAATTGTGTTTTCTTTTTTTTGTGTGCTTTTGGTGGAATTGAATGTGTGTGCTTCCCGTGTGCCGCGAATAAATGTGCTTTATTATTGAACTGTTCTCCCGCTTCGCTTCGTCTTTTTCTCCCATTGAATCCTCATCTTGCTTCACGTAAAGGGTTGGTAGTGGGCTGAATACGCCCGATAATTAATCGAACCGTCGAGGTCGACGATAACACCGCTCGGTTATTCTGATAGTACGGAACGGGTCGCTTAAGTGGCCCGTGTCCGAAGTCGACCTGCGGCGAGGTGCGCTCGCCCGGTTTACCCTCCGCATGGGTACTTAGGTAGGTCGAATTTGGCGAGCAACCCTATCCCACGCGGGGGCTGATTGGCTCGATCGCGGTGAGACCGAAAGGTCCACCCGTGACTGGTTCCCGGCGTTAGTCCGAGAGGGTCACGACTGGATTGTCCGTCCGGTGGGCGACGTGCCGCGATTCGAGTTACGTGGCCGTCAGCACGCCGGCGGGCGGGAATCCGCAACAATATATATATATATATATATATA
>NC_140967.1:44449675-44507175 GCF_056783735.1 Eptatretus burgeri
CCCTGTTTCCGACTCTCCTACTCTCCTACTCTCCGCCTCTGGACTCTCCTACTCTCCGCCTCTGGACTCTCCTACTCTCCGCCTCTGGACTCTCCTACTCTCCGCCTCTCGACTCCCTGGACTGACGAACACGGTCCTTTTATCCGCCCCGTAGCTTCGCCCTCTCATCTTCGACCCCCTCCCTTCGACCTTTCACCTCGCTCCCCATTGGCCCGAGAAAAAGTGGGCGTGAAGGCTTTTTGATCCATAAATTTGCATATATCGATCGCCCTGGGGGCGGGGCCAATTCGCCCCTCGCTCACCGATTGGACGGCAAAAAGTGGGCGTGTGTCGTTTTTGATCCGTTTTTGAAGCACAAAATCCGTGATTTTGTACACGCTGTTCGGCGCGCGCCCTGCACGAGTCCAACACCGGTACCCACAGCGGGGCAAGAACGGTGGCGATGCGACGGTCGCGAGGTGTGACGGGAAGGTCGTGGCGGTTGTGGTGAAGCGGCGTTGTGGTTGGTGGTTGATGTTGTGACTGGTGGTGGTAACAATGGCGGTTGGTCCAAAATAAAGATAGCAAAAGAAAAACAGCTATCCTGAAGAGTCGCAGCACGCATAAATGACATGTATTCCCACTAGACAACGGGTTTGGGCCTAACTACACATGTACTTACCGAGATACCTCACCTAAGGGACCTGAATGGTGGTTTGCGAATTTGGTAACCACAACAATATATATACATATATACATATATATATACATATATATATATATATATATATATATATATATATATATATATATATATATATATATATATATATATATATATATATATATATATAGTAGACTAGGCGTAAGTCGTCACCATCGGGACCGAGAAAAAAGTGACGACTTAGAAATGTGACAACTTACGCGTATGCGAACATTCATGATGACTGGGGTGAAGGATGAAGTCACGCGTGGCCTGGACACATATGTGTGAGAGCCGGCTATTGTACCAAAAGGAAAACACAATCCTCGGGGCATAGGTGGGGGTGAGTTGGTGAGTTGGAAAGTGATCAAGCAAAGATGGAATTCATGAATCAGTTTATCAAAAGTAAAGATAATGAACAACTCTGTAAGACAACTCGTATACCATCGGTGATGGTATGGTGACAAATTACATGACACACAGTCATCGTGGTGATGATTACCACTCAATGCCTATGTGTAAGTGAGTGCGGTAATGTACAAAACAAGCCAAGATAAAACCATGATCCGACTTCAACACTAATCTCGATCGATCCTTTACTTCTTCGCGAAGTAATCCGTTATGATTGACTGCCTCAAACTCTTGGGCATCTGGTGCATGAGAAAGGATTCAAACCGGTCATTGTATTCCATGATGTTGTCTGGGCAATCCTCCACCGAAAGACAGTATCGGCCGAGTATTTGGCCGAATCGGCCGAAACCGAATATTTGGCCGAGCCGACATTTGCCGAAACCAGATGATGAGCGCGTCATCAACATCTTCAAAGGACACACATTTCACGCATTTCACACTTCCCACCGGCCTCGCGATCTTCTCCACTTGTCCAAATATCTTGCCCTTATTCTTCAAGATATCGTTCAATGTCTGCCGTTTGATGTCCAACTTCTCAGCTATGTCTGTTTTCTTCATCAGTGGATTTGCAAAATCCACTGGATAATGTCGTATTTTTATTGGTAGGTTTTAGTTGTAAGCTAACGCTTAGTCGCCATTGTTCTGCCTGCAGTGCGATGAACGTGTGTACGCAGTTATAAATAGACTATCACTGGCGGTGTACACCAATGAGCGAGCATCACGATTCCATGAAATCGGGCTTCTCATGAGGCAGCAGTTCCATGTGACGAGTTAGGAGTGGTAATTTACTTGAGTTTCCATTACGTGGGAATGGACAACATCTGACGACTTAGACGAAGTGACGACTTACAGAGGGATGACCCTTTATTCAAAGGGATTTAACATGAGATAAATTCGGGACTTTTTGACGCTGCCGACTTAGGCGAAGTGACGAGTTACACGCTGCCGACTTACACCTAGTCTACTGCATATATATTTGTTTATATGTGTATATTTCTTGATATGCAATCATAAATATGTATTTGAATTTATTTCTTTATTTATGGACATATTCATGTAACTATATATATATATATATATTATCCCTGTGTCGTAAGAGGCGACCAGGGTTGTGTCAGGAAGGGCATCCGGCGTAAAACCTGTGCCAAATCACTATGCGGATCATCCGCTGTGGCGACCCCTAACGGGAGCAGCCGAAAGGAGAAGATATATATATTGTTGTGGTTGACGAAATTTGCAAACCACCATTCAGGTCCCTTAGGTGAGATATCTCTGTAAGTATATGTGCAGTTAGGCCCAAACCCGTTGTTTAGAGGGAATAAATGTCATTCATGCGGGCTGCGACCCTTTTAGATAGCCGTTTTTCTTTTACCAGCCGCCATTACTACCATTACTACCACCACCAACCACGTCTCAACAGCCATCACACAACAACCACCAACCGCAACGCCGCTTCACAACAACAGCCACGACCCTTACCGTCACAACTCGCCCTCGCAACCATCGCATCACCGTCATTCCCGCGCCGCTTGTGGGCACCGATACTGGACTCGTGCAGGGCGCGCACCGAGCAGCGGGTGCAGAAACACCAGCCTTTCCGAAGAAATCGGATCAAAAACGACTCACGCCCACTTCTGTTCCGTCCTATCAGCGAGCATGGGGCGATTTGGCCCCGCCTCCAGGTGCGTCGGAGTAATATCGCTATATGCAGATTCATGGATCAAAAAGCATTCACGCCCACTTTTCTTCTGTCCAATGGGGAGCCAGCCAGAGGTAAAGGGTCGAAGGTGAAGGAGCGAAGCCACGGGGGCTATAAAGGGCCGCGTTCACTCGCCAAAAAGGCAGTTGAGTTGGGAAGAAGTACTAGGAGTCAGTCAAGTGGAGTTGGAACGCGTGAGTTAAGTTGAGTTGGGAAGAGTGGAGTTGAGTTGGGAAGAGCCAGTGAAGAGAAGAGTCGGAGAAAGCAGTTGGACGGAGCTGTGGAGAGTTGGAGAGGTGGCGGCGGCGAAGGCAGTCGAGGGGGCGCTTGTGTCAGAGTCGGGGAGCTGCGGAGAGGGGAGGCCGATAACGCGACCGAGGTCGCGGTGGAGACGCTCGTCGTGGGACCCGAACCAGCGAGATATCCTCATCCCCCCGAGCATCAACAACCCCCTCCTGTTTCCCCCCACGCTGAGATAGTGCGAGAAGGGGGCCCCGTTCCCACCCCATACCAGGCAGTCCCAGCGAGGCCCGCGGAGTCGGGGCGCCACCGCCATTTTGCGGCTCATCACCAGACGGGTAGGCTCGACGCGGTCTCGGCCCCAGGCCCATCTGCCCCCCTCATCGTGGAGGGTGGTCCCTTTTTCTTTTGCTTTGAGTATATGTGTTGTCGGCGCCGTCTGTGAAGTAAAACTGTATAAGTGTTGCCGTGTGCTCGGTAGTCGGTGGTAGATCTGCATTGTGTTTTGCTTTTACATTTGCTTTTTGTGCATTATTGTGTGTTTCTTCTTCTTTTACATTTGCTTTTGGTGTATAATTGTATATGTGTGCTATCCGTGTGCCATCGCGAAATAAATGTGCTTTATGTTGAACTGTTTTCCCGTTTCGCTTCGTCTTTTCCTTTATTGAATCTCCATCTTACTTCACGTAAAGGGTTGGTCGTGGGCTAAAACGCCCGATAATTAATCGAACCGTCCAGGTTGACGATAACACCGCTCGGTTATCCCGACAGTACGGAACGGGTCGCTTAAAGTGGCCCGTGTCCGAAGTCGACCTGCGGCGAGGTGCGATCGCCCGGTCTACCCTCTGTGTAGGTACTTAGGTAGGTCGAATTTGGCGAGCAACCCTATCCCACGCAGGGGGGCCGATTGGCACGATCGTGGTGAGGCCAAGAGGCCCACCCGTGACTAGTTCCCGGCGTTAGTCCGAGAGGGTCACGACGGGATTGTCCGTCCGGTGGGCGACGTGCCGCGATTCGAGTTACGTGGCCGTTCGCACGCCGGCGGGCGCGAATCCGCAACAATATATTTATATTTGCAAATATTTAAATGTTTTTATATTTGTACATAATTTAATATATTTGTATGTTTATATTTATTTATATTTTCTAGTGCGGGCCCGTAGGTGCGTGCCAGTATGTGCAGCTTCGTTCCTTCGCTCTCGTAAACGACGACTGGATTGGGGCGTTGTTTCAATGAGATCGGACCAACCGTATCATAAATGGCCATAACTTGGGAAACATACTCAGGTCCCCAGCGTCAATTGTAACATCATATCAAACAAAGAAGAAGAAGAAGAAGAATTGTGACGCCCCCTCTCTCTCACCCCGAGTCTCGGCCCCTCTCTCTCCCCCCCTTCTCTCTCCCCCCCTTCTCTCTCCCCCCCTTCTCTCTCCCCCCCTTCTCTCTCCCCCTTCTCTCTCCCCCTTCTCTCTCCCCCCTTCTCTCTCCCCCTTCTCTCTCCCCCCCTTTCTCTCTCTCCCCCTTTCTCTCTCCCCCTCTCCCCCTAGTCTCACCCCCACTCTCACCCCCCTCACACCCCTTCTCCCGTCCCTCTCTCTCAAATTGTGACGTTTCCTCTCTCACCCCCCTCCTCTCTCGCCCCCCTCTCTCCCTCCCCCTTTTCTCGCCCCTCTCTCTGTAAATATATTCACAAATGTCTACCAAGCACAACAATTCATTCAAACCCTTGGGAAACAGCTCTTTCCTTTGGGAAAATTCAAACCTTGGGATGAATTAATAATTTGAACAATTAAATCAAACCTTGGGAAACACTTGAGAAACAGCTGAAACAGATGAAGAACAATATCAAACCTTGAAAAGGCGCATACTCAGGTCCCCATCGTCGTTTGTGACGTCATACCAAATGAAGAAGAAGAATTGACATCAATCGTGCAAAATAAATAAATAAACATTACTTGTGACGTCATTCGTGATGTCATAGCACCGTGTCCTGTCATTGGTTGACAGACAATTTCTAGGTCGTTATTGGTTGACAGACATTGGTCATTGTATCATCTTATTCTTTTTATTACTGCCAATTATTGTGCTATTAATATTATTATGCTGTTATCATTATTCTGAGATATCTTTGGGGAAAAATGGCATAAGGTGGAACAACACTTCAGCTGCGATATATAACACCTTTCCAACACTGAAAAAGGCAATAAAATGGCCGTAACTTGGGAACCGCTCGTCCGATTAATATCAAACCTTGAAAAGGCACATCCGCGGGTCCCCGACAATATTCCTGGCAAGTTTCAATTAGATCGGACCAGCGGTTGTCGAGAAACGGCGGTCACACACACACACACACAGATTGCTGGAATTATAGATACTAGTACGTGCCCGTAAAAAAATAATAATAATAAAAAAATTATAAATAAATATTCCAACCGCGATCAACAAACAACAACCACACAGGCCGTTTCTTCGCTCTCGCGTGCCCGTACGTGCGTGGTGCGGAAATTCGCATAACACAGTTACGCTGATTCGCAATTTAGGTTTTAATGGCCAATTATTCAATTAGCGCCAACGTATTTTGCCTTTTCGCAATGTCATCGCACGGAAAAACAAAAAGAGAAGAGAAGAGAGAAAAAAAAATTACTTCCTGGTTCGGAGCATACCAGCACTCTGATGTTACCGAAATTTATACACCGTCTAATATGAAAACGATCATAACTTGCGGTATGAAAATGATTATAACTTGCGGCATTGTATTTATCTATAAATGCGCACAAGAAATCGAGAAATTATTAGAATACACGAAGTCATCACTCTCCGGAAGTCCGTACGATGTAACCCGTAATGGGGAACGCAGCTGAGCTTCCCTTCCCCATCGCCCACGCCCACGCAACAACGTGTCTTGTCATTGGTTTGGTAAATAAATGGCCATAACTTGGGAAGACTTGTCCGATTAATATCAAACCTTGAAAAGGCACATCCTCAGGGCCCCAGCAATATACCTGGCAAGTTTCAATTAGATCGGACCAGCGGTTGTCGAGAAACGGCGGTCACAGACACACACACACACACACACACACACACACACACACACACACACACACACACACACACACACACACACACACACACACTTCTGGAATTATAGATACTAGTACGTGCCTGTAAAAATATATATATAAATAAATATTCCAACCGCGAGCAACAAACAACAACCACACAGGCCGTTTCTTCGCTCTCGTGTGCCCATACGTGTGTGGCGCGGAAATTCGCATATCACAGTTACGATGATTCGTGATTTAGGTTTTAATGGCCAATTATTCAATTAGCGCCAACGTATTTTGCCTTTTCGCAATGTCATCGCAAGGAAAAACAAAAAGAGAAGAGAAGAGAGAAAAAAAATTACTTCCTGGTTCGGAGCACACCAGTACTCTGATGTTACCGAAATTTATGCACCGTCTCATATGAAAACGATCATAACTTGCGGCATTGTGTTTATCTATAAATGCGAACAATAAATCGAGAAATTATAAGAATACACGAAGTCATCACTCTCCAGAAGTCTGTACGTTGTAACCCGTAATGGGGAACGCGGCTGAGGTTCTCTTCCCCATCGGCCATGCCCACACAGCAACGTGTCCTGTCATTGGTTTGGTAAATAAATGGCCATAACTTGGGAAGCATTTGTCCGATTAATATCAAACCTTGAAAAGGCACATCCTCAGGTCCCCAACAATATACCTGGCAAGTTTCAATTAGATCGGAGCAGCGGTTGTCGAGAAACAGCGATCACACACACACACACACACACACACACACACACACACACACACACACACACACACACACACACACACACACACACACACACACACACACATTGCTGGAATTATATATACTAGTGCATGCCCGTAGATGCGTGACCGTACGTGCAACCCCCCCCCCCCCCCGCAAAAAACTCAAACCGCGTGCCAGAAACAACAACCACACAAGCCGTTCCTTCGCTTTCACGTGCGCGTACGTGCGTGGCTGTACGGGCAAATATATATATATATATATATATATATATATATATATATATATATATATATATATATATATATATATATATATATATATATATATACTTTAAAACCGCTTGCCAGAAACAACCACACAGGCTGTTCCTTCGCTCTCGCGTGGCCGTACATACAAAAAAAAAAACTTTCAAACAAATACACAGGCCATTCCTTCGCTCTCATAAACGACAACTGGATTGGGGCATTGTGTTTATCTATAAATGCGGATAAGAAATCGAGAAATTATTAGAATACAGTAAGTCATCACTATCCAAAAGTAGTGCGTGCCCGTACGGAATGTTCACATCATTCCACGAATTATCGCTTGCATTGAAGTAACAACTGCTGTGATACTTACACACAGAGTTAATTAAAATCAAGTTTACCTCCCTGTCTTTGCTTGCCATGACATTCGCTGCCATTTACCATTGGCACTCCTACCCCACGGTAACTAAGGCACCGATCGATCCCCATTGTAACCAGCACGGCACGTGACGTCATCGTCGGCCTGCCTGCACCGGCCTACGCAGTCACGCCCACAAAGCAACGTGTCCTGTGATTGGTAACTAAATGGCGCATCGGCCACGCCTACGCAGCACGTGTCCTGCCATTGGTTGGTAAATAAATGGCCATAACTTGGGAATCACTTGTCCGATTAATATCAAATCTTGAAAAGGCACATACTCAGGTCCCCAGCAATATAGCTGGCAAGTTTCAATTAGATCGGACCAGTGGTTGTCGGGAAACAGCAGTCACACACACACACACACACACACACACACACACACACACACACACACACACACACACACACACACACACACACACACCTGTAATTATAGATAGATGAAATGAGGTCAATGAGATGACAAATGAAGGGGTTGAATGCAGACTGCAGAGCAATGAGTTAGGAAACCCATCGTTGTGAATCGTTTTTAACCACCAAATTGAGATGTATTTTGTTGGCAAGCGTGTTGAGTGGAGCTGAATTCCTTAACACTTCCAAAGGCCACACCGTTTTGACAATTGGAAACAAAAAAGTTGTGTACTTTTTTTGATAAATTATTTTTGGAACAATTTTTCTTCAATAAATAAATAATAATAAAAATCGTCTCCATGTACATTGTACACACCTTTATCTCGTTAGCACCTCTTCATAAACAACATCGCTGAGGAAACGGCGCTTCTTTGTTTCCTCGTCTATGGCAAGAATACGGAGGCTTTTAATGGCCAATTATTCAATTAGCGCCAACGTATTTTTCCTTTTCGCAAGGAAAAACGAGGAGGGGAGAGGAGAGGAGAGGAGAGGAGAGGAGAGGAGAGGAGAGGAGAAACCCGTAATGGCGAACGCAGCTGAGTTTCTCTTCACCATCGACCACGGCTACGCAGCAACGCTTCCTGTCATTGGTTGGTAAATAAATGGCCATAACTTGGGAAGCACTTGTCCGATTAATATCAAACCTTGAAAAGGCACATCCTCAGGTCCCCAGCAATATATCTGGCAAGTTTCAATTAGATCGGACGAGCGGTTGTCGAGAAACAGCGGTCACAGACACACAAACAGAGATTGCTGGAATTATATATATACATATATATATATATATATATATATATATATCTATATATATATATATATATATATATATATATATATATATATCTATATATATATATATATATATATATATATACATACAAGCCGGTAGGCGGACATAGATAGTCGCTAACCCAATAGAACCTGACGCGATGGGCCCGTTCGATGTGGAATGACCTGAGGATTAAGCACAAGAAAATTCATGATTCTCGCTTCAAGGGTTAATGCTGCAGATTGTTTTTTCGTTAAAATACCCCCACATTTAGAGGTTTTTCGCCCGTTGCTAGGCAACGGAGGGGACCATAGCAACGGTTCTTTCTCACACAACGAGGACATACCATGAACCGACCATACCAGTTTCATGTACATCTGACTCATAGTCTCTGAGATATAACGAACTTCGTTTTTTTGTTGTTTTCAACCAGGGTTCATTCGAAGTCTATCTTCTCCGACAGTTTTCATAGGATCCGGCTGGAAATTTTTGACAATATGGCTGAATGTACTGCCCACAGTCGGTCGTTGCCCGATTTTTGATTTTCGAAAAAATAAATTTTTAATGATTTTTCAAAAATTTCAAAGTCCTTTTTCGAGGCAACGGTGGTGTCCATAGCAACGGTTCTCATTTGCACACAACTAGGTCATGGTATGAACCTACCAACCAAGTTTCATCGAAATCGCCATTGTATTAACGGAGCACTGGATCGAACAGAGGGACAGACAGACATATCGACAGAAAAAGTGATAAGGGAAGAACAAATTTCAAAATTGTTTTAAAAAAAAAAAAAACATTTTCGACTGGATCGACTACCAAAAAAAAAAAAAAATATATATATATATATAGTAATTCTGGTTGGTAGGTGGGGGAAGTGGCTTTGGGTGGAAGTGAGTGTTGGAGAGCTCAGGTGGAGGAGTTAAGGGGCGAGGGACGGACGTGGTGTGAGGTTTCCCCCAAGCGCGAAACAGTCGCGCTTCGGCCTGAGCGCCACAAGCTGCGGCAATATTACATACAGTCTGCCATGGGGGATCCAGACGACAACGGATATTTACAATTACTGTTGGATGAAAATGGAGACGCGCAAGGTATGTCCAGGCTCCGTGACACATCCTTGAGTCCTGATTCCACGCGAATATGGATTCATTGATATGTTTTGACCATTTGATCGTTTCGAGCGCATTCAGTAATCAAAGACGGAGCGATTTCACAAGTCGGTTGTTTTTGGTGATTCTGCACGAATTCTGTGTCGCCTTTGCTCGAGGTATTTACTCTCATCTCTGATGATAGAGTCTCCGATTGTTGTCGGTAAACGGTAAATGTTGAAATTTGTGAGATTTCCTCTGAGAAACCATATTCGAGCGATTTCAAACTCAACGAGGAAAGAGCGCGTGTGTGTGTGTGCCATGAAGAGTAGAGTTTGTGTGTGCCATGAAGAGTGGAGGTGTGTACTCTGACCTCTGGTGTGTGTGTGTGTGTGTGTGTGTGTGTGTGTGTGTGTGTGTGTGTGTGTGTGTGTGTGTGTGTGTGTGTGTGTGTGCCATGAAGAGTAGAGTTTGTGTGTGCCATGAAGAGTGGAGGTGTGTACTCTGACCTCTGGTGTGTGTGTGTGTGTGTGTGCCATGAAGAGTAGAGTTTGTGTGTGCCATGAAGAGTGGAGGTGTGTACTCTGACCTCTGGTGTGTGTGTGTGTGTGTGTGTGTGTGTGTGTGTGTGTGTGTGTGTGTGTGTGTGTGTGTGTGTGTGTGTGTGACAGTAAGATAACACATTTTCTGCTGGGACTGTAAAACAACGATCAACCAGCGTTGGAGCCCATATTGGCAGCACGAGAGAAAGAGTGAGAGGAAGAGGACAACGGGAAGTGGTACAATTACCGCAGACGTCACTTGAGCCAAGAAACGTTGTTCTATAATTAGCGTGTTGTGCTGTTTGTGAGGCCCGAGTTAGCAGGCGTTCTGCATCATGGAACAGATTTGAGTGGAGATTAAGAACGGTGGTTTTGACTTTGTGGTTTCAAACTTTTGGCTTTGGGCGTGAATGCTTCGACTGACTGTAAAAAAAAAACCCCCCAAAAAAACCATATTCATTTTCTCAGGTCTATTTCATCTCCATGAAGTGTTTCTTGAGGAATTCTATCGAGACCAGAGGTTACCTGAAACATTTTGGAGATTATGATGCCAAGACCTGCAGAATTTGACCAGAGAGGAAGGGGGTTACCACCCTGGTGTTGGCTTAGCCGTTCGGGTGTCTGGCTTGGGATCTTAGGGTCCTGAGTTCAAACTGCTGTTACCATTAAATTAACACCAGGTGTGGTAGACTCCAGAAGGATGACGGTTAACCACACCAGGTATTATTGACCGTCATCCTTCTGAGGTCGGTGAAATGAGTACGAGTGTACTGGTAATCGGGGCACTGCATCAGCGGCATCGCTGCACCCTGAGCCAATGATGCAACCAGCAGCTTTGTGCTGCATATGAAGGAGGAGGAAGTGGAGTCAATAATGCCTGGAAAAGACCCAAGTTCTGATTTCTTTGAGATTACCACTGAGATATCATGATAAAAAAAATCAAATTTAAATTGACTACGAATCACTTTCCTTGCTCTTGTAGATTCCTGAGTTCGTGAGTAGTCCTCGTTAGGTGAAATGTCCTAGAATGTAAGAGCAAAAAATGCAAGCGTGGGCCTTACATAGTAGGAGGAGCCCTTGGAGAAGGAGTGAAATCAACCCACCCCCAATGGGGAAACAAGACCCCATCATGAGACCGGCTAAACGAGCCGGACACTATATTGATTAACATGGCCAATTAGCATGTTACCAGGGGAAAAAAGGCTCAATCCACTTTGCCAGTGTTACGGAAAAAAAAAAAACCTTAAATTAATAATCCAGTATAATGAAACAATTAACTTGTATGCCAGTCTTAGCACTTAACCCCTTATCCATACAACCCATTCTCGCAGGTCACAAGGCCGTTGTCCATAACTCAATAAAGTACTCTACATGATACTACTGTGTGCTGTCCCCTATGGGTTGGGGTCCCAGCATTACATCTTTCTCCTGGATTCTGTGTAATCGAAAGCTCTTAACATTGTTGGAATCTCCTATGATGATGCCAAAGCATAAGGTCTGTTCCTCTCAGATCACGTGCAAGTCAGTGGCCTCTGTTTTATACTCTCCATTTTCTGATATTGCTCCCTTTGCTCTCTCTCAGTCCTCCGACCTATCTACTTCTACTTGAGGATGCACATCTTCTTCCATTTAGGCTTCCAAAAACCAGGCTGTCTCCACACCTCAGCTCTTTTATTCCTCACTTCCCCCATCTATGGAACCGCCTTCCAAATGCTCTTCTGTCTCACTCTTCCTCCAGGGCTTCAGGCAAGCAGTGCACCACCATCTCTTTTCATCCACAATTGTGTCTCGTGACCTTTAGTACACCCATTAACCTTTCCTAACCAAACTTCTTACTTGCTAGTTTCAGTACTTCCTCCCTCTCCTCTTTTACTGTTCGTTCATTCCCTTGATGTTTTGTTCCACTGTCAGTTCTACCTTACTCTTCCTCTTTCTGGAGAGTGTCCAGGTGGCATTCCGATTTGCTGCCTCTTGCTCCATCTCCTATTATCTCTCCTGCAACTCATTTTCATGGCTTTGTCCATTTTTATTTATTCTTCATCTGCTTGCTGTCTCCTCTTTGTTCCCCTTTCCTGGTCTCTCTCGTTCTTGACTATCTTCCTTTCATCAGTTAGTTCCCACGTTGGGTCACTGATCCAACGCTCTTTATAAGTTCCTCTCCTGATAGTGATATATCCTGCCTCTTTGCTCACATCCATGGAGATCCTCCACGGCTCTGCACAGTCACCTGCACCTTGCAGGGCTTCATACTGGTTGGGAAGGGCCAGCAGGAAACTTGGTGCTGTGCCTTTTTCCTTCAGTTTCTCAAGGGTATGTGGACATTGTTGAGTAAAAATCGTTGTCTTCTTCAATTTCAGATTAATCTTAGCAATCTCAAGGTGGTGATTGAATCCTACATCAGCACCTCTGTACACTCGGTCATCTTGCAAGGATGTCCACTATCTATTGCTGATGCACACATAGTCAATTTCATTCAAGGTGTCGCCTTTGTTGACCTCCAAGTCTTCTTGTGAATGACCTTATGTTTGAAGAATGTGTTGCTGATGGTGAGACCCTTAGGGCTACACAGTGCCAATAATGTTTCACCATTGTCACTTTGGACTCTGGCTGACCCATGTGGCCATATGGTGGTATGCAGACCTCATGGACTGCCACGGAGTTATGCATTCATATCACCAATGAGCAGTTTGATGTCATACCTGGGTATCTCATCCAATGTGTCCTGCAGTTGCTCATATAATTAGTTCTTCTCTTCCTCCATTGCTGTCTCAGTGGGCGCATATAGACTTGCACAATTGTGACCCTTGCATGCCATGTGTGGAATTCGGCAGCGATAATGCGGTTGTTGACTGACTTCCACCCAACTCGAGCTTGCGAGGCATACATGCTGAGCAAGATTCCCACTTCATGGCTGTGATGATCTTCCTGCCCAAAGTACAAGACTGTTGCATCTTCACTGCTGATACTACCTTGGCCTTTCCACCACATCTCACTGATGCCAAGTTTGTCCAGGTGGTATATCCTCATCTCTCTCAGCACCTGGACCATCTTCCCACTCTGATACAGCATTCCGACATTCCATTTGCCAACTCTGGTGGTTGTTTTGGCAGTGAAGATCAAGCTTATCAAGGGCCAGACTTCCTTTTGGCTTTGATCTGGTCCCATCACTGTTACATCATCACATGTTATGCTGTTGCTCCAATGGCATGGAGACACCATCTCCTTACTGGATGGCTCTTGGCCACCTAAAGGAGCTCATCTGCCCTTTGGCAGGTGTTGTTTTTATTCCTGCAGGGTGTCACAGTCACCCTCCCCAGTGGCAAGCCAGTGAGGGTAGTTGGTTTAGTCGTCGACTACCCGACCAGAGGCAGGTAGGCGGTAGCACTGGGTTACATGTTTCCAGTGGCAGTCAAGAAACCTGACTGACCTGACTGTCTAACATCATTACATGGTCAACATGAGTTAAACATCAAATGGAGCCGCCTATCCGGATTTTGAATTTATTTGCCCTCATCAGGATGGCAGACCAATAAATAGCGAACCAATGATGACCACATTCGTCATTTATACATAAACCACCAAGTACTGAATGAAGGAGCTGAATACTTTTACAACCAGTGAATTTTGATTTGTACATGATTTTTGCAGATATTCCTGACATGTAACTTCATTCAACTATAAGTGTTTAGCATGATCTCTTCAGTTGTGAATTTAAAAAACGTTCGTTTGGAAAAATTGTTTATACATCATTTGTCATTCATCTCAATGTGGCATTATTGATGGGGAGTTAATACTTTTACAGGCCATTGTATACTGCAAGGCTCTATGTCCGATATATATATATATATATATATATATATATATATATATATATATATATATATATATATATATATATATATATATATATATATATATATATATATATATATATATATATATACATATACATATATATTGTGACGTCCACGGGACTTGAACAGTCCCGCCAACGTAGAATGAGCCGAAACGATGGAGGCGGTTTATTTATTTATAACCCAAACATGGCGGTTCTAATCGCTCTACCGCAAACGGGACGAGGAAGGTGGCACGAGTCACTTTTCACTGAGTTGATGATGTTTATTCGTTTTTACTATTAAGCAGAAATAACAAGACTCGGCAAGAAGAGGGATCCGGGGCGATTCGACGGGATGGTGTGGGATCGGGCGTGGGGAAAACACAGACAATTCCAATGAATATACAGTTCTCAATCCCTCTAAGGCGCCAAGCACACACACACACACACACACACACACACACACACACACACACACACACACACACACACACACAAAACGTAGCTATTTCTGGTGGTCAGGCTGGACCGTGGTGTGGACGCAACTGTCCCTGGATCGGCGTCGGACGAGCTGGCCTTGCTCTCGTCAGGGGGGCAGGAGAAACCGTGGTGCTGTCGACCTCCTGGTCTTGGCCCAAGTCCGCTCACAGCCGCCAGGGAACCAGTTCTGGCGCCCAGTTGCGAGCAGGAGAGGGAGGCAGGTCCGCCCGCCGTTCGACCCCGTACTTCGAGTCAGCAGAACCCCAGAGCCAACCAAAGTGAGGCACGGGGCTCGGCAAGGCTCCAGGACACGATGAAGAACACGATCGATTCAGCACAACAACAAGGACGCTCTCCGCCGCCACACGGAACCACACCAAAAAAACACGATCTTTTGGTTGTAATCTTCTTCCTCTTCCTTTTCGACCCCGAACAGAACCTTTTTATCCTTGGTCCTCGTCACTTCCAATCGAGCCGTTTATTGGCCCACCGCCATCGCCTTCCGCCAATCGTGATCACGGGGCGGAGCCATCCGCTGCACTGTCCTGTGACGTCACGGCTATTCTCCAGAGAATACCAAAAGGGGTTTACGCAGACACACTTACCCTATCCCGTGTCCCTATCTAATTACGTGACAATTATCATTTCCCCCTTGAAGAAATGAACATTTACTAGACAACTTATCACCACTGAATTGCTACTTATTACATCGAGATCCTGGTAAACTTGAACAGCATGGCATACCTAATTAAACATCCTAATTACCCTTTGAATGCATACCCCCCCCTCAAACGTAACACTGCCCCCTCCTCTGGTACCGCAGCTCCTGCAAGGTATATCACAGGCGCTACCGTACCAGTCTTAACACTTACTGACTCACACCTAATTAACCTAACAAAATAAAGTAGGAGGGGCAATGGGCAGCGAGTCGCAGCTAACTTACCTATCCTGCTTAATGTACTGGGTCGCCAAGGTCCTACCCGCCTTGGTCGCCCAACCAGACCCTCTCCCAGTTGCCTCCAGACACTGTCACCATTAGCCACCAGGTGGTGAATCTCCTTGAAGGGGGTCGCAATTCACGCTCACCGTGAGCTTCAGCAATCCCTGTGGACAAGCACATCATCCCCACCCACAAAACCCACATGACTCTCCCACCCCATCGGCCTTACATGTGACACCTGCATTTCTAACACTTCACCGACCATGACCTTCCCTGTTACCACACCATGCCCAATAAAAAAACAATGTGTGCACCATACATTTCACTTCTTCACTTAAAACAACTCACACAGCACTTCTCACCCGATCCACGCACCAGCCATTGGACAGCCACTCATGCCCGCTTTGTTTCCAATTACCCACTGTCCCGATTGTCACTCTAAAACCCAGCAGAACTTACAAACCCATGCCAATTTTTCCACAATTCACTTTTTTCACCAAAGGAGGGCACTTCGCCACAATCTCACCAGCCGAGCATGGCCCTATATGCTCAGCCCAATCTAGTCTCCCCGACCCCCGACAGTGATTTCCGGACCCGACCTATGAAAGGGCATCTCGGATAGACCTGGCGGTTCAGCAGGAGGATTCACCCTCTCCGAGTCTAAAAGTCTATTGGAGGGTCCCTCTATCGCCGGGTACCGGCAATATCGTTGCATGTGTCCTCTTCGCCCGCACCGGAAACAACTCCCCATAAAAGGCCCCCGTGAGTATCGGTGAAATGTCTCTTCCGGTTCCGGACCCCCTTGGCCATAATCGAATTGCTCTATTGGCTGGGCTGGACCCCGCCGCTTTGGCGCACTAACTACTGGATTACCCTTTATCAAACTCGACAGTTTCTGGCAAATTTCCTGAAACATTTGGGTAATGCCAATTTCTCCCAGCCCCTCTCCTTGATCCTGGATCTCCGCCTGTCGGACCGTCACCGATGGCCTCTCGGGCACCCGACCCGGCCGCCTCCACGAGGCCAGCCTGGCTGCGCACTCAGCCGCTCGGTGAACGGTGGGTGGATCCTGTAGCTCCACTAGCGCTCGGACCTCAGGGTCCGGAAGAGCAGCTAAAAATTTCTCTAGTGCCAGTCTGTCCCACGCCTCCACTGTAAGGTCCCGATACGCGATCCTGACTGATTGGTAAATGTCCTGTGCCAGCTCCTGCACTGTCTCACCCGGCTTTAATCTGCGGTGCTGGAGCTGAGCCCGCACCAGATCACAGTTTGCCGCGAACCCAAACCGACGGCTCAACGCCTCGCAAATGTGGGAGCTGGTCAACATCCCCTCCGCGATCACGTTTAACACGTCTGCGGCTGGTTCCCGCAACGTTGCCACCAAATTCCCTGTACGTTCCCGCTCATTCCACCCGTTTAGTTGGGAAATGCACTCAAATTGCGTCAGAAAAGCTTCAACGCTCCCTGATCCGTCGAAATTTACCAGGGGGATCACTTTTACGGTGGCCCGCTTCTCAGTTTCTCCCTTGTCCGAATCCAGCCCAGGGATCAAACACCCTTGTGGCTGCGTATCCAATTTCGGAGCCCACTGTGGCCAAAGATGTTTTGTGGTGAGGGTCTCATGGGTCAATTTTTCCTCCTGTTCCAAACGTTGAATGGACCGATTCACCTCTTCCCGCAGGATCTTCTGGGCCCGCACAACCTCCTCCAAGGCTCCGTCGCGAGTTTGTAGCTGCTCCTCAACCAACCCGGACACTCTACTTACAAAAGACGGCTCTACCAGGCCTTTATCCAAGACTTCATCTTGGCTCATAATTTTATCTTGTTCGTCCAAACGAGTCTCCAATCCTTTTACCTCCTCCGCCAAATTCATCCCTTGCTTCCTCAGCTCTCCCCACTCTTCAACTTGCAGCTGCATACGAGCATCCACACAGGCACGATGACGTTCCAGGCTTTCATCAACTTTATCAACCCGAATGTTCGTTGCATCAATTTTATCTACCAATTTTTTCCGTATATTTTCCCCCTCCAATGTAATTTCTACCTTTGTTTCCTCCAATCTATCCTCGAATTTATTTTGTATTTCTCCCAATTTAACATCCACACACTCCTGCATCTCAGTTTTCATTTTCTCCATCTTTTCCCCCAATTCATCCCTCATTAAATCAATCCGTGCACCCAACTGTACCCCCATTACCCCCAATTGATCTGTCATTCCTGCCCCCTGTGCCGTCATTTTTGCCATTTGTGCCGTCATTTCTGCCCTCTGTACCGTCATTTCTGCCCTCTGTGTCACGAATTGATTTTCCATTTGTGCCGTCATTTCTGCCCTCTCTGTCACGAATTGATTTTCCATTTGTGCCGTCATTTCTGCCCTCTCTGTCACGAATTGATTTTCCATTTGTGCCGTCATTTCTGCCATTTATGCCCCCTGTGCCGTCATGTCTGCCCTCTGTGTCACGAATTGATTTTCCATTTGTGCCGTCATTTCTGCCATTTGTGCCCCCTGTGCCGTCATTTTTGCCCCCTGTGCTGTAATTGCACTCATTAAACGTTCCAACATTGTCCAGATCGTCATCGTGCCTGTTTCCGGCGCTGCCGGCTCCGTTACGGGCGATGAAGCACGGTCCACGCTCGGAATGGGGGAGGTTCCAACCCTACCCCCGTCTCTCCCCTCTTCCCCCGACTCGCTGCCAGACACGTGGCCTTCCTCCTCAAACATCTGGACATCCGCCATGGTGCAGAAGTCCCGTTTGCCGCCAATTAATTTAAATTTGAAAAATCCCGCCAAAATTTTCTCGCACTCGCGTGCTTTTCTGTAGTAATTTTAGATTCCAATTCGTGGCGAGATTTTAATCCTGGTATATAATTTAGAGGGTTTCGAACATCCAACACCCTGACACCAATGTGACGTCCACGGGACTTGAACAGTCCCGCCAACGTAGAATGAGCCGAAACGATGGAGGCGGTTTATTTATTTATAACCCAAACATGGCGGTTCTAATCGCTCTACCGCAAACGGGACGAGGAAGGTGGCACGAGTCACTTTTCACTGAGTTGATGATGTTTATTCGTTTTTACTATTAAGCAGAAATAACAAGACTCGGCAAGAAGAGGGATCCGGGGCGATTCGACGGGATGGTGTGGGATCGGGCGTGGGGAAAACACAGACAATTCCAATGAATATACAGTTCTCAATCCCTCTAAGGCGCCAAGCACACACACACACACACACACACACACACACACACACACACACACACACACACACACACACACACACACACACACACACACACACACACACACACACATACACATACACACAAAACGTAGATATTTCTGGTGGTCAGGCTGGACCGTGGTGTGGACGCAACTGTCTCTGGATCGGCGTCGGACGAGCTGGCCTTGCTCTCGTCAGGGGGGCAGGAGAAACCGTGGTGCTGTCGACCTCCTGGTC
This sequence comes from Eptatretus burgeri, assembly GCF_056783735.1. Taxonomy (NCBI): domain Eukaryota; kingdom Metazoa; phylum Chordata; class Myxini; order Myxiniformes; family Myxinidae; genus Eptatretus; species Eptatretus burgeri. The sequence goes on from NC_140967.1 coordinate 44,468,695, forward strand.
TTGGCCCAAGTCCACTCACAGCCGCCAGGGAACCAGTTCTGGTGCCAAGTTGCGAGCAGGAGAGGGAGGCAGGTCCACCCGCCGTTCGACCCCGTACTCCGAGTCAGCAGAACCCCAGAGCCAACCAAGGTGAGGCACGAGGCTCGGCAAGGCTCCAGGATACGATGAAGAACACGATCGATTCAGCACAACAACAAGGACGCTCTCCGCCGCCACACGGAACCACACCAAAAAAACACGATCTTTTGGTTGTAATCTTCTTCCTCTTCCTTTTCGACCCCGAACAGAACCTTTTTATCCTTGGTCCTCGTCACTTCCAATCGAGCCGTTTATTGGCCCACCGCCATCGCCTTCCGCCAATCGTGATCACGGGGCGGAGCCATCCGCTGCACTGTCCTGTGATGTCACGGCTATTCTCCAGAGAATACCAAAAGGGGTTTACGCAGACACACTTACCCTATCCCGTGTCCCTATCTAATTACGTGACAATTATCATTTCCCCCTTGAAGAAATGAACATTTACTAGACAACTTATCACCACTGAATTACTACTTATTACATCGAGATCCTGGTAAACTCGAACAGCATGGCATACCTAATTAAACATCCTAATTACCCTTTGAATGCATACCCCCCCCTCAAACGTAACAATATTGTGACCGTCATCACCTCTGGATAATGACAAGAGAATGGCATGTCTGTCAGAGATGATGATTACCAATCGCCTGATAACTCCCCTCTCTGTCCCATGCCCAAAGTCATGTTACCATTCCAAAAAGCCTGAGTATGAGCAGGTACCATACCATCCATCCATCGGGACCATACTCTGTACAGAGCATTGGTGCTGCCAAAGCAGTCTCCTTGGCTATTGAGCACAATCATGGACGGGTCACCACTCCAAAACAGGACACTCAAATGGTGTCCTGTTTTGTACACCCCACACCTTTATCCGTAGGAGGAGTTGCGACCGTGAAATGTGAAATATTCTTCCCCTCGTACATGATAGGTGTGCTGGTCCTCCGACCTCTGCTGGTACCTGGTTCTGGTGGTTTTGGCACGCTGTTTCTCTTAAGATGATTGATTAAGCCATCTATGAGGGGTTCCCTAGTGTCCACCAAACCGATTTAGGGGGCGGGGGGCAGGAGAGGTGTGGGGGTTTGAGTAGCATTTGCATTGAGGATTTACGATTAGTGGGCTGACGAGCATGGCGCTTTCGCGGAGGGAGCGTTATGTGATGAGTAATTTATCAATGTGGGAAAAGGGTGCAGAAAAGATTGTGAAATAAGAAAATGCACATATAGAACCTTGAACTAAATACCGACAATGCATATTTGCCCACATGAATACAGTATCCTTACTCTAATTCACTGACCGGTGTTTGTGTGTATATGTGTGTACTTGCTTGTCATGCTATTCCTCCTCCAGTTCTGGGGTGATTACGTCCACACTTCCTACATAGAATCAACATGACCCCAATTCATGTATAGGGGTGTTTTTGTCTTTGCGAGTGGTCTTGGGGGGCGGAGGAAGGGGGAGGACACGAGCGTATATAATTCTCCCATGTAAATGTGTAGCGCTGCTCCAGGTTACAAGTCCCCACCATTTACAATACAGTATTCCTGTCCCCACGTTTTCCAGTGCAGTGAGGTGTTTTGAATTATAAGCAGTTGATATGTTTTCGCTTCATGCACGTAACCCGGGTTATTTGTTTTTGCCTATACACCGCCCAAATAAAAGAATGCGTCAGAAGAACACTTGGCATGCTTGGAACAAGATCGCCCGTAGGGTGGGTACTCTGCTCGTGTTTATAATCCAGTGAAGTACTTGAGGTTCTATTGTTCTTTAGAGGTCTCATAGCATATGTGCAGCAGTTGAAACATTGAGTAAATGAAAAAAAACAAAGACAATTAATTGAAGGCTGATGAGAAGATGCATCGAATGAGGATGTTGTGAGATTGATTCGCACATGATCACTGGAAACGAGGATTGCAAATCTGTGGAATCTGAAGCTCTCAACATTAGGGCATCTTTTGCAATGAGGCTGAAGCATAAGGTTTCCTCTCACATTGCAAACAGGCTGATGGCCTCTGTGTTTTTTTTTTATCTGCCTCTCCCCCGATATAGCCCTTTCTGCTCTCTCGGCCACTCGACCCTCTGCAGGAGCTCCAGGATATAATTTGATACATCTTCCCTCGCAAGGAACTACAACACAGGAGGCCATTTTCATCAAGCCTATGAAGCCTGCGCAATGATTGCTAACCCTTGTTTGTTTGTCGATGCTCTATCCTATTTAAATGCTCAGCATTAAGCAAGGAAGCAGCACGTACCATTTTTGAAGTCTTTGGTATGACTCGGCCAGGGTTGGGTTTGACTGCCGACCTCCCAGACTCAGAGCAGACAGTCTGTCCATTACCCCCACTGAGTCTGGTGTTCCAAGGATGCATGTGTTCTTCAAGTATTGGTTAAACATCCACAAACCAGGCTTACTGTACACCTCCATGCTTTTGTTCCTCTTTTCTCCCGTTTTTTGCAATGGCCATCCTGAGTCTGTTCAATCCCACAATTTCCGATAGGGCAAGTGGTGCAGCACAATCTCATGTTACCCCCCCAACCCGCCCCCCCCCAATCCTAACCTGCAATGTTTTCTTCCTTATTAATCCTCATAACAACCTATCCCTCTCCTTCCCTCTTCTCTTTTCCTGTGTGTTAATTCCCTTAGTTATTGCATCAAGTTGTTGCCCTACTATCGGTTCAATGCCTTTTTGTCATCTGTGGCCTTGCTCTTCTATGGGTCTGGATAATGTATAAAACAAAAGGATACCTGCTCTCTCTGATAGCAGCAGCATAGCCATCTCAGCATAGCCATATACCTGTATAAAACAAAAGGATACCTGCTCTCTCTGATAGCAGCATCGCCGGCTCGAAGCCACATAATGGTGCTGCCTGCGAATCACGTGTGCAGCACTCAGGAGTTGAAAAGCTTGGAAAACTCTCACACCTCATTGCTAAATCTAATTGAACCAAATACTGTGTGGGAGCATCTCCACAGGCGACCTGTTCCAGCACCCATGGGGCTGCTGAGCAAAAACAAGGCCTAACCACAAGTACCATGAGTCACAGACCCTACATGGCACTGGTCCTCACAATTCTCTGGTCAATATTCTCTTCTCTTTCCTTCCCTTCCCTTATCTTCTCTTTTCTTCCCTTCTTTCTTTCACTTTAGAGAGTGCATCATAACATTATTAAAAAAGGCCCAAACCATATACGTCCATTACCACCCCAGCCTGCATGACTCGGCTCCTCTCTCAAGGCTCCTGCACAATGATGACTTTCTCTCTCCCTTTGATCCTCGGCCCATAAAACATGCTTCCCCCTCAATAATTCACCTCGACGAGCAATCACCATGACAATACTTGACTTAGTCGCTTGTGTCTGGTCACATGCTGCTGTATCCACATTGTTTTTTTTTCTTACAAAGCTGTGGAAATTCACTATAACCAGTCCTCCCAAAATTACTCAACTAAATTACTCGACGGATTAATTAGCATAGGAATCATAAGTAACCTAATCCTAAATAAACCCAAAATTACTAGTGAAGAATATGTCCTAATGGATGGGTTGTGGTCGTATGGCAGTTTAGCTGCCGGGGTAGTTATCATTTCTTGAAGCACGACTGTGTCGCTGATGCAGTGCCCCTCTACCACTACACACACTGGAACTGGTACTCATTTCACCGACCTCGGAAGGATGACAGGCTGAGTCAACCTCCTGGTGTATTAATTCAGCGGCAGATGGGGCTTGAACTCAGGACCCTAGGATCCCAAGCCACCACCCGAACCACTGAGCCAACACCAGGCTGATGGATGGGTTAATGCCCCAAAGGACAGGTTATTTACCCCAGAATTAGCGTATTTTAAGATGACCTGTAATACTCACCCACAGCGGGAGTGGTACTATACGATACACATTTACTTAGAGAGAATTGGGATGCTCCCCCGACCACAACCTCCCCCCACCCCCCAGATGATGATTTTTTTTAAACTGTCTAAAACATTCTTGTTAACACCTCTCCACCCCTACCCCCTCCCATACCCAAAGTAGAACCAGCAGTTTTCAACTCATTCTGTCTCATGGTTCAGAAGTGCATATACGTCAAACGATCACACAAACAAACAGACACACAAACACAGGAAAGGTGTTTGAGGTCTTCTTCTTTTTGTGTATGATAACTTGGCTACCAGGTAGCTATCTTTTTGTTGGGGCACAGCTGTGCCACTGATGCTGTGCCCCTATACCAGTATACTGGTACCCATTTCGCCGATCTCAGAAGGATGACAGGCTGAGTAAACCCCACCTGGTGTATTAATTCAGCGGCAAACGGGCCTCAAACTCAGGACCCTAAGATCCCAAGCCAACCACCCTAACCACTAAGCCAACACCAGTCTTCGTGTTTGAGATGTCTTCATGTTGGAACTTTCATGGGATTAAAAAAAAAATTCAGCCAGGAACCAAAAGGAGAGATTTGGATTACAGCAGCCAACATACAGAAACATGAACCTCAAACCCAACCTATTTCAGTCCACTGCAGGACAAGGACTTCCCTCAACTCATATTGAGCGGTGTTTGGCAAGCTCGTCATGCTTGCTAAGTGCAGGTTGGCGAGAGTGATCATCCATGAGAATTAAGCCGACAACACGAGTGAGTTCCCTGATATTTTCCCATAGCTGCAGGATATCTTTTCTATTGACCATGACCTGCTCAGAACTCTTGAAACTGAGAATGCAATTCTGTTCGTATATAATTCTCCTTGAAATGTGACACCGAATGGCTAATAGTTCCTGTAGTCACAAAGGTTTCTGTTCTCGCAGCTGCAGGAACATTACCGAGGTGTTGTTTCCCTTGGCACAAAATGCATTGGGAATAGGATGTAGCACAAGTAGGGATGGACAACTTAATCTGCTTCGGACTCATGAGATGAGATTAACTCATGTGCTCGATGCCATTGCTGCCCTTTGCATTGATCAAACGGAGGAGTCATCATTAGAGGGATAAGTTTTCGCTCCTGTTCAGTTTGTTTTTAAACTACTCGTTCCATGGAATAGACACGGGTTCACCTGGCTTTACATTAGCTCTTTTCCATGATCGGTATCCATTCTGTTTCCACTTATTTCAGCCTCTCCACCACCACTGACAAAATCGGACTATAAACTTGGCAATCTTTCCCCCTTTCCACTTTTTTGCAACTGTTCTGTTCTGTTTCATTATTTTTCCATGTTCTAACTCTTCCATGAGCCTCGACCTTGTAAAAAAAAATAAAAACATTCAGCAGATTAACTTCTCTTTATCAGAGGAGAAAATCCATTTTGGGCCAAGTTGCCATTTTAAAGAGAAACCATCTCTCTTATTCACATCACCACAATCCTGGATCCACAATCATTCTATGTAAACCTCCACAATTTTATCATTGAAATAAGAAACATTGAGCAGGTGGCTACAAAATGCAAATTATAAAGATTTGAACAAATCTTCAGAAAGGTATTTTAATCCCAAAAAATTGTTTTCAGGGGTTTTAGGCCTTGTTGACGCTGTTCCTTTGGCAGGGTCACAAGGTCACCAAATGATTATTTAATATTTCTCAAGCAACGATTCCTTTTTTTCATTTTTATATGTGAGGACGAACTTTAGTTCAGATCAAGTTTGAATGAGACGTCTTTACTTCGAACACTCATGTTCAAGTCATGGTATATCTCACTGCAATATTTCTTGCATTTGTTAATGTGCAAAACTATGACCCTTAATTACGCATGCTGTGTCACATTGCTTGGATTATAATCAAAAATATATTTCTAATACTGTAAACTACTTTGCATTCATGACTTAGAAAGATAGCTTCATGATTCAGATGAGAGCCTGCACATTATAATCGTATGCAGTGATAAATTTTGCGCTAAAAGTTATTGTGGCAGTAAATGTGTGCCCAACCATGCAACAATAACTTTGTTCTGCTCTTGCCCTTTTATTTTATCTTGCAGGTAATGAGCAGCCTTGTATGTTTATGCCACAATGTCCAGAACACCACCAGAATGTATACACCGAGCTTTCAGCACTTCATGCACAAAACTCTTTCGGCCTGAGTCTCACACAAGGCTGTGGCCTTCACTTCCCCACCACTACACTGCCAGACACGCGTTGTCCCAGCATCCACATCACCCCGGGAGAGCTGGAAGTGCCAGGGCCTGGATTGGGACCAGATCATAATGCATACCGTCAACGTGCCACATCCCGCAGTCCATCACCTACGAGTTGCAAGTCAGATAGCTCACAGGGTGAGGGTGTGTATGCACCTGATGCTGATGACATCGATATTGATCTTTCTGCGCTGCCGTGTGCTGACCTTCACCGCACCTCGTCTGCATCTCATCTCTCACCTTACGGGGATGTCTTGCAGCACCGCCCTGTTTCACCCCGGCCTGGCTCTCCTCGGGGAAAACGAAGACACCCTGGGTGTACTGGAACTTCAGAACTCATGACACCACCTTCACCGTGCCTGCAGTATGTTCGCTCACGATCACTTTCACCACAGCGCTCACACGTGTTGCAGCATGCTGGAACGCGACTCTATCCAGCACGCAGCACAGAAGCACTTATTGGCAATCATCCTTTCCCTGAGAAGCGCCTTTCTCTCAACCCTTACAACCTTCTTGATCCTTTTTGCTCTGCTAATGTTGGCCACCCTGCAATCTCACGTCTTGATAGTCATTTACCCATTCCTTCATCCGTCGTCTGGACACATCCTCGGATCCAGATTCCTGTTGAACCCTATGTCAGGTGGGTTTTATTCATCCATCACATTCTGAGAACCCAAATTGTGCTTGGCTGCTGCAAATATTCATTGTTTCAAATGTACATAGTGCGAGATCCATATTAGCTGCTTTAACAAGAATCGGATTTGTTCAATTTTTATGGAATCCACCTTGCGTCAAGTAGATGTTCATTTTCCATCTCTTTGTGAGCATGTGTTTGCATTCAGATGGTGCAATATTGCTTGACCAAGCTTACACCTTTCGAACACCTCGAGATGGTCGTTATAGTTCAGAGTACTTTGGTGTGGTTCGGCGGTTGAAGCAATGTCGAGCATCTTGTTGTAAGGCCTCGAGCCTTGAAAGTCTCTGACTGTTGCTACAATATTCCAGCTTCATCCTTTTTATTCCAACAGAACAATGATCGAAAAGCACGATAATAGTATTCGCTAAACTACAAAGCCACAAAAATCACTTTAAGATAACTTGTTTGTGACTAAATGCTTGTTTTATCTTGCATATATCTGGAAGGGGTGATCCCATGCTGCCCCTTGACTGGCCTCTGCCTTCCCGATCGGGTCCTTATGAGGTTCAGCTTGAGGCGGAACCTCGTTCTCATCACCGTGCCCATTACGAAACAGAAGGCAGCAGAGGAGCGGTGAAAGCCCAGCAAGGAGGTCATCCAACTGTGCAGGTAATTATTTAAATAGGCCTGCATTACATTGACAAGAGTTTCAATGTATGCTATTTTCTTAGCTCATGTCATCTTATCGTCTTCACATAATATACTGGATTTTCAATTCACTCGGTCATGTTAACACTTGTTCATATCTAAGTACAGGAGCCATAATTGCAGTTTGATGGTTGGATCAGTGGGGCAAAACTCTGAAAGGACTAATGCATTGCTTTCGTATGATTAATTTATACTCACACCAGTCTGTAATATATTTTCTATAATAGTCCACTGCTGGTGTTGCTCGTTAGTCATCTATTTATTATGTACTCAAACGATTCAAATTTTAATTTCACCAAACCCCTCCGTTCCCCCATCCTCCTTATGCTATATACACATGCCTCCTTCCCCCTAAACCCCCTTTACTCCTATCTCCTCAGAAACCTATTTTCCTTTCACACTATTCTACCTTTTATGATGAGCTTATCTGGAATTGGAATTCCAGATAAGGTATTGTCATTGTGCACCGTCCGTCCGTCCGTCTCCTATTTTAACTTCTCAGGCAAAACCGCTGGGCCAATCCGGCTGAAATTTGGCAGCCATGTTCCAATCCTGACTGGTAACGGGAATTGCAAAGTTCGTTCTAGTCACTTGACATTTCTTAGGTCAAAATGGCAGACTTGGTAAATTCCTTCAAAAATCTTCTTCTCCAGACCCACAAGTCAGAATGGTACCAAATTTGGGTTTCAACATTAGGCCAGGGTTGGGATGTTAAATAGCACAGGTTATGCTGATCACTTAACCGGAAGTGTGTCAAAATGGCCGTCTCACAATTTCCTTCAAAAATCTTCCTCTCCAGACCCACCAGTCAGAATGCTACCAAATTTGGATGCATGGATTAGAACAGAGTGGTGATTTTAAATTTCCGAGGTCATGCCGATCACGTGACTGTCAGTGTCAAAATGGCGGCCTTCGTTAATTTTTGTGAAAATCGTGTAAATTCCTTCAGAAAAACTACAGGTCCAGTGGTCCTATTTCCCCCCCCCCCCGAGAATCTTCCTTTTATCAACTTTAACTCTCTCATTGTATCCTCCTCCTCTGCTCCCAACCATCCTCATGCACACATAGAATATACATTAGCCCATATGGTTGTTTCAAGTTGTGTAGCATGAGAAAGACTTTTGTACTGTGCTGAGCAACTCAAATATGTTTATCACATCTTGGTCTTGCTACATCCCTGCTCTCCATGTGAAGCTTCTGGGGTACAATGACAGCATGCTGATGCTCCATTTGTTTGTCGGCACTGCGGATGAGCGTGCCCTACGTCCGCATCCATTCTACCAAGTACACAAGGTCACTGGAAAATCTGTCACCTGCCTAAATCGCGAGATTATTGTCGGGGGCACCAAGGTGCTTGAAATCCCACTCTCTCCAACAAACGACATGCGTGCTGTGTAAGTTTTTTTGTGTTCTTTCAACCGTGTCGGATGTTGTCAAATCGACTCCAACATGTCTACGCATAGTCATGTCTGCACATCATTGCTTTGCACTAAGGACAATCCTCCATGTTGAAACTTCTTGAGTGTGGTGCTGATTCTATAATGAGCAATCTTTTGCTATGACATAAATGCTGCACAAAAAGAAATTGTATAATTGTACATAAGTGTGCACTGTTCATACAAGTATAATTAAAGGCAGCTGCTGTTTGTGTTTGCACGTTTAATTTTGAAATCCAAGTCAATAGATAAATAGTTGTGCTGAAAGCATTTGTTAAAAATAGGACCACTGGACCGATAGCTTATCTCGGGCCTGCCCTAATGTTGTAACCTAAATTTGGTAGCATTCTGGCTGGTGGGTCTGGAGAGGAAGATTTTTGAAGGAATTTATGTGATTTCCCCAAAAGTTGACTATGTTGGCCATTTTGACACACTTCCGGTCATGTGATCGGCTTGGCCTCCACAATTTAACATCGGGACCATGTCCTAATGTTGTAACCCAAATTTGGTAGCATTCTGGCTGGTGGGTCTGGAGAGGAAGATTTTTGAAGGAATTTATGTGATTTCCCCAAAAGTTGACTATGTTGGCCATTTTGACACACTTCCGGTCATGTGATCGGCTTGGCCTCCACAATTTAACATCGGGACCATGTCCTAATGTTGTAACCCAAATTTGGTAGCATTCTGGCTGGTGGGTCTGGAGAAGAAGATTTTTGAAGGAAATTGTGAGACGGCCATTTTGACACACTTCCGGTCACGTGATCGGCTTGGCCTCCACAATTTAACATCGGGACCATGTCCTAATGTTGTAACCCAAATTTGGTAGCATTCTGGCTGGCGGGTCTGGAGAAGAAGATTTTTTTGAAGAAATTTACGAAGTCGGCCATTTTGACGAACTTAAAGTCACGTGACCGGAACTAGCTTTGCAATCCCAGTTACCAGTCAGGAGCAGAACCTTGCTGCCAAATCTCAGCCGGATCAGCCCAGCGGTTTCACCGGAGAAGTCAAAATAGGAGACTGATGGACGAACAGACAAACGGTGCATGATGACAATATCTTATCTGGAATTGTAATTCCAAATCAGCTACAAACATTGCAATTTGGATTAAACACACTGAAATGCACTTCGAGAAACCACTTCCACCGATATTCACTTTACAAACACTGATCATGAAGGGGAGACTTTCTTTCTCCTGCTTTATGTAAAGCATGGAGCACAGTAATGCATAGATTAAATTGCCTTGCTGATTTTGAGAGGGGGACAATCAACCAGAATTTCCCAATTTACTTACAGAAAGGTTTTTTTTTTAATGTCAGATGTAAGATTGGTTCTTGGAGAAATACTTTTTTTATCAACCAAATCATAAGAAATTGAAATATGGTTTGGTCGTTAATAAGAATCATAACATTTCATATAGGCATGTGTGCCGAGATGAAATGAGCATTGTGTGGGAAAAATTTAACATTACACCACTTCAGTTTGTGCCCTATTGCTTGCCTTGCTCTTGTGTACTATGCAGAAGAATACTGTTTCCTGTTTGGGCAGAAAACAGATGCGCAAATCACTTGGACGCTGTCCTGAAAACACCGATGCAGATAATTAGTGGTACACTGAAACACACGCCCATGCAGTGGCTCCCAGTCCTGTTTAACATCCCACCCTGTGACGTGCGCCGGAAGGCAAGATTGCCGAGAGAGTTTGACCGCATCAAAGCCAACCCAGAATTTCCAATCCATGAAGACCCGCAGAATCTACCGAATATGCGACTCATCACACAAACCTTTCTGTGGCTCTGCAAATTGAGTGATGTGAAGTTTGATGCAAAGGACAAGTGGCACAATCTCTGGACAAACAACAACATTGCTAACAAAGAACTGGTGAGTGATCCGACAGAAGATCCTCCAGGTTTCAACCTCCCTTGGAAACAATGGTCTGTGCTCAACAGGATCCGCACTCTATGTAAGGACATCCCACCACCTCCACAAATGGAATTTCAAAGACAGCCCAGCATGTGACTGTGGTCACCCAAATCAGATTATTCATCACATTGTGAACGAGTGTCACATATGGAGTTTTGATGAAGGATTTATGGCAATCCATCTAACAACAGACAGTGCTGTGACTTGGCCATCCAACTTAAACTGAGCTACTGCATGTGAGCGGTAATTTGTCTTGCGCAAGATTAGTTTAGTTTGTGCCCATGGCTGCTCAATATACACATTTCCACACCCTGCGATGGAGTGGCTTCTTCGCCAAGGAACCGCTCGCACATTGCCGTGAATGATCTGATGCTCTGTCAAGGGAATGGGCCTCGAACACCACCAATGCAGTGTAACCCTTCATGGGTTGATGGTTCCTACTCCATATCTTTTAGTCCTTGATTGTGGTTCAAAATTACGTTGGACTAATCTTCATCCGTTATTGTCTTTTGTCCAGATTAAATTAACTTCCCTGGTACAAAACGTTTTGTGAATGAAGCCTGTTCCAGAGTCTAGTCTCTAGTGAGCTGCATTTATCTGCAACACTTTAACACCAGCACACTGGTCTTTTAAAAATACATTTATCCACAAATACATAAAACAGCACATAAAAGTAACTGCGTTTTGGAATCGTTTCAGGCTTCTAAAGAACATGTCGAGAGGTGCTGATGGACTTTGATAAACAAATAGTCTAATAAGTTTTCTTGTGATTATAGACATATCTTTAGTTGAACCACTTACCGTATGCTATCACATTTTCCCACCGATAAAGTGACATAATTTGGATGTAATGAGTGTCAGTGAAATATATATGTGGGAAGGACTGGTAAGCCCCATTGTGTATTTGTGTCAATGTAAATACAGTACTGCCACATCTGCGTACATAGTTTGCGATTCCGCTTTCACGGGCCAATTATACCAGATTATGGACTGGGATATACAGTATATGACATAACATGGATCCCATTTTCTCTTTTCCCTACTTTCCGTTTCTAATCATTTTATTTATTGCGGGCCCTGGGGGAAAACACCGGTCTTAGAGGACGCGGAGTGGTATGAGCTATGTACTGTTGCTCAGCTAAGCGAGCAATGCTTCGGCATGCCCATTCATAAGGTGAATGGGGGCTAGCAGAGAGCCCAGGGACAGTAGTTGGTGCAGGAAAGTGAGCTGGTGGAATAGCACAGGGAGAGTAGCACAGAAGTTAGTTGATGTGGGAGACAGAGTTGGTGGCACTGGTTGGAGTCCAGGCGAGACTAGTACCAGTCCGATAGAGACGTCCCAAGTGATTTCCAGCTTTATCATGTGACACACAAATTCTCCCCAGCCTGGATGAATGAGGTCGCACAATTTTTCTGCCAGGACGGGGTTTTATTTATTTATGTGTATATATATATATATATATATATATATATATATATATATATATATATATATATATATATATATATATACTTAGAAAACGAACAGGATAGAACATCATAAATATTACGTGCCCAGACCAGGAATCGAACCCAGGTCCTCTGGAAAACTGTGCCAGTGCTCTGATGGTGGATCTGCTCAGCCACTGGGTCGCCCAGATAGCTCAGATGGGAGAGCACTGATACGTTTTTCCAGAGGACCTGGGTTCGATTCCCAGTCTGGGCACGTAATTTTTCCACATTTCTTCATGGTATATCTATCTTTCTGTGATGTTGCTTCCTTTGTTTGCTTTCCATCCTTCCACAAACCTTTGACTGCAGTTGTGGCAGGATCTGTGGCTGAAGGAAGCAAGTTAAGTCACGTGTTTTATATCTGCCTTGTGTCAAGATTCCAACAGTTTTTGAACTCCACGTGTCGGTGCAATAATGTTATTATTATCATTATTATGATCGTTAATATATTGTTTGGTTCTGTTGGAGAGCCTGCCTTCTTTGCCTTGTCGTCTTGGCGAGAAAAATCCAGCCAGCCAAGAAAGCAACCGTTGGTTCCTGAGTGAACGCAAAGCCGCGTTTCCGTTCGCACACTGGCTTGAAATTAAGGCAATCTGAATGTTCTGTTTTTCTTGGGGTGAAACCACATGGAATGACCGCATGAATCAAGATCCAGACACATGCACCTGTATACATATATGATTTGTTTCCCTTCTCTCAATACAGAGACCCTCAAGGTAAGATATTGAAGATATGTTTTTGTTACTTTTGTGAAATTTTTCACATTATAAGTTAATATCACTCTCACCTCAAATTTACTGCAGTTTATCACTGGAGTAACTTTGTCACCCCAAAAGCAGAGCTATGAATTAATCTCTCATTTGATGAAAGGGCCATTGTACAGAAACGTATGCACGTGGGAAGGGTTGGAGGGTTGATTTCGAAAGGGAAGAGAAGGAATGGTATGGAGGTGAGAAGTTAGTTGAGATGGGGTGGGGGATTGGAGGAAAAATATATTTCGGACAGAAAGTGGGAATGTACGAGTACGCGGAAATTATGTTGGAGGATATTCTGCCACGATGCAAGTATAGCATGCAGACTACAAATGTCCAAGAATTTAATTCATACTGTCTTTATTGTAACAAAATATTGTGCATTACATTGCTTTTTTTTCACTCGAATACTTTGTTTATCACACTATTTACTACTTTTTATGTCCCTCAGGATATAGCCAAGTGGTAAGAACACTTACCCTCTGAGGTGGGAAACTCAAGTTTAAGTCACATGTCATTTTATTAATATTCCATGCATGCTGACATATCTCTGCAATCCTCCATTCCCACTGTATTTAACGTCATGCCCCAGCTATTTATAAAATGTAATATCCTCAGACATTGGAAGATTTCTTGATTCAGCCCATCATGTTGAACACCCCCTCCCCGTTTCCATCCTCCCCCCCCCCCACCATCCACACATCACCTCGATGTTCAAAGGTACACAATGATTATAAGCAGGAGTGTTATAATAAGCTCTGAGATTCAGTTTGACAAAACAGGACAATTATTTGCTTGACTTGCGGAGGTGCTCAAAATGTTCTCGGAATGAGATCAAAAACATTCCAAGAAACGCCAACACAATCTTGAAATATTTCGTAGGATATATAACAAGTTATATAATTAAATTTCATTACTACTTATTTGTACATTTACAGGGGAATAGTAATAAAAACGCGTTGGCGTTTCTTGGACCACTGTGTCTCGTACCGAGAAATTTGTGAACGCCACTCGGCACTTGGAAGGATGTTTGGCTGAGCAGGGTTGCTTTGCTGCCATCTTTGACAACAGTAATCGTTTTCAGATTTATTCTACATCGGTGGAAAACTTCTTTTCAAAATTGTTTAAAAAAAATAATACATAAATTGTGTATTTTGCACAAATGAATGTAATAATGGGAATGGCTGTCAGTAGTTGCTACATTTAAAGGCAGGGTAAGACGCAACAAAAGGGAAAGGAGACTGAGTTTGAGAGAATATTGAGGTGTGGAAGGAATTTTGATTATTATATGTAAATTACCCTTTCGTCTGATTCATCGATGGTTTATATACAAAGGGATTCATCACCTTTTGGATCGCTCACCACAAAATCTAACGACACGTTGGTACAAGTGCGTACACTTATAAGGACGGCATGACTGCCTTCTTCTGTGCTCATCGTTAATAATATTCCCTTTACTAATGATGGAAAGTTCTTCCTCGTTATGCTTACAATGCTCGATTTCGCTCCACGTTTTGTAAATATAACTTCATGCGATTATATGATATCAACTTAATCTGATAACTTTTGTTTTTCCTCAAAAACTATACTGTTTGTTTTGTTTTGGTGCCTGAATGCACTGATTGCATTGGTGACTGATCCATGATAGCTACTCAATCTCTGGATTTTCCACACTCTGTATAAGTATGTTATTCAACATATAGCAACATTCTTTTACCTGGACTCAAAAGTGCAGCCCTCGTATCACACAGTTCAGATGAATTTTCCCATCCGTATACGTTAAAATACCATTTGTTTAGCTTCTTACAGAAACGTTTTTTTTCTGCAATGTGCAATTTCTGCTGTAGCAGTTCAATTGATTAAGTCGTTCTTTTCTTGCTCAGTGTGGATTGCGCTGGTATCTTGAAGCTGCGGAATGCAGACATTGAACTGCGTGCGGGAGAGACAGATATTGGCCGCAAGAACACGCGTGTGCGCCTTGTGTTTCGCGTATCCATCCCTCAACCACGCGGTGCATCCATCACGCTGCAAGCCACCTCCATTCCAATCGAGTGCTGTATGTAGTATACCCGTTGTTTTATCATTCCTTCTTTGCACTCACTACATAAATCATTGAAATACTTTAAAACAATCATATGCCTGTCTCTTACAATACTTGGTGGTGAGTTATTGGTTAGTACACTAGACTGGCATCTCAAAAAGTTGCAGGTTCAAATTCGACTGATTTTAATTATCGCGAGTCTAATTAGCTTCTGGAAATAGAGGAGATCTTTGCTATCAGAATGTCCATAAAACCAAGATGGCTCATTCACAATCTTCCATGAGGAAGATCTGACTACCCAGCCTGGTCTGGCTTGCTTGTGGCGCCAGTCAACACTTTATGGTTGACAAAATCCTTCTTAAAAACTTGGGACGGGTCCTAAAATGTTACCTGTAAAAGACTCATTCGAGGGATAATGACAATGTTTAGGAACCCTGGCATGCACTTGTTTATTTGGACTGTATGGGAAACTTGTAATGATGTGGTTAGCTGATTCGGAAACCAAATGTTCCACTTATATGGCCTACATGATAACAATGTTAATTATCTGCAAGTGATATTGAATTTAACTACAGTAATATATTGTTCAATACGAACATGTTAATGTTAATATTCAATGATAACAACATCTCTCTCTGTCAATATATATATATATATATATATATATATATATATATATATATATATATATTTTTTTTTTTTTTATGTTGAAGGCTGCAGGCACGAACTAAATAGTCCTCATTGAGGCCAAGCCTTAAATAAAAGAACTGCATAGAGAAGTAAGAAAAGAGAGAATAAAGTGAGGAGGGAAAATGAATGAGTAAGAAAAATGTATGATGAAAAGTATATGATGTTTGTTTGCAGAAAAGAGATTAAAGCTCACCCGGTCGCTATCGTTTGAGTGAGACAGAAAGTAAGACCAGCAACCCTGACACGGAGAGTGTAAGATTGTTCTGGGCACCACTTTAACGCTCCTAGGTCAGAATGGTAGTACCACCCTGGGCGGTTTCTGTCTACAATCTATGACCTAATATATGTATATACAGTATATTATATGTGAATATAAAAAAAAATTATATATATATATTTCTGTAAGTGCCTCTGCAATCACTGATATTATCTTTCTTAGTTTGTCATTATTTATCCCCAACTCTCTAAAATTTGATAAAATTCCATCTCCAAAATGCCAAAATGCCAAAATGATTTAATCATCTCTGCTCTGTCAAAGTTTACCAAAAAAACCCCTTTGTTTCCAGGCATGGAAGTTACTCCTTTTAAACAAACTCATTAAGTCTATATCGAAGCACCCAATCACTGAAGAGTTCTTTCACTTGATTGATAACTGAAGTACAATTACCATTTGTCGCTTAAACTCGTCTCCTGCTCCTCTGGAAACCGTGATTTTTTGGTTCATGGCTAATTCTATCTTCCACAACTTCTGTGCATCTTCCTTCCCCCACCTGCCATCGACGCTGATGGTGTAAAATCTCGTGTAAAAAAACAACTGCGTCCGTAACAGCTCATCATTCATTTTGCCAAGAAATAGCCCCCTGTCAACTGTATCGCCATGGCTTGCAAAAGCAGATTGTACAGAGCGGCAATCCTGCTGGTTTATTTTGGTTGCACTCAATGAAGTTATACTTTCGACACATTTCTTCACTCAATATAATCGTCTGAACAGTAGAAGTTGAGTTTAATGCTTTGCTTAAATAAATAGACTGATTGATAAAAATTGGTAATGTCTTTAAATTTTCATATTTCACTCGAGATAACACTCCAGATTTCGACACTTATTTAGTCCACAAGATCTGATCCTCAAATTCGAAATAATACTTTGATTATATTACTTGAATTATTGCATGAGAGTAGATCATGTTTTCAAAGCAAGGCTTTTTAAGTAGGCCAAATCAAAAGACCTACAAAAGAGTAGGCCAAATCAAATCATGGGTTTTGAGTTATGGAGGAGCACACATGCCTGGTGTTGGCTTAATAGTTAGGGTGGTGGGCTTGGGATCCTTGGATCCTGAGTTCAAATCCCACTCGGCTGTTGAATTAATACCAGGTAGGGCTCACTCTTCCTGTCATCCTTCCGAGGTCAGAAAAATGAGTGTCAGCTTGCTGGTATACTGTGTCGGAGTCGCGACCCATCCAGGATTGCGCCAAATAGCCAAGGAGACTTCTAACGCAGCACCAACGTTCTACACAAGTATGGTCCCCATAAGTATGGTCATTTTGCCGAAATTGGAAGGATGACAGGCAGTCAACTCCACCTGGTGTTAATTCAACAGCCAAGTGGGATTTGAACTCAGGATCCTAAGATCCCAAGCCCACTACCCTAATCCTTAAGCCAACCCTCAGGATCCTAGGATCCCAAGCCCACCACCCTAACCCTTAAGCCAACACCAGGCATCTAATCCAAAATCCTATGCAGCCAACTTTGCCACTATTTTTACCTCCAACTCCACTCTCAACAGTCTCTGTAAAGATTCCACCCAACGTTGATCATGACTCCAGTGTATGTTACAATGAGGAAAATCCAACAAACCATTCTTAACTTGAACCGCAAGGGAAAAGAAAAGCAAATGGTTCTTTTGGCATCCCAGCCATTGTCTTGAAGAAGTAAACCCATAAACGGACTCCTGTTCTTACTCAGCCATAGAAACTTTCCAACTCCACAGAAATGTTTCCCACACCTTGGAAGCAAGCACATGTATTCTCCGTGCCTAAATCATGTGCTAAATCTAACCCTAATCGATTGAAATACCACCTGGTTGCCTTCATTTGCACTCTTTCTAATGTTATGGAAACAACTACAAAGTAGCACCCTGTCAGTAATCTCACCCATAATGTTTCCCCTTATCAATGATCACCCGCATTCACTCCAATGCCAATGACTTTACTCTCCACAAATGTCAACTTCAAGTCTCGGTTATCTTCTTCCCTGCCATTGAATGCAAATCACATTTCAACAGCCACCTCCTTCCTGAAAGCCCCGTGTTGCAACTGTTGTCAGAAATCTTCCCATAAATTGGGATATCTTTCTGAGCCCAGGTAGTTATAGTTCAACTTCCTGAAAGCCCCGTGTTGCAACTGTTGCCAGAAATCTCTTATAAACTGGGATATCTTTCTGAGCCCAGAAGTACATTCTCAACCGTTGACTCTATAAATCTCAAGTTTGCCCCCTTATGGAATGCTGTTCACACAAATGGGGTGGAGCTCTTCCATCTCTGCTGTGTTTCCTTGATCGAGTGCAGTTTAAGGCAATTTGTGTTGTGGATAAAGCTCACATACTATCAGCCTTCGGCCCCCAACCTTCAGTGGAGCAGTTTCTTCTCGAGCCCGTTGTTACTATTACTATCAAGGCTATTGTTCTACAGAATTATCAGCCACAGGTTCTCCACCCTAATATGTCCTCACTCCAGTCGCCTGGCTTTGGCGAGCCATCCTTACTGTGTATCTGTATACATGCCAAACTGATCTACGTGCATTCCTTTTTTTTTTTTCCTCGTACCACTAAAATCTGGAATTAACTGCCTAGTTCTACTTTCCCAACTATCTACAACCTTCATCATTTCAAGGCTTGGCTCAATAAACTTTTCATTTTTCCCCTCGCCGAAGGAGAGAGTATTGCATTTGGGTCTGTTTGCTTGTTTGTTTCTTTGTTTGTCTGTCTTTGTTTGTTTGTCCGCACATAACTTTCGTGTTTTTCTCTGCAACCGCTTGTTGGATTGATGAAATTTTCACCAAAGGAGCGACTACTCATGTAGAATGTTTTATTGATAATTACGACATCATAGGTCACGTGGTGTGGCAGCCATGTTGGAAAAATGGGAAAAATTGGACCTCTGTATCTCTGAAACCGCACCACGGAAAAAATTGAAACTTGGCACAAGGCAAGTACTCCTCATGGGGAATAAATGTGATTTTTTTTTTCATGACATCATAGTTGCCTTCATTATGACATCATAATTGCATATGTAGAATGCTACATCCAATCAGTATGAAAATTTTTGAGGGTCATCTAGGTGGAAAATGGTCCACAGAAAAAAAATTTGATGATGTCATCGGTCATGTGATTTGGCAGCCGCATTGTTTCTTTTTTTGTTTTTTTTTTAAGCTTCAAAAATCTCTGAAATGGCTGAACAGATCGAGGCGAAACTTTACACATATGATCGCCTAACCATGAGGAACAAAAGATTCACACATATGATGTCATAAGTCACATGATTTGGCAGCCAGATTGGATTTACCCTAAAACTAATAAAAAAATTATTCTCCAGAATGGCTGGACAGATCGAAGGGAAACTTCACACCAATGTTCCACAAGCTTTGGGGATATCAGGGTATTCACAAATAACTGATAAGTCACATGGTGTCATGGTCTGGCAGCCATATTGGATTGAGCAAAAAATCTTTAAAAATTCTTTCTCTTGAACCGCTTAATCAGTCGACGTGAAACTTCACAATTATGATATAGTAGTGATTGGGGAATACATGTTTTAAATTTCAATCTGATCGGACGCATGGTCTAGCAGGCAGAATTATTTAACTTTTTTGATCGAGGTTCTTTTTTTTTTCTTTATTTTGAATAAGGCTCACTTGGTTGTGCCTGCATGGGTTTGAGGGTGGAGGAGTAGCAGCTAAAATGTGAATCCTATCCAGGTTCCTCCTGATGACTTCATCTTTGCTTTTTGCTTGTTTTGGTTCCTTCTGATTACTCCAATGCAGGACTGTACTTATTTGGTCTTCCTTTTGATTTTAATTGAATTAATTTTAATCCCATTCTAAATTAAATTGAATAATAATAAACGTTCATAGGTCAGGGTCAGGTGTCCAATCAAAGCGGAATTGCATCAAAGCGGGACGTCTTGGTACCCGGTCATCACTGCCAGCAGTTATAAAGTGGAAGTTCTAGTTATGTCTCTTATTAATTACGTAGCACACCAGTACACAACACACCACACAAACTACACCACACAAACTACACCACACAAAAGTCCTGGTGAGGGTCTGGAATCTCTGATTGCTATTTTTCTTGTTTATTTTTTTTCTATACAAAGTAGAGGCTCATTGAAGAGCAAGCTAGCCATTTTCCTTTTCCTGCAATACTTTTTTTTACAGGTCAAACTGAATGATTATGGGAAGTCACCCTTCTCGTGTAACTTGTGTTTAAAATTTAAACTTGGTTTTAGATACGGCTCCTCCATTGTTTAGAAAGAAATATGCTGTTAATACTTAATAGCACATCATATAGCATATTTTCCTGCTGTTTAAATTTTTCACTGGGTGCAAATTTCATTTAAGAAGTAACCGAATGTAATTATACATCAACCCAGACTTCATTCATTGATGTGTATGACATCACATCATTCATTGACATCACTCACCTCCTGGTGTATGGGAAGTTCTAATCACTTCCGTTATCATTTACTGTTGAGATTTTTGATCCATTTATTTGTTGTTGGTGTTTGTTGTTAGAAGAAAATGCACCACCATCTTGAATAATTTAATAGAGGAGAATGTGACTGTATGTACTGAGTGCGATGATTCCATAGACGATAAAATTGTGGATTAAAAGAGGCTAAATAGAAGAAACAGATTGCAACAAACTTTAACTAAGACGTTGAATGCAGAAGCTAGCTGCTGAAAGAGTGCCGCAAAGCTGGACGGCAAATGGTTTTGTGTAAAAGCAAGACAGTTTGTACAGTTCCTTGTGCTGAAACAGGAACCGGTGAAGGGGTGCTACACTTGGGTGTGTAAAGATAAAGAAAGCAGTGACTCGTATCTTAAATGTATGCCTGATTAACCATAAGGATTTTTATAAAGACCAAATTTGGTCATTGCTTGTGGGACGTGTTGCGTTTTGCAAACCCTCATTGGGTTTTGACAGGTTTATTAGGAAAACTTTTCTCATACAAAGCAACAAATATGCTTCTATTTTGTTTTGAGCTCATTAAGACTGGCTTTTGATACAAACAGCAAAAGCTAATTTATGTGTGGATAAAAAGACAAGTTTGTTTGTATGCATTGTGCCGAGTTGCTCTGTTCATTGTGTATTGTGATTTGATCAGACCTGATGTCATCCATCATTGAAGGCTCACCATTCATGATATCTTAAGGAATTACTACAGCAGGTATGGAATAAGAGAGAAGGGTCATACTTAGCAAAATTGAAAAAACTATAGATGCTCAACCAGTAAGTTTTGGATTTGTCCAGGATATTTGCACAAATATCTATTTTATGAATGGGGCAGAGAGAACCTGCTTTACTATCCATAAGTAGGATGGGCATCCGATTTGAAAGATATTTTGGGATTAAGTATACTGTAGGATACAATGCCACCTGACAGCATTATATTTGAAACAGCTTCAACTAACCCTCATTTTGTCGGTTATAGTACTCAGTACCAGATAACTCAAGCGTGAGCAAGCAATGCTCTACTATAATTGATGCCTTGCCTTTGATTTTGAATATTGAACATTGAATATATGCTGATGACGTTACTCTTCACAAAGGGCCATGACTATCCAAAATGAAGAACTATAGATGCTCAACATTACTTTTACTCTTTTTTTTTTTTTTGTAAAAGTCCATCAATATATATATATATATATATATATATATATATATATATATATATATATATATATATATATATTGTTGATGGTCTTTCACAAAAAAAAACTCATATCATAGGCTGAGTAGATGAAACTGCAGACAAAATTTACAACTCTGAACTTAGAAGTAGCATCAATCCCAAGAAAACCAAGTTGCCCCAGGAACCCATTACAAAGCCATCCTTTCACTACACGGGGGGCAGGAGAAGCGCCAATGTGCGGTTGGGGGCAGTGGCTGGGCCGGGGAGGTAAGGAAGGTAGCGTGGTTGGACCAGATCAACAACCATTGACCTCCACACTCCACAATCCCGAAGGGGAGGTAAACAGGGCTCAAATTCCAGTCAAAGAGCCTTTCCACCCGAACGCAAACACCCCAGTAGTTTACAGTCAAAATTAATTGCCGATTACGATTACTCCATACGTAAAGGAAACTCTTGAAAAGAACATAACTACAAATGAACATAACTAACCTGAACTTTCGGTAAGTCCAGCCCTTCTTACTGTAATTCCTTTAATATAATTGATGCATCACAACCTTGAGTTGTTTGCACTATGAACGCATGCAAACATTAATAAGTGTGTTGTACAGATTCGCTTGCTGAAGTACAGTACTGTACTCGTGTTCGCTCTCCCCACTTGTTAAAACGTTCCCTCATATTTACTTTTGGTAAGTTAAATCAGAAAAAAAGTAATTTGAAAAAGCCTTTGACTCTGTGCCACGAGAAAGCCTTTGGAAGGTCATGGCTAGTTGTGGAATCCCGAGCAAAATAATCAGAATGGTGCAGATCTTATACGAGGATAGTGAATGTGCAGTGCTAGAGGAGGGAGAGGAATCGGTGGTTCATGCTAAAAACAGATGTGATGTCTGGTTTTATCTTTTTGTTTTATCCGCTTTTGTCCAGTCATCGACTGGATAATGAGGAAGACAACAGAGGGTAACAACACAGGGATTAGGTGGAGTGTTACAACCAAACTTGAGGACTTGGACTTTGCTGACGACATTGCCCTTTTGTCATCAAGCCACCAACATATGCAAACTAAAGTAACAAAAATGAATCGATTTGTATCAAAAACCGGGCTCAAAATAAACAAGAAGAAAACAGAGGTTTTGAGGATAAATCGTAAAAGCAACAACAGAATTCAAATTGGAGACCAGCATCGAAATGAAGGAGGTCAAACAGCTATCGTCAACAAACAAGGAGGAGGGGGAAGAAGATATTAGGAACAGGATTTGTCACGCTATGGTATCCTTCATGAAACTCAAGCAATTATGGAACTCAAGCATTTATACATTGAAAACCAAATTAAGATTGTTTAACTCACTTGTCAAATCAGTGCTATAATATGGATCTGTGGCTTGGAAGATAAACGAAGGAGACAATCGGAAACTTGACGTATTTATGTTCGAATGTCTGCATAGGGTATTAAAAATCAGATGGCCATACATCGTATCAAACGAAGAATTACTCAAAAGGACCAATGTAATGAAGATCAGTGATCAAGTGAAGACCAGGAGATGGAAATGGATTGGGCACGTTCTGAGAATGAAAGACAACAATTGTATGACAACAGTGTCATGGAAGCCCGAAGGAAGAAGGAAACTGGGACGTCCAAGAATAACCTGGAGGAGAACAGTGGAAAAAAAGAAAGAAAGGAGATAGGATAGAGATCATGAGATGAAGCCAGGCCAATAGCCAGAAACAGGGCAGACTGGAGAGTATGCATTGCAGCTTTATGGGCCACTGGAGAGTATGCAAGAGGATAGATGAGAATGATGATGATGATAAGTTAACTTAGGGGTAATTATGTATCAAAATAGTGAATATGCATAAATTATGTTCAGGGAATCACAATAACAATAACTAAACTTGCGGGAAGCTAGGATTAGGGTTAGACAAGATGTAATGGCGTAAAGTGTGACGTAATATGCGAGTTTAAACCAATGAGAGCTGGAAATGTCGAGTCCACACCAACAAATGGCACAATATACTTTAGAATTTAATTGAGTTATGTCATCATTAATAATGGTCATAAAAAAAAAACACCAAGGTAGCAAATGTTCACCACGAGGTCGAACTTGGTCCATGTGCCAAGTTTGGTGACAATTGGTCCAGTAGTTTTGGCGTGATTGGCGTTACACACAGACAGATAGACAGAAAATTACATTTATTATGTATGGTGTATATATATATATATATATATATATATATATATATATATATATATATATATATATATATATATATATATATTTAAATAAACGTTTGGTCGTACAAAATTTGAAATAGCAGAAAAAAAGAACGGACATTGTCAAAGCTTTTCTTCTTGCAGCTCGTCAGGACACACGCAATACCGGATATGCAGACACAGAATGAAACAATTTACTTGTTCAGAGAGTTGGGGATTGGTTCTTTGGACTGTTAGTGACACGAACATACACATCATGGCCTTGATGCACTGAGGGAACCCGTGACCTCCCATTTTTCGATGTGTCCAGGTCAGAACAGATGCAGTGTTTGCACATACCCTTTTTGTTTGCAAAGAATAGGAGCTCGTGTGTGTGTGTATACATGTGGCTTCAAGAACATGTAAATGTGCTTCAGTACGTGCATGTGCCTCAATCTGGAACCTGGTGATAATCTGATAAAGTGATAATCCTGGGCACATTTGGGATTGTTCGGGCGGTGCTGACCAATGGCAGAATGACTTTGAGCAGGCATTCTTGCTGGGTTCTCACGTGTACGAGATGGTTGTGTACGACCAGTCTCCAAGGTCAACGACTGTTTATGAAGGATCCTTGCACCCAATGGCTGTATTTACAAGGAAATACAAGGAAAATAATTCTTCTTCTTCACCCTCGAGCTCCTTGAAGTTTCCCAATATGCTACATGACTCGTGAACGTTTCATTGACTGAGAACCAACCTTAGATCGGTCGCCATTCCGTTGCAACAACAAAATATAGATTTGTGAAAAGGGGATCTTCTTCATGGCCTCGTTATGAATCTATACTTGCAGCACATTTCTCCAACATGAAAGCACAGAATGTACAACTCCATGCGACTGATAAGAACAAAAGACATCAACAAACAACATGTAAAGGAAGGAAATACCCAACAACCCACACTAAATTGACTGATAACCGCTTGGGATGTATTTTTTGGTAAAAATCGCTGCGCTGGATGTAAATTATTCACTTATTTTAGGAGCGTTTTACTTTTCTTGTCTTGGAACTGCAAGGTAAATATGTATTGGAGTAGGAGAGGATCGGAGTGAGGTGCGTGTTGGACCAGAGTGACAACTATGGAAAACAAAATCCATAAAATGAATAGCGTTGCAAGTACTGTACAGGTATACCATTATGGAAAAATATTGTACATAGAAATCCAGTAAGGGCTACATATTTATTATGCATTTCATGCTTTCAACTGGCTATGATCAACGGTGCATCGCCGCTGCTACCAAGTATGGGGGCACCACTGATGCAATGCCCTTATTACCAGATCACTGGTACTCATTTTGCCGACCTCAGAAGGATGACAGGCTGAGTCAACCCCACCTGGCGTTAATTCAGCAGCTGATGAGGCTTGAACTCAGGACCCTAAGACCCCAAGCTCACCTCTCTAGCCACTAAGCCAACACCAGGCTTCACTCCCCATACACACCCTGTATGTATCAGTACTAGCCCCTCCACTCCTCTCGATGAAGTAAGGAATAGAACTTTGAAAACACAAATTTAATACCACAGTGCCAGAGCATCAGCTGCAATGAATAAAGCTCAAAAGAGCCACAAACTCTCCTAAATCAAGGCATTAAAACCTGAGACAGCGACAAATTGGTGGGAAGGTGCCTCAACTCCAGAATCCAGGTAAACAATGAAATTATCTCACAAACGTTTAAACTTTATTTAAATGCAGAAGGGATCCAGTCATACCAGTAAGTACATACTTGAATACAAGTGCAAATAACGAATAAAAGAAACCGCCATCGAATCAGAACTCGGCACTGAGATATGTGCACGGGTCATAATGCAAAAAGTCGATCACCGTGACGACCGGTGACCCAATTCAGACGGTCGTGTCCTCCACCGACCCTTCTGTGACGTCAAATGTGCATGCGAAGTGTGAATGTTCATAACAAATGTTTTTTTTTTTGAAATGGAAAACGACTCGGATTATGAGAGAATCGTATGATCGCAAGAGATTGTACTTTTAGCCACAGAAAGCTGTCTGCAAATGTGGAAGTCTGAAAAGCCATGACTTCTTTGTTTTTTTATCCTCAGTGATATGTCGCCTTCTTCCTTCGTCCTTTCGGCTCATTGCTCGTCTTGAGTATGGACGTTTCGCTTCGAGGCTCCATGCATTGGCGTGAATGTCTCAAAAAAGGTTCTCTGCCTTGTTAATTGCACGCGATTTTATGCTACCCCACCTGTTACTTTTTCCATAACAATTCAAGGTACATTTTATCAGTGAAGGATGAGCCGGCATGATAAAGATAAGAAATCAATAAATTACAAGCCATGAATTGAAAGCAGCTGATGCAGACTGACCGACAAAGCAGTTGCTAGTTTTACAGTTGACATTAGGCTAACAGGGATGTGTTGTGTTTCTGTGCATTG
Source organism: Eptatretus burgeri (assembly GCF_056783735.1). Classification (NCBI taxonomy): domain Eukaryota; kingdom Metazoa; phylum Chordata; class Myxini; order Myxiniformes; family Myxinidae; genus Eptatretus; species Eptatretus burgeri. The sequence goes on from NC_140967.1 coordinate 44,495,102, forward strand.
TGACCTCTGCCACCGAAGGTGGATGGACTGAGGTTACGTTTCCACCCCTGGCTGTTTCGTATGATGAAAGTTGAAAATTTTTGTCATCTGTCGGTCCGTCTCGTTTGTTTGTTTGTCTGTTTGTCAGTGAGTGGAATAACACGCGAACGCTTTCAGCTATCTTCGTCAAACTCTACCAGAGGATTCCGAAGGACAAAAGTGAGGCCGTCAATGTTTTTTTTGACTCTATATGTCAAAGGTCAAGGTGACAGTGATGTCATGTGCATGATTTTCATCATACCTGCAAGGCTGCCACCTGATGCCTTCTTGGCTGTTTGCTGTTTGTTTGTCTATGAGCAGGATATCTCAAAAAGTTACGCACAGAATCAGACAAAACTTGGTGGACAGGTTGGGTGTGTGACAAGGAAGAATTTGTTCCATTGTGGTGAAGATCTGGATACTAGAAGAAAAAACAAGGACAAATGTGTCCAAGAGCAGCGTCCTAAAGGTTTTGTCGGCTAAAATAAAAAAATTAAAAAATAAAAAATAACAACAACAACTTCCGATATTTTGTCACGTGCCTTGATTAAGCCAATAGTGAGACCCATCATAATGTATTTACGATATATAGTGTATTTACGAAATAAATAATGTATTTACGAAATTACAATACAATAAATGGAATAATCTTTAAATAGTAACGTGAACTTTTCGAAACTTTAAAGCAAATGTCCGAATATATTTAAAAGTTCATGATAGACGCTCTCAAAAGGAACCGTCAATGTGAGGATGTGTACAGGTGTCTAGTATTTAAGGAGATCTGGATCTTGTATATACAAGAGCTGACTCTTCGAGGTTAAGGTTTTGTCTTCACAACAAGAAGAACAACACCGAGCTCTCTATGAGCAGCGTTCGCTACGAGAGACGCTGCTAAAAATGTTCCCTAAGTGATTCTTCACCATTGAGAGATAGGGCCAAAACCAATATACAGTATAGCTTGATATTTCAAAACGTTGTGGTTGTGGACGAGTCATGACAAAACTTGGTGAATGAGTTGAGTATGTGACGAGTACAGGCTGATTAGATTTTGGTTCAGGGGAAACCCAAACGCTCAAACCACCCCAACGCTAATCTATCACTTGATGTCCTACGGAATATATAAATGATGCGTCTTTTTCCGATTTCCGAATTATAAAGTAGGTAAATTTGCAATTAAAATTCGAAATATATTTCTTCTTCAGATTAATTCCTGACGTCACACCCTGAGGGTGAGCCCCACTACCATATTGTATCTGGGTTACATCGCTGGGTTTTTGATTTCCCACATTTATGAAGTCAATGCGTGCTTGGTGGTTGTAGTAATACAAACTGAGATGGTTTCATGCTACACCAATGTTCAAAAGGCCCAAAGTTTGTCAGAAATTGGATGAGGTTTGTCCAAAATACCCGAATGTGGATCGGGCCGACAAAATGTTTGCTTTTGTGTTTGGAACATTTTACAGAGCACTGTTGTGAAGCAACGGAGATGGCGACACCATATGGTTATCCACCACAATTGAGAGAGGATGCCATACCCATGATTAAGCGGAAGAAGCAGCCGGCGCTCAAAACTGTAACACCATCTCTACCCAGCTACCAGGACATTTACACGGACGATTTGAGGAGTGAATCGAACACCTGTTACCATTGCCTGGTAGTTGCTACATGAGCACCTGAAAATCATTATCTTAAAAATATAGTATTTTAAAATAACTCGTTAACAGGTCTTTCCCTTCTGTGCACATGGGGTCTTCAACCTCAACAGAATCATCTGAGCTTCAGCTTCTCGGTCTGGACATCTCCTCCAACCTCCATTGGGACCAGAACATTTCTGGTATTGCTAAGAGTGTTTCCAAGCGAATTGGTTGTCTCTTTCAAGGGCAGAGGTATTTACCTCCTGATGCTGTCTCGTACCTGTATAAGACAACTATACAACCTCTCATGGAGTACTGTTGCCACATTTGGGCTGGAGCACCAGCCTGCCACTTATCTTTACTTGATAGGCTCCAGAAATGCATAGTTAACTTGGTTGGTGTGGAGATGGGTTCAACTCTTCAACCACTCTCTCACCATAGGTCAGTCGCCACTCTTAATCTGTTCTACAGATATTTTTATGGCAAATATTTTGCTGGACTTTCTGACTTGGTTCCTCCTGTATGAGTGTTTGGACGCAAGACTCAGTTGTTCATCTCTGCACACCCATGCACTATAGCTGATCCAAAGTGCCAAAAGAAAGGCTGTGCAGATAGTTTCATCTCTCGTGCTGGCACGCTCTGGAATTCACTGCCTGTAACATGTTTCCCATGATCCGACGATCGACCCAGCTTTCAGAGAAATGTCATTTCCTACTTCCTATATCTTTGAGGTTCCATCGCATTTCACCTGACTTCTTGTAGCCTGGTGTTGGCTCAGTGGTTAGGGTGGCGGCTTGGGATCCTAGGGTCCTGAGTTCAAGCCCCGTCGGCTGCTAAATTAATACACCAGGGGGTTGACTCAGCCTGTCATCCTTCCGAGGTCGGCGAAATGAGTACCAGTTCCAGTGTGTGTACTGGTAGAGGGGCACTGCATCAGCGACAGTCACGCTTCAAGAAATGATAGTTACCCCGACAGCTAAGCTGCCATACGACCACCACCACCTGACTTCTGCTACTTCCTGTGTCTTGGATGTTTTTTGTTATTTTTCTCTTTCCTTTATTTTGTTTTGCTTTATGCTTATCTTTATCTAACCTTCCCTTAGGCCCTTACCTCGAGTGGCTTTATGCCTTATTTGGGACAATTTCTATTAAAAAATCAATTATCAACACAATATTTTACAAATCAAATGAACCACAAATAGAAAGTATGTATATCATCATCCACTCCTCCGAGAGGATTTGACCGAGGACACTAAAACTTTCAGGATACTCACTATACCCCCCCCCCCTTCCACAATACCCCATCAACCATCCAGTGTGACCACTCCTTCGCTTTTCTTGGCGTATAGGTTTTCTATTATCATCGCTTTTCCGAAACATTGTGAATTCTTGGCCTTTTTCATTGGCTCACCTTGGCATTTATGAAAAGGAGGAGTGGTCACACTGCAACCATCACCCTCACAAGACCCACCACCACCCCACATCACACCCACTCACCACCATAGCACCACTCCCCCCTCCAATGGGGGCGGGACATCGACACCTCATGCACACGATGGTGGGACATGGCATGGACACAAATGGCATCCCAGGAAAGTATGAATGGGATGATCCCATACCATACAAGACAGCCTGTGATGGTGAGACAAAGCATTCGTCGCACATTTTGTCCGCGGCGTCGGCTGGCGGGCGATGACTAGTATTTCTGCTCGAGTAATATATAAACTGATTTATCAATCAATTAATACAAAATTCCTCCCTTATAAATCATCAATTGAACAAAAGGCAAAACGTACCGAGCTGGAGTTGGCATGTGACCGGCGTTTTGATCGTTTTAGCACGTCCGTCTTCACTTCCACCTTCTTCCTCCGAATCGCTCACACCAGGCTCAAAACGATTCAGCTCCACAATTCCCCCAAAAGTGTTTCCATCATTAATTTTGCCTCCAATCGTTTCTTTAAAATCCCAATGATCGGTTTCAGCATTCTGAGAACCGTTCTAGTTGTTCTTGCTTTCCATTTCTTTCCCTTGAAGTTGAGTAATATTTACCCGATTCTTAACCATGAGAGATCGATTGAACGTCCTGTTGAGGTTTGCATGAAATGTGTACCTTTTTTTAATGGTTCAGGTTTGTCATGATCAGTAATGTGGTGAATTTGAAGTTGTTGTGGAGCTTTCCTTTAAAATTTCAGAGTAAATGAAACGGCCTATTTTCTACCAATATTTCATTGCGTGACCACAGTATGTTGTAAGGCCATGATGTGAGGTGTTTCCACGATCTCAGATCACCACCCCCCCCCCATCCAAAGCTGTGATCTTCTCTACCACCTTCAACCCTCCACAAACCCACCTCCTTCCAAATTTCCAGGTTTTCCTTCCTGAGAGTTTGCTTCTGTATCCATCTTGTCCACACCATGCGTCTTCCCCAACCCCTCATTTTTCCCCACATCTCTTATTTGTCTAAGTCTCCCTCTATTTTGTCCCTCAACGCCGCTGACCCCCGTGTGTTTTACCCCTCTCTTTCTATGGTTACTTTTGTTCTGTTACGTCCCGATCCGTTCTATGTTCTCGCTCTCCGACGAGTCTCGACTATGTATACAAAAAAAAAGCCAAGAAGGAAGAGGAACCTGAAACCGAGCGCAGTTAAGGAAGTTTAACAGGCGTCAGAATAATAGTTGATATGGATGAACGAATGTAAGAACATAGTGTCCTGACCACTGCGACAGGATGGTGATTGTAGAACTAAAAGTGCAGGTGGGGCCACTCCTGAAAGAAGGCGGTACAAGACAGACCGACAACCAAGTATTAATTTGGGCTCCATATTTCATTATGGTTCTTGTGAAGAGATGTCGGCTTACTGTCAGGGGAATTTTTTTTGTAATCATTCGGCAGCAAAAGACATGACCATCAATGCAAGGACAATCAGGAAATTGACTTTTATGTAATCTTGCTTCTTCCTCCAGTCCATTTAGGTGACGACTCAACACCATCTTATGTTGTCTCCGATGCTAGTCTATGATCCATGACATTCTCACTGATCTTTCCCCTACCCTACCTTTTGTCTTTGCATTTACCTTGTTGGCTGCCCCATTATTTGTTTTTGTGCTCTACTGCTCTTCATTGTCTTCATTTTGCAGTGTCTATTTCTGTCCCTTCTTTCCCTTATTGTCTGTGTCCCTTGTACACCTGTTTCTCTCTCTCTCTCTTTTATTGTCTCTTCTTCCATTAACTACCTCTTCCATGAGCCTTGGCTTATGTTTTAGAGCGAAAACAATCTGCACGGTGCATGAGTGTCTCTTTTGTGGCTGTGTACAGCTCAGAGGTCAGCTCAAGAGCTGCCACTCCTTGAGAGAATCAGCATCACTACCTGTTCAGTGATGGGTGGAGAGAGTCTCATCCTCTATGGATCCAACTTCTTGCCCGGGTCAAAAGTCGTGTTCTCACAAAAGGGACCTGGTGAGATGCAACCAAACATAGAAATGCACTTTGTTCCATGAAACGATACGAGGATAATTCAAAGTTGTTGTGGACCTTATATTGTACTATTTTAGAAAATCAAAAGTACAGGGTACTTGCTGAAACCGCAAGGTATTTTGGGGAACTTGTGTAAGGAACTTGATGATGCTGGTATTTCCCAGCTCAGCAGTTGTCCCATCAATGTGGTCATATCTGTTTGCCATCTTAGTAGAAATCTTTGCGAGGGGTATACAGCCAATTCTGGACATGCACTTTGACCTCTTCATCATTCATTAACTTAATACCACTCGGATGTTTATTGATTAGTCCAAAGAAATGAAAATCATAACACAGCAAAGTGAAAATCGCAATATAACAAGTGTGGGGGATGAACACAAGGTATCGCTACCAGACACTGAGTTGTCACATTTGCTGCGCGAAGGCGAACATTATTATTCAATAAAGTCATGCCCTGAGACAACATACCCAGCTATCGTCTGCATATTGTTTGTCTCGTTTTGCTGCTTACCAAGTTAACGTAGTACTGTATATTATTAATGTTCCCACATTCAAAGTATTTTGGAAACAAAAGAATAAAAAGAACTGCCTCTTCTATCCACATTGTCATTGTGCATGGGTTTTAGATGAAATCCCAAATATGTTTATCCATTCCTATTGCAGACGGACGTGCTATTTGGGAACATGAAACTGAGGTTGATGGAAAAAAATATCAGCCCGTAAGTGCTATCTTTTTGCAACACATGTGCATTATAAACTGTATATTTATAATTGTATTGTTATCTAATGCCTTTACAAAACTGCACCGGACTGTTTCCGTCACTGTTTTGTTCTTCCTCCCTCAGACAAGTTTGACGGTGCAAATCCCGCCCTATCAAAAGCAGATCGTTCAGCCGGTGAGCGTGCAGGTGTTTGTGTGCAACAGTAAACAGAAGCAAAGCCAGCAGCACACACTCACCTACCGACCTGCACTGGCAGGTTTGTGCTTACTTTGCCTGCTTAGTAGAATCTAGATATAATATTTGTCCTTGTCATCAAAGGTTTCATGGTCGACGGCAGGAAAGCCGGTAGTTGCTATACGATTTGTTTTTGAAATAATTTTATTTCCTACAAAACATTATATACAACATACATAATAATAATGGTACCGTTCGAAAGCTCATAAATGATTTATTTCGAACAAATATTTGTGTCCACAATCATTACAATGCTTGTTTTAAAAGCCGGTCTTTCCAGGAGGGAAGAGGAAGAAATGGACTTGGAGATTTAATGCGGCAGTTCCAAGGGTATGACAGCAGGAACCCTTTAGAATAAACCATGACGTACACTGAAGGAGCACACAAAATAATTTAAAGTAATACTTCTCAAAACAATATAAGAATATATAAAAATTCATGGAAGGAGCACACAAACAGCAACCACAGCCACTATGACAGCAGCAACAACGACTAGAGTGGCACTCGGTGGAACGCATGCCTCTGCCAGCATGGCTGAACAGTTTACATTTTGTATCCCATTGATTGACCGGATTCTGGATCTGGACCTGAACTAAAATCGAATCGGGTTGTTCTTGTCACCGAACCAATTCATCTACCGGATTTTGTCATGACTCGTCCATAACTTTTTGACATATCTTGCGATATAATTATCGTTTTTGGCCTTACCTCTCAATGGTGTAAAATCACTTTAAAAATTCTCGGATCCGGATCTTCACCGACGTCGAATCAATTCGTCCTTGTCACACACCCAACCTGTCCACCAAATTTTGTCCGAATCGGTCCATAACCTTTTAAGATAGCCTGCTCACAGACAAACAAACAAACAGGCAGGGGTGAAAACATAACCTCCATTCACCTTTGATGGCAGAGGTAACAATTGCATGTTATGAAGGATCCTTTTGTTCACATGTTTCACTTCCTTTTACATCCTCATTGAGACTCAAATAAACACAAGCAATACGTTTGTGATGTGCAACGTGCTGAATTTTGATTAAACCCGTCGGTGAAGTGACCATAGTTGGAGCTAAAAAGCATGGCCACCATCTCTCATATACCCCATCCAAAACCATGATCTTTTCTACATCCATTAAATCACCCCCCACCCCTCCAAAAAATTTGCTTCGGTATCTATCTTGTCCACTCCTTGCATTCTCCCATACCCCTCATCATGACCCGCATCCCTTGTTTGTCCGTCTCTGTCTATTTTCTTCCTCCGCCGTGCTGTTGATGTTCCCCCTTCTCCACCTGCTGTTTCATTTGTTATGTTGCGGCCTGGTCCATTCTGTATTCCAGCTCTTCCACAAGCCTCGACGATGTACATTTAAAAATCTGGTTTTAGTCAAGAGAAAAAGCTGGTGGGGTCACACTTTTCAATGCTACTTTGTTGACTTTTTATACCCTAATTTGAATGTTGTTGTTTCCAAAAGCTGTGCTTTCTGCTGTGTGACACATTTCTGTTGATTTTGAATTATTCTTGCAATTATTGCCAATTTTCTCATTTTCAACAAATATGTCAAGAATCTCCTGAAAATAATATATTCTACTTTTTGGCAGATACTCGTATGATGTGACATTGGAAAGAATTCCGGCAGTTTATGATATGTTACTAATTTAAGAAGCCAGATGATAAGGGAGATTTCCGGAATAAGACGGATTTGGTTTGCTTGCATGTGGCATTAACACAGAAGAGGAAGCAGTTCTCCAACAGGGAAGTTATCTTGAATGCCATGCTCATGCGTGGTGCTTTCTGGTGCGTGTGCAGAGGCGATTATTTGTACTCCCTGGAAATCTCGGCCATTGTGGTCAGAGAAACGGCCAGCGTGGAACTCTGCTTTCTCAAGATGAGGTGGATCCGGAGATAGGTTGTTTGATCACCAGTTATAAAAACTACTGTACCATTCAAACATAGCAAATTTAAAATTTCTTCAGATATGTTAAAGCATTTCTTTAAGAACTAGAAGGGCACGCGGAAGAGTGCATACCTCCGCCAGGCAGATTACTTTACGTTTTGTATCCCACTGATAGGCAGGATCTGGATTTGGACCTAAACTAAAATGTAATCTGCTAGTCCTTGTCACCTAACCAACTCATCCACCAAGCTTCATTCGAATCCGTCCATAACTTCTTCAGATATTGTGCTTTATAATGTTTTCGCCTCATCACTCAATGGTCAAGAATTACGTGAAAAATTCTAGGATTCGAATCTGGATTCGGATCTCCACCAAAATCTAATCAATTCTCCATTGTTCCATACCCAACCTGTCCACCAAGTTTCGGCCGAATCTGTCCACAACCTTTTGAGATATCCTACTATATGTCATTGTTGACCCCATCTCTCAATGATATTTGGTGAAAAAATAACTTTAAAAATTCTTGGATCCAGGTCTGGGTTCAGATCTTCACCAAAATCTAATCATTTTGGTCTTGTTACATACCCAAGCTCTCCATAAAATTTCATCCAAATCCGCCAACAACTTTTTGAGATATTTTGTTCAAAAACAAACAAATAAGAAAAAGACCATGCAGATCATACTTTCAAAATCCACGCCCCTCTCCAAAAGTTGCCATGGATACAACAAATTGTCCATTTCATTAAGGTTAAAATTCACAATCTTAATTAAGGTTCAGGTCAATCGGATGAAAATTGATTATTTTTTCAGATTGAAATTGATGATTTTAGAAGTTTGACCTTGAGTTGACCTTTGACCTTTTGATCTCAAAAATAGTTGGTTTCCAAATTCAGAGATGTACTATGCGATTGCTGCTTTATTTTCAGGTTAATCAGATGAAAATTGACAATTTTTCAGATGAAATTTGATGATTTTAGAAGTTTGACCTTGAATTGACCTCAACAATAGTTGCTTTCCCAATTCAGTGATGGACTGTGCAAATTCTATTCAACTTTCAAGTTAATAGGGTATAAATTGGTGATTTTTCAGTTGAAAATTGATAGTTTTGGAAGTTTGACCTAGAGTTGACCTTTGACCTTTTGATCTCAAAAATAGTTGGTTCCCCAATTCATTAATGTACTATGCAATTGCTGTTTAACTTTCAAGTCAATCGGATGAAAATTGACAATTTTTCAAATAATATTTGATGATTTTAGAAGTTTGACCTTGAGTTTGACCTTTTGACCTCAAAAATAGTTGGTTTCCCAATTCAGTGATGCAAAGTGCAAATCTTATTCAAATCAATCAGATTAAAAATGACAATTTCAGAAATTTGACCTCAAGATGACCTTTGACCTCAAAATCAATAGGCTTCTCAGTTGAGACTACTTCTACAGCTTGGTAAATTTTCATGATGATCGGTTTAGAATTGTGACCTGTAGGTGACAAACAGACAGACAAACAGAATAACAAGCAGTCATAGACTGGTACTTACAAAATCGTCAACTTGACCTCTGACCTTGTCTAATAAAAGCTGTCTCTGGAGAAGGTAGCAACGCAAACCAGAAGTTTCTACGATGATTCTGTACCAAACCATCAAAAATCGAATATTTGACCTCACAGTGACCTTGACCTTTGACCGATTTTGACCAAAATCTAATCGGCACTAGCCATCACCCTCCTGAATCACGTGGTGTAATTTGGCATTGGTAGCTTCTTCCATTCTCGAGTTATCATGCCTACAAACAAACAAACAAACACACACAAACAAACACACAAACACACGACGGAAGTCATCAATATACTTACGAAATCTTTAGATTTCGTAAATAACAAAATTGACTGACCAATATACTTGAAAAATCTTCGATTTTGCAAGTAGCAAGAAAGATGTCATGCATAGCATGATACTTGTGACATCCATAAAACAAATTTGACCTCAAATATAATTGGTGGTTGAATTCAATGACCAAATATGCAACTCCTCTTTAAATTTCAAGTGAATCGGATGAAAATTAACAATTTTAGAAATTCGGTCTCGATGTTAACCTTTTGGCCAATCAGGACCTCCTAAAATAATTGGTCGTTGAATTCATTGCCTGGAAATATAAATCCTCATCAAATTTCAAGTCAATTGGATGAAAATTAACAATTTTAGAAATTCAGCCTGTGTTCACCTTTTGGCCAATCTGGACCTCCTAAAATAATTAGTCGTTGAATTCATTGCCTGGAAATATCAATCCTCATCAAATTTCAAGTCAATTGGATGAAAATTGAGGATTTAAGAAATACCACCTTAATTATTGACATTGGGCCTAGATTGACCTTTGGTCTATGTTGACCCCAAAAATAATTGGCTGGTTTAATTATTTGACCTGAAATATAAATCCTCTTCAAATTTCAAGTCAATCGGATGAAAATTGACAATTTTAGAAACCTCACCTGTCGTTGACCTTTGGCCTATGTTAACCTTTTGACCTCAAAAACAAGATGCTTCTTCTTCATGACAAACTCTACCATGTGGTGAAGCTTTGTGAAGATCGGTTTTAAATTGTGACCTGCAGGCGACAAAAAGACAGACAGACAGACAGAATGAAAAATCGACTAACCAATGTACTTGAAAAATCTTCGATTTTGTAAGTAATAAAAAGAAAGAATAACACACAAGACCAACCAATAATACCGTATTTTGCATTGTATAAACCGCCGTTTTTTATCGGCAAAAAAAAGAAAAACGTTGGAGGTACGGTTAATACACGGGTATAGAAAAAAAAATCAGTCTTAAAAACGATCAATGCTGAATTTCAATTATATTCCAAATGAGCACTTTTTTTTAGCAGTTAGAACTGCTGTTACTCTCAATTCCGCCGTTGAAATTCTGGAAATCGGTTCAGGTTAAGAGTTTGTTCAGTGTTTTGTTAACAGTGTGCGGAAATTAAATAAAGTCATGCTCGGAAACGACACCCAGAGACACCCAGTCTCCTGGAGACACCCAGAGTTGAGGTGCATGGCGTATATAGAGCCTCTTGGCTCTGAAAACGCCATTAAACACAAAAGAAAAAGAAGAACACCTGGTCTCACATCAAAAAAAGAATTATTCACAACTGCAAGAGTCTAATAACAGAGCACTCATCTCAAATAAGCTTGCGCGCAAACTTACATGCATCCGACAACAGGCTAGGGGCGGTCACGTGACCCTCGAGAAGGGCCACTTTGTGCTTCACAAGTGCCTCGGCTTACGTCACCAGATTACGTCACGTATCATCCATTCTACCTATCAAGATGTCAAGGCGCCCATTCACCATAGCATTCAAACTCTCCGCCTGTCGGTCTGAAGAATGAAAAAAATGTAGTTGAGTGACCCGAGACAATGGTGAAGCACGGTAATCTTGTGTGCCGACGGATATCGAAGCTGTTATACCAGGAAAAAAAATCGCAGAACTGTCGGAAAGCATCCGTAAATGAAAATATTAATAAATGAAAAAAAGAAAGAAAATAAATAAATGAAAAATCAAATGCAGGTGAGCGACCCGACACAATGGGGAAGCACGATTCATATGCTTCAACAATGTGTAAGCACACTCCCACGAGTATCTAATATATAAAGCTCCTAATCACTGATTCACTGACTGACTCTCGAACTCACTGACTAACTGATATTACAGATCGGTACCATCCAGGTGACATAGAAAGCTGAAATTTTGCATGCCAATGGACATCAAAGCCGATACACCGGGAAAAATCACAGAATTTCAGACAACATCAGTAAATTAAAATATAAATATATGGAAAAAAAAGAAAATAAATAAATGAAAAATCAAATGCAAGTGAGCGACGCGACTCAAGACAATGGGGAAGCATGGTTTGTATGCTAACACATTGTGTAAACATACCCCCTAGTGTGTATGTATGTATGTATGTATGTATGTATGTATGTATATATATATATATATATATATATATATATATATATATATATATATATATATCTTCTTCTTCTTCCTTCAGCTGCTCCCGTTAGGGTCGCCACAGCGGATCATCCGTATGATCCGCATTGTGAT
>NC_140967.1:44509675-44552175 GCF_056783735.1 Eptatretus burgeri
AACAGAGAGTGTGTGTGTGTGTGTGTGTGTGTGTGTGTGTGTGTGTGTGTGTGTGTGTGTGTGTGTGTGTGTGTGTGTGTGTGTGTGTGTGTGTGTGTGTGTGTGTGTGTGTCGTTGATTGGTGTCTTCATATACGAGTTTCATAATGTGGAATGGAGTCCTCCCAGGGCAGGCTCAAAGTATCCACCTTCATAAGTAAGGGGTCACAATTCACGGACCAAGCTGTGAATTTTTTTGTTTTCAAAGTTTTGTGCCGAGGGCTCTCTTCAGGATTGTCACTGAGCCCCAGACAGATTTCAACTGTAGTTCTTTTGTCGTAATATTCTCAGAGATGGTTTTTAACATCTCTGTGACGTTCTTTATCATCATTTCTGTAACGTCAACTATCACTGGTACAAATTTGGCATTCTTCAGCTTTCAGGATCTTTTCACTTCATGCTTGGGATCTTGGTATTTCGTCATTTTCTTGATTTCTGCATCGTTTCGTCCAAAATCACTGGTTTTAACACCTCAATTAGCAATGCCTTCTTCTCTCTTTTTTGTACCTAAGTGTGATATCTGGTTGCAATGCTTTTTTTCGATGTTCACATTCGATGGGATCATTCCGTCATGCGTGAGCAGTACTTCAATGTTTTCAGGGAATGCTTTTGGTTCATGTTCCCACAAATTTTCTGAAACTTGGATATCAAAGTTTTGCAGATGTGCCAGTGGATTACTTTACAAACTGTGCTGTGTCATTGTGGGTACAGTTGTCCTGACATGAGTTTTTTTATTGTGTTTGGTCATTAAGCGTCACAGATTCTCTTTGCTAATGCCACCTCCACTCCTCACCTTTCTCTCCCCCCCTCCTCCCCCCTCAGTCCCTCTCCCTCTCTCTCTGTCACCCTTGCCTCACACCCCACCCTCCCACAGTGTATAGCAACGTTTGGTGAGGCATCGTTCTCCCCACCCCCCTTCCCCTTCCAAGCTCTTCTCCCCTTCCTAGCTTCCCCTCCCTCCTCTCCCTTCCGTCCTGTCTCGCCTCGCTTCCCTCTATCAGGTCAGGTCAGGTATGGGAGCATGTGCCAGAACAGCACGTCGCTGCGTCCACTTTCCGCCGGTACTCCAGGGGCCTCCGTCTGGCCATCCCCCAGGCAGATGCCAGGCCCATCCCCATCTCCTTGAGATGATGGTCAACCTGTTGCAACCATGAGGCACGTGGTCGACCCACTGGCCTCCTCCACTCATGAGACTCCCTCGCTGAGAGAATCTGGTGAGCAGGATCAGAGTCAGGAAAACGAGCCACATGTCCATACAGCCGCAACTGACGCTCACGGACTATGCAGGTAACAAATCTCATCCGAGTCTCTCTCAGCAACCGCTCGTTGGATACAAAATCCGACCAGCGATAGCCAAGGATTCTCCGAAGAGACCTGGTACCAAAGGAATTAAGTCTCCGTCCCAGATCCTTGGTCAGAGTCCAAGTCTCGCACCCATAGAGCAAGACTGGAAGTACCAAGGACCTGAAGACTCGGACTTTCGTCCTCCCGCACAGGTACCGGCAGCGCCACACCCCATGATCCAGTGAATCCATGACTCCCCAGGCCCGACCCAGACGTCTATTGACCTCTGACTCGCAGCCAGCAGAGACATGAATATCACTGCCAAGGTAAGTGAATCTCTCCACGACCTCAACATCCTCACCACAAACAGACACAGACAGGACAGCAGCATCCAAGATGTCACCGAAAGCCTGGATCTTAGTTTTGACCCAAGAAACCCGTAATCCCAACGGCTCCGACTCCTCATTCAGCACCTCGAGGGCCCCCAAGAGGATGTCTAAAGTCTCCGCAAAGATGACTGCATCATCTGCAAAGTCAAGGTCCGAGATCTTGACATTCCCAAATGACGCACCGCAACTTGATCTCTCCGACATCCTCCCTAGAATCCAGTCCATACAAGTGCTGAAAAGTGTGGGTGCAAGTACACATCCCTGACGAACTCCAGTAACAACTGGAAATAAGTCAGAGATGGTACCACCACACTTCACAGCACTCTCAGTACCAGAGTAGAGTTCAGACATCAGATCGATCAGTTTTGGTGGCACCCCACGAAGACCAAGAATCCTCCAGAGGACATCCCGATTCACTGAATCGAACGCTTTACAGAGATCAACATAGGCTGCAAGCAGCCCCTGCCGAAACTCTCGTCTGCGTTCGGTGAGGACACGAAGGGCAAGGATACGGTCAATCGTTGACCTCTTTGGTGTAAAGCCTGACTGCTCTGGATGCTGGTGCTCAAGCAGATGGTGGCGAACCCTATCGAGAATTATCCGAGCAAAGACCTTGCCCGGCACTGAGAGCAGCGTCACCCCTCGGTCGTTGTTGCAGTCTTGGCGATCACCCTTCCCTTTCCAGAGAGGGACAACAAGGCCCCTCTTCCAGTCAGTTGGGATGATGCCTGTGTTCCAGGCAGAGCACAAAACTACATGCAACGACACGAGTGCAGCATTTCCACCAGCCTTGAGAAGTTCGGCATGGATGCCACAGATCCCTGGAGCTTTGCCCCGTTTCAACTGGTTCACCGCAGCCCGTGTTTCCACAAGCGTAAGTGGACCACAGTTGATTCGAGGGTCAGCAACAGGGATTGTAACACCCTTGACGTCCAACTCAACAGTTGGGGGATCAGCCTGGTACAACCGCTCAAAGTAACCGGCCCAGCGGGCCTTCACTTCAGACTCCTCTGTCAAGAGCCTACCACTCTCTGCTCGAACTGCAGTGCTCCGAGGGATGGGCTTGGATGAACGTAATGCGCGAATTCCCCTGTAAGCGGGACGAGAATCACCTGTCCACAGGTGATGCTCTATCCCCTCACAGATTCCTCGCACATAGGCCTCCTTGTCCACCCTCAGTGCACGTACAGTTTTACGCCTCAGCTCCCTGAACAGCTCAGCTCTGCCATTCAGCCTGGCCCTGCGACTCTGGTCAATGGTATCCAGTGTCCCTTGAGAGACAAAATTCTTCTTTGCCCTGCGGTGAGCTCCAAGACATCCACCGGCAACATCAAGGACGGTGGTCTTGAAGGCGCTCCACAACTCTTCAGGACCCCCAAAGCACCCAGACCCCCCAAGTGTCCACTCAGCCTGTTCGCAAACTCCTCAGCTACTCTCTCATCCCTGAGCTTGGCAACATCCATCCTCGGCTGGGATGGTACCATTCTCCAGGATTTAAGGTGCAGCTTTAGAGTTGCTACAACAAGCCTGTGGTCAGTATTGAGGAACTGAGCACTCCGGTAGACCCTGCAGTTCTGGATCATCCTCCAACGACTGTCAATGAGGACATGGTCAATCTCCTTTGCCACACCGCCAGCGTTGGAATACCAAGTCCAGCGATGAGCTTGTGGGCGCTGAAACCATGAACCCGACACGCTAAGTCCATGACTTCTTGCAAAGTCAAGGAACTTAGTGCTATTCTGGTTCATAGTTCCTGACCGATGGGGACCAACACACACCTCATAACCGTCCCTATCAGTTCCAGTCGATGCATTGAAATCCCCCAAGACTAGAAGTGTATCTCGTCTGGGGCGCTGATCAACCACAGACTCGAGTGTGGCGTAGAATGCATCCTTCACGGTGAGATCACTCGCCTCAGTCGGAGCATAAACAGAGACCAGGGAAATGACACCTAAGGAGTGACGAATCCTTAATCTCATAATACGCTCGTTGACCGGTGTTACCTCAATTATCATTGGGGTCAGCTTATTGGACACAGCTACAGCAACTCCTTGGGTATGGTAACCATCAGAGCGACCAGACCAATAGTAGGTGTAACCACCCACCATTATCTCGCCGCAATCCGGTCTCCGAACCTCAGAGAGAGCTGCAATCCCGATGTCCAAACGCTTGAGCTCAGATGATAACAGAGACACGTGATCATCCTCTCTTAGGGATAGGACATTCCAGGCACCCACCCGAAGGGACCGCCTCAGGTTAACCCAAGGAGACCGCCGTCTGGTGGACGACACCTCAGCACCACTCCGACACACTCTCCCGCAATCTGACCCAGGGATGTTACCCCGTGGTTTCCCTCCTATCAAAGATTGGGGGTCCCGATGGCTTTGCCCCAATCCCGTCATCCGGTGAGCTGCCCTGCGAAGGGAAGCTGCACAGGAGGTACTCCCACGGAGTGGGTTTTCAGATTTTTTTGCGTTTTTGTGTTTTGTGGAATGAAGGGTTTTACGGTGGCCGGAGTGCAAATCCTGCCACCAACCTCCTAATAAGAAGTGACCCAACTGCAGGAGGACGTCCGCAGACACAGTTGGGCACTAGATATGGATGGCCGTTGGCTCACAAGGAGCTCCTCCACCCTTTGACAGGTTTTGTTTTTAATCCTGCTGGGTGTCCATATCCAAACACCCTCCTCACCAGAAAACCTGGTGGGGGAGACGGTTTAGTCGCCGACAACCCGACCATGGAACAGGTTAGTACAGGTTTACATGGTACCTGTAGCAGGTCACAGATCGAACCTGACCTGACAAAAATGAGAAGGTCCCTCCATCCTCTCCCCTCATTTCCTTCCATCCTCTCTCATCCATCCCTCCACACTCTCTCTCCCCTCCCCACTCGCTCTCTTCCCTGCCTCCCTCCTCTTTCTTACCTTGCTCCATCCTCTCTCTCCCCTCCCTCCTTTCTCTCCCCTCTCTCCCCCAACCCTCCCTCTTCTCTCTCCTCTCCCCTCTCTCAGCCTTCCCTCTCTCTCTGCCACCCCCTTAATATA
This sequence comes from Eptatretus burgeri, assembly GCF_056783735.1. NCBI lineage: Eukaryota > Metazoa > Chordata > Myxini > Myxiniformes > Myxinidae > Eptatretus > Eptatretus burgeri. The sequence continues at coordinate 44,514,430 of NC_140967.1, forward strand.
TTCCCATCAGCGAAGTGACGGGTTGTATTTACTAGTTTTCCATATTTTGACAAATTTGTGTTTGAAATTGTGATTTAAGAAAGTTTGGCATTGATTTGATGAACTCATACTTTTGCATCCCACTGTGTGTATATATATATATATATATATATATATATATATATATATATATATATATATATATATATATATATATATATATATATATATATATATATATATATATATATATATATATATATATATATATATGTTTTACAAACATGCACAGTGAAGTGGGGACTCGTGAGACTTTACCCTGAAATCTGAATGTCACCATTTTGAGGTGCTGCCTTACATTTTAAACACCTATCTCACATAATGCTCATGGTGGCCAACTATGGCCCCACTGAAGTTTGTAGTGTCCAACTCGGTCTCATTGCCCACTATCAGTATATTACCGGTTAACTTGTTACCTCACCCTTCTGGGAACCTTGATTTTAAATACCAATTTTTTTTTTAATTAAGGATGATGGGTTTACATATGTGAGAGAACAGGCATTGTGGTGATGAAAAATCACCAAAAAAACATTGCCGATTGGTATGCCCTGAATGATTTGATGCAAAAGTAAGATAGGAGCAAACATGGTCACTTACACGGATTAGAAGAGATTTAGAGAATTAATAGAGTGGGGCGAGTCGAACATTTTCAAGCATAAGGATTGCCCAATAAATGCCTGTAAACTTGTGGAGCCGGCAGTGGGACAGTTTTCAGAAGCAGCATGTGTGCTACAACATACTTCTCTCTCTCCCACTCTCTCTCTCATTTCCGAAACAATAAATGGTTCCCAAAGGTCCACCTGATGATCCAGTGATGAGACATGTTACTTGAACCCACCGTTTTGACACGTTCTGGGTCTGTCTGTCTTGATGCTCATGGAAGAGCAAGGTGATGGACGGTAGGAATTACAGTATTATGTGATAATAAAAATGATGGATAAAGATGGGGATGACATTTCAATGCACTACCTGCTTGAAGCTCTGAAGAGAAGAGTAGCATAGCACATCTTCTGGAAGATGGCTTCACATATGGGAGAAGTGAGAAACAAAAGAGTTGAGGCATGCAGTTAGCCAAAATGTTGGAAGTTTAACCAAGAGGGTGTTGCTGCAAGAATGCTTACATCAGTTAAGAGGCTGGGAAACCTCAGAGAACAGAGGGAGCTAAACTGGACGAGAGGTGGTTAAAATAAAAACAGAGGTTACCGACCTACCGAAGATGTGAGAACACCAGATCCTTTGATCATAGGAGATTGCATTAACGTTGAGAGCTTCAGATTACACCGAATCGAGGAGTTACAGATGCAGTACTCCATTGAGCTATTAACAAAAGCCTTACAGATGATTTCTGATCTTTCAAGGAAAGATTTGAAACTATGAAGAATTCCCATCTACGGATGGCTTTTTTGTATGTCAGCTTTGTGATCTGGTTGGCCTTGCAGGAGAGCTGATGGTGAGGCCTTGAAGTTCAAGATACTAAATATCCTCCAGTGGCTGACCATGGGATTCCATAGGTTGGTTAATTTGATGATCCTTCTGAAGTGACAGAGTGAGATTGTCAGATTTGCCATGATTGTTGGAGATGTTCCATTTTCCATACCAACATTGAATCATGACCAGGTCAGCGGAGAATAAATCTGCTGCTGTCTGCCTATAATTGGGATGGGGTTATTGTATGACACAGGCTGCTGTCAGCCAAAAACCTCTTTTTCTTGCAGTCGTCTGCAAGAAAAAGAGGTCTTTTCCAGAGCATCAGAGGTAATTTATGAAGATGGTAATTTATGAAGATGAGCAACAACACTTGCCTTGGGAAGCCAAGCCTCCAATGCAAGATGAGTGTTTGATTGATACCAATGAGATAACAGTGTGGGTGGAGGAAGTCAGAAGGCAGCATTGCCTGACACAGGCAGAGGGCTTGGCAAGCAAAGCAGGATGCCAGACTGCGTCGAATGCCTGTGATGTTTCCGGAGAGATCCTCCTGACCGCCACTTTGAAATTGAGGGCTTCAAACTATTGCTGAGAGAGGAGCAGGAGCATTTCCAAGTTAAGTAAATGGGATGGAATCCAAACTGGTGGTAAGAGATCACGCTGCTTGAAAACAGGAAAGACTTGACCTCAGCAGCAATGATGGATTCAATGACTTTGCTTGTAATTGGAAATAAGAAAGGCAAGATTCCTCTCTGTGTATAGAAGAATGGGAAGGTCACCCGCAACTATTTATATTTTCCTCAATCAAAAAGACCTTTCCCCTCACCCCACTGCAATAAAATAAACATGTTATGATTGAAGCGAGTGAGACTTGCACAGACAACCAGGCACAATATTCGTCAGCCAGATAAATGCTTTATTAATGAGGAGTTTTTCCAAGGGCAAGGGAAATCAAATTAATGAAAGATGATGTCGAACCACATTTCCACAGGGCGCTCAAGGTCCACCAACAACCCCCTTCTGGTAAAACTACCAAAATCACGAATCACTGCTCATCTTCACTCTTTCATTCCTCTTTTTTCCCGCCTTTGGAATAAACTTCCTCACTCTATTCTTTCCCATTCTTCCCTCCAGGCTTTCAAAACAGCTGTTCACCACCACCTCTTATCTTCCCCCATCCAAATCCTCGATCTTTTCTACCCCCGATAATCCACCCAAGCCCACTTCCTTCAATTCTCCTGCTTTCCTTCCTGAAAGTCCCTGTAATGTCCATCTTCTCCTCGCCATGTTCCCCGTCCCATCCCCATCCCTCTCCCTTCCACAGTTCACCTGTGTCTGTTCCCCAATGTTTTGTCCCTTCCACTCCCACCCCTCTTGTCTCATGCCTCCTTGCTGTGAGTTGTGTGTTAGCTCTCATACGAGCCTCGACCAAGGTATACAAAAAAAAAAAAAAAAAAAAAAAAACCAGTATACAGTGGACATATCATGGAGCTTGCCACAACCAGCACAGTATTCATACAGGTATGGGAGCATGCGCCGTTGCGCATGGTATGGGAGCAGCGCGTCACTGTGTCTGCTTTCCCACCGGTACTCCAGGGGCCTCAATTCTGGACATCTCCCAGGCAGATGCCTGGCCCATCCCCATCTCCTTGAGATGCTGATCAAGTCTCCTTGGCTATTGGGCACAATACTGGACGAGTCGCCACTCAGACACAGGATACTACCAGCAAGCTGGCACTTATTTTGCCGACCTCAGAAGGATGACAGGCAGAGTCAACCCCACCTGGTATTGATTCAACAGCAGAGTGAGATTTGAACTCGGGATCCAAGGATCCCAAGCCCACCACCCTCACCATTAAGCAAACACCAGGCCTACAAAATCTGGTGAGCAGGATCAGCATCAGGAAAATGAGCCACATGTCCATACAGCCGCAGCTGACGCTCACGGACTATGCAGGTAACAAATCTCATTTGAGTCTCTCTCAGAAACCGCTCGTTGGACACAAAGTCTGACCAGCAATAGCCAAGGATTCTCCAAAGAGACCTGGTATAAAAGGAATTAAGTCTGCGTCTCAAATCCCTGGTCATAGTCCAAGTCTAACATCCATAGAGCAAGATTGGAAGCACCAAGGACCTGAAGACTCAGACTTTCGACCTCCTGCACAGATACCAACAGCGCCACACCCCATGATCCAGTGAATCCATGACTCCCCAAGCCTGACGCAGACATCTATTGACCTCTGGCTCACAACCTGCGGAGACATGAATATCACTGTCAAGGTAAGTGAATCTCTCCACGACCTCAACATCCTCACCACGACCTCAACATCCTCACCACAAATAGGTACAGACAAGATAGCAGCATCCAAAATGTCATTGAAAGCCTGGATCTTAGTTTTGACCAAGGAAGCCCGTAATCCCAGCTGCTCTGACTCCTCATTCAGCACCCCGAGGGCCCCCAAAAGATTATCCAGTCTTCTCAAAGACGACTGCATCGTCTGTGAAATCAAGGTCAAAGATATTGACATTCCCAAACGATGCACCGCAGCTTCATCTCTCCGACATCCTCCCACGAATCCAGTCCATACAAGCGCTGAAAAGTGTGGGGGTCAGTACACACCACTGGCAAACTACAATTACAACTGGAAACAAGTCTGAGATGGTATCACATCTCACAGCACTCTCAGTACCAGAGTATAGTTCAGACATCAGATTGATCAGTTTTGGTGGCACCCCACGAAGAACAGGATTCCTCCAGAGACCCGAGGAACAAGGATACGGTCAATTGTTGACCTCTTTGGTGAAAGCCTGACTGCTCTGGGCACTGGTGATCAAGCAGATGATGGTGAACCCTATCAAGAATTATCCAAGCAAAGACCTTTCCCGGTACTAAGAGCAGTGTCACCGCTCAGTTGCTGTTGCAGTCCTGGCGATTGCCGTCCCTTTCCATAGGGAGACAACAAGGCCCCTCTTCCAGTCTGTTGTGATGATGCCTGTGTTCCAGGCAGAGCACAGAACTACATGCAACGATATGAGTGCAGTATTTCCACCAGTCTTGAGAAGTTCAGCATGGATGCCACAGATCCCTGGAGCTTTACCCCATTTCAACCGGTTCACCTCAGCCTGTGTTTCCACAAATGAAGGTGGATCACAGTTGATTGGAAGATCAGGAATAGGGATAGTAAGACCCCTGACATCCAACTCAACAGCTCGTGGGTCAGCATGGTAGAGCCGCTCAAAGTAACCGACCCAGCGGGCCTTCACCTCAGACTCCTCTGTCAAGAGCCCACCACCCTTCGCTCGAACTGCAGGACACCGAGGGATGGGCTTGGAGGAACGCAATGCACGAATTCCCCTGTAAGCAGGACGAGAATCACTTGACCACAGGTGATGCTCTACCCCCTCACAGATTCCTCGCACATAATCCTCCTTGTCCACCCTCAGCATACGTACAGTTTTACGCCTCAACTCCCTGAACAGCTCAGCTCTGCCATTAACCCTGGCCCTGCAACTCTGATCAATGGTATCCAGTGTCGCCTGAGAGACAAAATTCTTCTTTGCCCTCCGGTGAGTTCCAAGACCTCCACCGGCAACATCAAGGATGGTGGTCTTGAAGGCACTCCACAACTCTTCAGGACCCCCCAAAGCACATAGACACCCAAATCCCCACTCAGCCTGTTCACAAACTCCTCAGCTACCCTCTCATCCTTGAGCTGCCAACATCCAGCCTAGGCTGGGATGGTACCATTCTCCCAGATTTAAGCTGCAACTTCAGAGTTGCTGCCACAAGCCGGTGGTCGGTATTGAGGAACTGAGCACTCCGGTAAACCCTGTAGTTCTAGATCGTGCTCCAGCGACCATCAACGAGGACATGGTCAATCTCCTTTGCCACACCACCAGCGTTGGAATACCAAGTCCAGCGATGAGCTTGTGGGCGCTGAAACCATAAACCAGACACCCTAAGTCCATGACTTCTTGCAAAGTCAAGGGACTTAGTACTCTTCTCGTTCACAGTTCCAGACCCATGGGGACCAACACACGTCTCATAACCATCCCTATCAGTGCCAGTTGATGCATTGAAACATGTGATGGGTACTGCAGGTGTCTCTGCCTGGCCATCCTGGACTTTATTAGCAAATATTCACACAGGATGAACGGAAAGGTCAGACTATACAGGATGTCTCTGTCTTGACGAATCATATGATGTAGACTATACCGGATGTCTCATGGTTTCCCTGTGGTGTGGATATCAACCAACAAAATTGCCACCCAGTCCTGCATTTCCTTTACAAGAGATACAAAAGAATGGTTATTCACCCCCTGTTTTCAAATGTCTAACAAAAAAATTAATGTGCAGCCTATCTACATACACTCCCCTCTGTTTGCCACGTCCTCATACAACTAATACTTTTGGCTGGACAACATGGATAGTGTGAGAGCTTTGGGCTGTTTGAACAGGTTTCCCTGGTGAAGCTCATGTCTGGCGTGGGCCATTCGTCGGGTTTCTGTTTGATGGCAAGTCTTCATCTGAAATGCCACCAGAAAAGTTTGAATGGAGTTGTTGCAATTCTCATTCATCAATACTTTCCTCAGAAGATACTTCACCAGACTTGTTCGCATTGGGTCACACCCATGATTTCCAAACTTTTGTTTTTGGTTGGTATGTAGGCTGAGGACAGGGACGTATAGCAGTCCCGTTAACAGTTATGGTTGGTCCAAGCCTGTCTGCAGGCTCCACAATATATACGTCGTTGCTCTCCTGCTTTTTGACCACTTTGAATACTTTCTTGTTCCAAGCATATTGAATTGTATTTCTACCCCCATATGCCCCAATTTCATAAGTAGACGAGAGTACCAACTGAAAGAGGAGATTCCTTTGACTTCTTGTCGTAGAACTTCTTCCGAGCATCAGCTGATGCTTGAAACTTTTCTGCAGCCAGCTTGTACACTTCTTGTAATCGGTATTGATGAATTGTCACCAAATTATCTGGTCTGATTCCTTCTTCGGAAAGATCCTGTCTGCACCAAATCTCAACTGGCAGCTTTGGATGACATCCAAGCATCAGGTAAAAGAATACGAATCCAGTCGTCGAATGTGTTGTCACATTGTAAGCATAGACCAGTCCGGTTAAATGTTCATGCCGGCGGTGTTTATTGTCGGCAACAGTGTCTTCAAGAGCTCATGAAGTATCCGAGTAAAACGTTCACCTTGGCCGTTGCTTTGAGGATGGTAAGGGGTTGTTTGAGATTTAGACACCTGCAAATACGACACAAATTTGAAATTAAATCTGACTCGAAGTGTCATCCTTGATCACTGTGGATCATCATTGGTACCCCCCATTCACTCACAAAAAGCTTGGCCATGGTCTCTGCCTTCTGATTCCTCATGGGTGGAGCTACATTGCATTGTGAAGACCTCAGTTAGGACTAGAACATTCTCCAACCCATTACTTGAGGGTTCCAAAATGGTAAAATCATTCGCTAATATTTCCAGTGGACATGTGGCCATCACCTTCCCCATGGATACTCAATCAGTTATTTGTGGTAATTTGGCGAGTGTGCACTGATCACAACTCTCAATTCATGTAGCTACATCCTGTTGGAGCCGAGCCAATAGAAGAGAAGTGAGAACGAACCAGTTGTTCTGTCCAATCAATTCTTTGGTATCCATTATTGTCGTACAGACTCTCCAGTACCTGTCTCCTGCAAGCAATGTGGTTACAGCAACTGTTTCATGAGACCTTCCTTTTGGATTCTTCAAACAATGGAACATCAGACCATTCCTCATCTCCAAGCGGTTCCACTGCCGAAGCCGTTTTAAAGTACGAACCGGCAGGTCTTTCTTTTCCGCTTTAGTCGGTCTTCTGTTCTGATGCCAAAGTTTGAGTAGAGTCCCTCTATCTCGGTCTTTTTGTTGTAGTTATTCAAGTTGTTGGGCAGTCAATAAAGGGTATGGACTCATCAATTCAGGCTACAAATCAGAGGCAACTACGGATACACTGTGGGTTCTTGCTGCAAAGCTGTTCTGAATATCCGCTGGCAGTACGGTCATCCTGCACTTTATGGCCAGTATTTTCATTGCTGCTGAAGACTTGGAAGACATGGTTCCTGATTCTGGACAGCCCATCTGCATTGGCATTGTACTTCCCCAGGCGATAACGGATATCGAAGTCAAAAGAGGCCAGAGACGACACCCATCATTGTTCACAGACTGGTAACTTGGCTTTTCTCATGATATATGTCAGGGGGGTTGTTATCTGTGAAGACCATAAACCTAGCACCCAATAAATAGTCCCGCAACTTGTCTGTGACAGCCCATTTGAGTGCTCACAATTCCAACTTTTTACTCCTGAAACACTCCATGTTTTTCTAAGTTTCATGGAAGCCGCAGCTCGCATAGGCGATTATTCTGACCTTGCCAATCCTACTTTTGGGAGAGGACAGTGCCTAAACCCTTGTTGGATACATCAGTTTCAAAAATTAATGGGAGGTTGTAATCGGCATAGCAAAATTTGGAGCTGATGTAAGACTGGACTTTCTACGTGCAAAAGCCCCTTCACGTGCATTGATCCACTCTTCCTGAATGCATACATTCTTGCTGTGCTTTCCTCATTTCTGTTGCATACATTGTGACACAAGGTGATGCAAGGGAGTCACGATGGAAGCAAACCCTTTAACATAATGCCTGTAATAGCTGCAGAATCCTAAAAACGATCGCAGATCCTTCAGAGTCTGTGGCCATGGCCATCTGTTAACAGATCCAATCTTCTCTGGATCTGCTTGATGCCATTGCTGGAAATTATATGGCCCAAGTAGCAGACCTCCAAGCCTGGTGTTGGCACAGTGGTTAGGGCAGCAGCTTGGGATCCAAAAGGTCCTGAGTTCAAGCCCCGTTCGGCCACTGAATTAATACACCAGGGGGTTGACTCAGCCTGTCATCCTTCTGAGGTCGGTGAAATGAGTACCAGTGTACTGGGCTGGTGTATACCCCGGTTAAAATAGGTGTACCATATCCCTGTGTCGTAAGAGGCGACCAGGGTTGCGTCAGGAAGGGCATCCGGCATAAAACATGTGCCAAATCACTATGCGGATCATACAGATGATGCTTAATTCAGACAGATCATATTGCTTAATTCCAAATCCAGAGCATACTCCTGCACAGCTGGAATATGATTTCCAGCTTATCCAAATGCTCATCAATAGTTTTGGAAAAGCAGACAAGATTGTCCAGATATACCAAGAGTGTCTGGAAGAGTTCTTCATGGTAGACATGTTTCATGAGGCATTGGTGTGTTGTTGGCACATTGCAGAGCCTGAAGGGCAGCCGGCTAAATTAATAAAGTCCTAAGGGCGCTATAAATTCTGCTTTAAGTTTATTTTCTTCTGTTCACCTTGACCTGATGGTGGGCTGACTGCAAATCCATTGTATAGAATCGATGAGATCCAACCAGAGCATCCATCGACTTGGCAGGGGGTGTGAATCCTTATTAGTCTCAGCATTTAGCAGCCTGTAGTCCATACAAATTTGGAGGGCACCAGATTTCTTTCTAAGATCAGAGGACCAGAGTACTCGCTTTCACTTGGTCTGATGATACATTTCCACAACATGTTCCTTCACAGAGAGGGGCAACACCAACAGCAGAGCTGAAGGCCAAGACAGAGAGAGGCAGACAAATAATGGGTGTGGGGAGGAATGGGGTGGGGGGGAGGCAAGGATGGATCATCAGATGGATGCATGGGGTAGACAAGATGGATACAGAAGGAAACTCTCAGGAGGGAAAACTGTAAATTTGGAAGGAGGAAGGATTTGGGTTCAGTGGGGTGGGCGAGCAGATTAATGAGGGGAAAAAATATCATGGTTTTGGATGAGGGATGATTTGAGATGGTGTGAACAGCTGTCTTGAAGACCTGGAGGAAAGAATGAGATTGAAGAGGATGTGGAAGTTGTTTCAACAGGTGGGAAAAAAGAACAAATGAGTGGAGGTGAGCAGTGATCCTGGATTTAGGTAATTTCACCAGAAGGGGGTTGATGGTGGACCGTGTGAGCCCTGCAGAAACATTGGGGGGGAGGGACAAAGCACGGAAAGACCAAAGGGTGCAAGACCAGAAAGGAGGCATTAGAAGACAGAGAGACCACCGATCTGTCTGTGATGGCAAAGTGATAGGCCTGTAGATGCAGCTTCATCACAGAAAATTACAATACTCTTAAATAAAAGGCCTTGTTTTCCATGGCATCAAGCTCAGCAACATGTGAGGCAGGGGAAACAATAACATGTGAGGCAGGAGGGAGACAAGTTTGAAAGTTCAATCTTAAGGTTGGATGATGGAGGATGCCCAGTCGGTGACTTGCGATGGTGGAGTCATCAGCAAATAGATAAAGAGGATTTTCCAGGGAGTCAGAGAGATCATTGATGAAGAATAGGAATAGGACTGGGCCCAGAACACTGCCATGTTACACTCCAGGCTGGACATAGATAGGAGATGAAAGGTTTCCGTTGAGAGCCACAAGTTGGCTTCGAGAGTAGAATAGTCTGGTCAGCCATGTGTGGAGTTGGCCTTGGATGCCATATGCAGATAGTTTGGAGAGCAAGGCGGGATGCCAGACTGTATCGAAAGCTCGATATATTATGTCCAGAAAGATGGCACTGATCTCATGTCTGACATTGAGGGCATCCATCCATTGTTGGGCGAGTCGAAGCAGCATGTCTAAAGTAGTGTGACCAGGTCTGAATCCAATTTGGTGATCTGAGATGAGGTTGTTGATCACATCCGGCAGAGTCAGGGGTTGACAGAAACTTATCCACCTTCTCAGGTGCAAAAGATACAGAGTCCAGGAGCAGTTGGGTATGACTGGGAAAGGTAGGTACAGAGAACGAGGGGTTGGTGACAATATTTTGAAGCAAACACAAAATTGAGGAATTCGGTCTTTTCATGAGTGGAGTCTGCTCTTGTGCCATTTGAAGTGACATAAGGGATGGAAGGGGAGTATACACCAGAGACTGACTTGACAAGGCACCACCAAGTTTTATAGGAGGGAGACAAGTTTAAAAGTTCAATCTTAAGGTTTGACAGATCTTGTTTTCTGCTTCTCCTGACAGTGGACACGCACTTGTTGTGGGCTTTTTGGAATGCACTGAGATTTCCTTCGGTCGGATTTGCTTTCAAGGAGGAGAAGGCAAGTTGTTTCAGAGCAACCGCCTCACCAAAGGATCCAGTGTACCATGGAAAGAATGAGATGGGATGAAGCTGTGCATGAGAGAGCAGGTTTCCATGGAAGACTTCCCAGACTGAGTTAACATCAGGGGCAGTAGATATGAGAGACCAGTCCTGAAGAGAGATGGCTGCTTACGGTACCTGCCAATCTGCCCGAGTGAACTGCCAGACAACATTGAGGCAGCTCTCTGCAACTAGTCAGAGAGATGTTCACTTTCACAAGCACATGATCAGATGAACCAATTGGAGCAAAGGAAGAACAGGTCAATCAGTTGCTTTCACAGGTAAACAAGTCACAAGTCCCTTATAGTAAAGATGTCAACAAGTAACTGTCAAGAAGGGGATAAGGCGAGGTGTGGGAGGGGGGCAGAGCAGAGGAAGATGGGAAGGAGTAGGGTGAGGGGGAATATGGGAGAGGTGGAGTGAGGGGGAGATGGAAGGGAGCGGGAGGGGGAAGCTGAGATGGGGAAGCATTGAGGGGGTGAGTTGGGGGAAGGCTTTGAGGGAGTGGGGTGAGAGGGAAACTTGGAGAGGGTGGGGTGAGGAGCAAGGTTGAAGAGGGTGAGTGAGGGGGAAGCTTGGAGAGGATGGGGTGAGGGTGAGGCTTTGAGGAGGTGGAGTGATGGGGGATGTAAAAGTGTGGGACATGAAGTGGAGGGATTCTGAAGAGGAGACACGTAGGAGTGGCTTAAGGTTGGAATGACACCGGATTTTGGAAGGTTTTGATACTGTAAAATAATGTGATGTGGAATTGGTTGTTGAGCACAGACAACCTCCGCAAACTGTATTTCTCAAGATACCCATCTATCTATAATTCCAGCAATGTGTGTGCGTGTGCGTCCACTGTTTCTCGACAACCACTGGTCCGATCTCATTGAAACTTGCCAGGTATATTGCTGGGGACCTGAGTATGTGCCTTCTCAAGGTTTGATATTGTTGCGGATTCGCGCCCGCCGGCGTGCGAGCGGCCACGTAACTCGAATCGCGGCACGTCGCCCACCGGACGGACAATCCCGTCGTGACCCTCTCGGACTAACGCCGGGAACTAGTCACGGGTGGACCTTTCGGCCTCACCACGATCGTGCCAACCGGCCCCCCGCGTGGGATAGGGTTGCTCGCCAAATTCGACCTACCTAAGTACCCACACGGAGGGTAGACCGGGCGATCGCACCTCGCCGCAGGTCGACTTCGGACACGGGCCACTTTAAGCGACCCGTTCCGTACTATCGGGATAACCGAGCGGTGTTATCGTCGGCCTCGACGGTTCGATTAATTATCGGGCGTTTTAGCCCACGACCAACCCTTTACGTGAAGTAAGATGGAGATTCAATAAAGGAAAAGACGAAGCGAAACGGGAAAACAGTTCAACATGAAGCACATTTATTTCGCGATGAACGGAAAGCACACATATACAATTACACCAAAAGCAAATGTAAAAGAAGAAGAAACACAATAATACACAAAAAGCAAATGCAACAATGTAGATCTAACCGACTACCGAGCACACGGCAACACTTATACAGTTTTACTTCACAGACTGCGCCGACAACACATATACCCAAAGCAAAAGAAAAGGACCACCCTCAAGGATGAGGGGGGGCAGGCGGGCCTGGGGCCGAGACCGCGTCGGGCCTACCCGTCTGATGATGAGCCGCAAAATGGCGGTGGCGCCCCGACTCCGCGGGCCTCGCGGACAGTGTCTGGTAGGGGGTGGGAACGGGGCCCCCTTCTCGCACTATCTCAGCGCGGGGGGAAACAGGAGGGGGTTGTTGATGCTCGGGGGAAGGAGGATATCTCCCTGGCTCGGGTCCCGCGACGAGCGTCTCCACCACGACCTCGGTCGCGTTGCCGGCCTCTCCTCTCCGCAGCTCCCCGACTCTGACACGAGCGCCCTCTCGACTGCCTTCGCCACCGCCACCTCTCCAACTCTTCACAGCTCCGTCCAACTGCCTTCTCCGACTCCTCTCTTGACTGGCTCTTCCCAACTCAACTCCGAACTCTTGACTGACTCCTACTACTTCTTCCCAACTCAACTCCGAACTCTTGACTGACTCCTACTACTTCTTCCCAACTCAACTCCGAACTCCACTTGACTGACTACTACTGCTTCTTCTTCCCAACTCAACTCCGAACTCCACTTGACTGACTACTACTGCTTCTTCTTCCCAACTCAACTCCGAACTGCACTTGACTGACGAACGCGGCCCTTTATATCCCCCGTGGCCTCGCTCCTTCACCTTCGACCCTTTACCTCCGACCCTTCACCTCCGGCTGGCTCCCCATTGGACAGAGGAAAAGTGGGCGTGAATGCTTTTTGATCCGCGAATTTGCATATAGCGACCACACTCCGACGCACCTGGAGGCGGGGCCAAATCGCCCCACGCTCGCCGATAGGACGGAACAGAAGTGGGCGTGAGTCGTTTTTGATCCGTTTTCTTCGGAAAGGCTGTGATGTTTCTGCACACGCTGCTCGGTGCGCGCCCTGCACGAGTCCAGTATCGGTGCCCACAAGCGGCGCGGAAATGGCAGTGATGCGATGGTTGCGAGGGCGAGTTGTGACGGTAAAGGTCGTGGCTGTTGTTGTGAAGCGGCGTTGCGGTTGGTGGTTGTTGTGTGATGGCTGTTGAGACGTGGTTGGTGGTGGTAGTAATGGCGGCTGGTCCAAAATAAAGATAGTAAAAGAAAAACGGCTATCTTGAGGGGTCGCAGCCCGAATGAATGACATTTATTCCCTCTAAACAATGGGTTTGGGCCTAACTACACATATACTTACAGAGATATCTCACCTAAGGGACCTGAATGGTGGTTTGCGAATTTCGTCAACCACAACACTACCCCCTCCCCTTTTTACAGACTCGTCCCGAGTCGTCAAATTTTCGTGTGCCATCATGTGTAGTTTTCCCCTAGTACATTTTACCTACGGATCCCTGAGTGCGACATTCATGGTATTCGTGTCCCCAAAATAAATAACCTGAGGGCTGAGTAACTACCTAAACAAACTCACTCACACGGACGACTTAAATAAAATTGCCGGTGCTAAGACAGACATGCCGGGGGTGCACTCATATGTACAGTACATCTTAACCTTAACTTACAAATTTTACACTAAACCATGGCCCAGGATCAATGGACTCTGCAAAAGAAAAGCAGTTAGCAGGGAGCCAGGCTGCTCGCATGCAGTCTCTGACTCAAATAATGCAGGTGACAGGGAACGTGGCCGGCTGCTCACACGCAGTCCAAGGCCTTCCCTTTTGAACTGAACGCAGTGAACCACAACGGTGCATGGGCTGCACAAACGCAGTCTCCGTGCCAGCTCAAGTGGCACACGCAACGAACACAACGAATGGATGGATGAATGGATGGACGCAAACACGGTGCACAGGCCGCCACTGCAAGCCCGTGTTGTAGCTGCCAACAGGGCAGTTCTCGCAGCTTGCAAACTGTTGCCTTGATCCTGGCGCACATGGCAATGAACAGGGGGGGCAGAGCAAAATTGAACGGGGGCTGGTGAACAGGGGCAGTGGGCATGGCATGGCAAAGGCAGCAGGCAAACACAGCCCGCAGAAGAAGGCCGTTGCAGGCAAACACAGCCGGCAGACGAACTGGCCGGCACAGGCCTTGAAGAAAAACAGCCAGCCGGCAGATGAAGTGAGCCGGCACAGGCCTTGCAGCAACACAGCCAGCAGATGAAGTGGCCGGCACAGGCCTTGAAGCAAAACATGGCCAGCCGATGGCGCAGGCCTTGCAGAAAACAGCTGCAGACGATCCGGCCGGTACAGCCCTTGCAGCACAGCAGCTGCAGCCGATCCAGCCGGCACAGGCCTTGCAGCAAAACAACAGCTGCCGATGAAGCTGGCCAGCCTTCGCCGTTCAGTGGAGGTTGGTGGAGGGAGTGCGGTGGTGCTGGCCACTCGGAAGGCGGGCTCGGACCTACCCTACGGTCTCCCTCCCAACCTATCGCCTTTGCCTGTCATTGTCTATACCCACTCCCTTAATTTGTCAAACCCCAATTTAGCCCCAACTTATTTTTTTATTTTTACTTCCCCACTATAAATCGTCCCCTAACCCCCTGTACTGTCCTTGTTCGGCTAACCTATCCTGTCACCCAGCCTACTCCCAACCCCTACGTTCCCTTCCCGGAGGGGAATAAGGGAGAGCTAATGTCCTGTGTCGAGGCCCAATTCAAGCCTCAGGATGGCCTCCCCAGAGTTCAGCGATCTATAACACAAAGTGGGTCCAGCGGCCCACAACGAGAGCGAGGGGATGGATGGTGCGGAGGGGTACACTTCCTAATCTACCCTATCCATTTAACTGTTAAACTACCCCGGGGCTTTCAACAAGCGCCTCTCGCTTAAACTATTGGTTCTAACAACCCAGATTCCCGTCGCCTGTGTTGGTGTCCTCACAATTTCGGGCCTCACCCCCCAATTTTCTCTCCGTGCCCTCACACGGTCTCATGGCTGGGACACGTGGCTCCCTTTGGCAGGCACGACCCTCTGCCGAATCTCCCGCTATGGCACCCCCGGGCACTACACTGCCTCCGAGCCTACCAGCTCCCTAAACACCGGGGAGTGCCCCCCATGGCACCTCCCCTGAAACGCACACGTGGCAGGCTGGCTTCCCAGGCCCCTTTCCGAGGGTCACCCGTGCCCACAACACTGCCCACGCGGCTAATGGCGCCCCGGGCCCCCGCACCCAGCAGGCGCACCCGTGCCCACTATGCTATCCCGGCCCCCCATGGGCCCTTGGCCTACTACGGCCGACTAGCCTGGTGCCCGGGGTACCCACTCAGCGATACTCACCTTTCGCCACCACGCTCCCAGCCTGTCAACAGGGCTCCTGCACCCCTCCAAACGGGTTTCGAGCCTACTTCCCCACCAACAACAAAACGACTTCCATATTTGTTAATTTGACTAACCCACTAACTCAGTCTACACTGACCCCGGGGTCCCTTGGGCGGGAGTCACTCCTCCCCCCAATCACTCATCGCACCATGCATTCCCCATTCGCTCCACTCACACAGACCCGCTGGCCTCACTCACTCATCATGTACTCACCTCACAACTCTTCAACACACACACCGCTGAACTCTGCCATCCTTCCAACTACCTCCCCTAACTAACTCGTGCTCCCACGTCGTCCCTTAAACTACAGCACGTTCCTTTTAACACTACGTAGCTAAGCTACGTCAACTCTACACATCCAAAGGCTGTCACTGTCTCCAAATCTCTAAAATAACTTTTATTTCCCCACCTAAAGCTCATCTAAATCCCTCTAACTAATCCATTCCACGGACTCCATGAGGACTTACTCCTGCCCCATGAAGTCGGTCTAGCTAAGCTAACCCTTCCCCCTAACTCGTTTCCATCCTGTGCCCTGGCCAAGGGGGTCTTCCACCCCTTGCCCAGGAATCCTGTGCACCCGAAAGTGAGGCTTGTTTTCTTTTTCTTTTTTTCACATGCGCAGCACCAGCGCGGCAACTCACAGCTCGCGCACTTTGCACCTGCCTGTGACGTCATGCAGCTGCACGTGTACCTCGTCCCTCCTTGGACGGTACCATCCGGCAGGGATACCCCTCCTGCTGGATTCCAACCCCACGTGCAGCCATGGCGTCACCGTGCGAATAAAAAAAAAACACAAGCCCCACGTCTCGAGGGGTTCCCCACGCGAACACATGTGCTTTGCCCGTTGGAGCTTAACACACACACGATCGCGTGGAGAACCCGTCCGGTCCAAATCCGTAATCCTGCCTAAACTTTGTCCGTCCGCGGGATCGGCAAATCCACCGCTGGCGTTTCCGGACCGGGACTTCACTCTCGCAAGCGAGCACGTGGGGGCCTCGTGCGTTGCACAGCACGGACCTCGTGCTCACTGCTGGGTGAACCCGGCACGGTCCCCGAAACAACTACAGCCGCTACTCGGCTTTCTTTTCTCTCATGTCGCCGTCTCCGTCTCCATTCCACACACGCACTCCCGCGTGTTACGACGCTAACACACCTCACCATTAAACTCACACCGGGAGACGCGGCTGCATGTTCACACATGCCGACCGACATCTCCCTTACACACAGCGACCTTGCACACGCTGTCTCTCTCACACTCGGCCGCTCACTCACGCATGCCATTACCCTTGCACACGTGGCTCCACTCACTCGCGCCATTTCCCTCACACAAACCATACTACTCACACACGCGGGGGCACTCATCCGCGGTGCCTCACTCATACACCGTGCCTCACTCACACACGCGGGGGCACTCAACCGCGGTGTTTCACTCACACACGGCGCGCTGGGAAGCACGCCCTTCTGCACACTTACCACCACACCACTCACACACGGGGTCTTTGTCACCCACCCGGTCGCTCTCACACACGCCCTTGCACCCACGCTATGCGTGCGTTGCAGCACGCATTTCGCCACACTCGTGAACACGCACCTCGACACCACACACACCGGGACAACCACACTGGGGATTCGTGTCCCCACAAGGGTCTCCGGGGCCTCTGTACCCCCCAAGCTCGGCGTGCACCCGTCCACAGCACTCGTCCCCTCAACCTTGCAAAGCACGACCGAACCCACCTGGTCGTGACTCGCCTCAAGGGGGCATACTCCCTTCCCTCGTTCCTGGAGGAGGCTATCCCGCTGCTCGCACCGGGTCCCTACACGCTCCACGAGCTCAACCTCATCGTCCTCCACTACCTCTGTGTGTGTGTGTGTGCGTCTCTAACCCCGTCATTATCATGCAGTCTCTCCTCTATCGTTCCCATCTCCCGTGTCTCTGTACATTTATTCGTTTCTGTTGTCCCCTCGTGTCTATTAGTCTCTGCTTCTTTCTGGCGTCTTTCCCTTATCTTTATGTAGGTCAACCTTGCTTTCTCCTTAAGTCGCTCCCGTCCTTCCCTGTTTTTCACTCCTTGCTCTTTCACGATCTACGCGTACCTCATCCTTGCTTTCCGTCTTAATTGTTCTTTTCTCTCCCTCCCAATTACTTTCACCTCGTCTCTTGTCTCCCGAATTATTTTTTCTTACCCGCCTCCACCGCGGGCCTGACAGCTGTTGCACTCCCTCCCAGCTCGTTCGCTCCCACACGTGGAGTCGCCATTTTAAGCTCCCTGGCCACTGCCTCCATGCCCGCCTGCAGGCTTTGGCCCATGTTCTGCGTCTCACCCTGCAGCTTTTTCATTTCGAGTGCGTTTGTTTCCATTTTCGTTTTCATTTCGTTCATTTGCTTGTTCATGCCTTTTATTTCGTTTTTCATTTCATTTGTGTTTGTATCCATCCTCGCTGTCATTGCCGCCAGCATGGCGAATAGCTGGGCCATGTCGGGTGCGCTTGGGTGAGCCGATTCGGCCAGGATCGGGAGGTTTTGGCGGAGGGGGGGGTGGGGAGGTGTCATACACCGCGGCCGCCGCCGCACCTATTTCGGGCTCTGGGTTCAGTTGGACGAGTTCGTGTTCCTGCACAACCAACATTTCCTGCACGGGGATTTCATCCTGGACCATGGATCCCACATTACCACACATATACATTTCTAATACCCCCGGCTCCCGCTCGCCTTGAGACGCCATCTTATTTCTCGTAAAAGGTTAATTTGAATCGCTCGTAATTTGGAGGGAATCGGGGGTCGCTCCTCTCACCCCTGGACCAATTCCCATGAATTTAGCTGGAGACAGGAGAGCCCGTTGTCCCGTTCTCCGATACCAGTGTCGCGAGGAGGGGGATGAGTTTGTATCTCACGACCTGACACCAGTGTTGCGGATTCGCGCCCGCCGGCGTGCGAGCGGCCACGTAACTCGAATCACGGCACGTCGCCCACCGGACGGACAATCCCGTCGTGACCCTCTCAGACTAACGCCGGGAACTAGTCACGGGTGGACCTTTCGGCCTCACCACGATCGTGCCAACCGGCCCCCCGCGTGGGATAGGGTTGCTCGCCAAATTCGAGGAACCGTTTTCTTCGGTAAACCTAAGTACCCACACGGAGGGTAGACCGGGCGATCGCACCTCGCCGCAGGTCGACTTCGGACACGGGCCACTTTAAGCGACCCGTTCCGTACTATCGGGATAACCGAGCGGTGTTATCGTCGGCCTCGATGGTTCGATTAATTATCGGGCGTTTTAGCCCACGACCAACCCTTTACGTGAAGTAAGATGGAGATTCAATAAAGGAAAAAATGAAGCGAAACGGGAAAACAGTTCAACATGAAGCACATTTATTTCGCGATGAACGGAAAGCACACATCTACAATTACACCAAAAGCAAATGTAAAAGAAGAAGAAACACAATAATACACAAAAAGCAAATGCAACAATGCAGATCTAACCGACTTCCGAGCACATGGCAACACTTATACAGTTTTACTTCACAGACGGCGCCGACAACACATATACCCAAAGCAAAAGAAAAGGACCACCCTCAAGGATGAGGGGGGGCAGGCGGGCCTGGGGCCGAGACCGCGTCGGGCCTACCCATCGGATGATGAGCCGCAAAATGGCGCTGGCGCCCCGACTCCGCGGGCCTCGCTGGGACTGCCTGGTATGGGGTGGGAACGGGGCCCCCTTCTCGCACTATCTCAGCGCGGGGGGAAACAGGAGGGGGTTGTTGATGCTCGGGGGAAGGAGGATATCTCCCTGTCTCGGGTCCCGCGACGAGCGTCTCCACCACGACCTTGGTCGCGTTGCTGGCCTCTCCCCTCCGCAGCTCCCCGACTCTGACACGAGCACCCCCTCGACCGCCTTCGCCGCCGCCACCTCTCCACAGCTCCGTCCAACCGCCTTCTCCGACTCCTCTCTTGACTCGTCCCAACTCTTCACTCACTCCGAACTCTTAACTGACTCCGAACTCTTAACTGCCTTGACTGACGAACGCAGCCCCTTATATTCCCCGTGGCCTCGCTCCTTCACCTTCGACCCTTTACCTCCGACCCTTCACCTCTAACTGGCTCCCCATTGGACCGAGGAAAAGTGGGCGTGAATGCTTTTTGATCCATGAATTTGCATATAGCGATATTACTCCAACGCGCCTGGAGGCGGGGCCAAATCGCCCCACGCTCGCCGATAGGACGGAACAGAAGTGGGCGTGAGTCGTTTTTGATCCGTTTTCTTCGGAAAGGCTGTGCCTCTGCACCCGCTGCTCAGTGCGCGCCCTGCACGAGTCCAGTATCGGTGCCCACCAGTGGCGCGGGAATGGTGGTGATGCGATGGTTGCGAGGGCGAGTTGTGACGGTAAAGGTCGTGGCTGTTGTTGTGAAGCGGCGTTGCGGTTGGTGGTTGTTGTGTGATGGCTGTTGAGACGTGGTTGGTGGTGGTAGTAATGGCGGCTGGTCCAAAATAAAGATAGTAAAAGAAAAACGGCTATCTAAAAGGGTTGCAGCCCGAATGAATGACATTTATTCCCTCTAAACAACGGGTTTGGGCCTAACTACACATATACTTACAGAGATATCTCACCTAAGGGACCTGAATGGTGGTTTGCGAATTTCGTCAACCACAACAATATTAATCGGACAAGTGCTTCCCAATTATGGCCATTTATTTACCAACCAATGACATGATACATTGCTGCGGCCATTTATTTACCAACCAATGATATGACACGTTGCTGCGGCCATTTATTTACCAACCAATGGCATGACACATTGCTGCGTAGGCGTGGCTGCGTAGGCCGGTGCGTGGCCGGCCGACGATGACGTCACGGGCCGTGCCGGTTACATGGCAAGCAAAGACAGGAAGGTAAACTTGATTTTAATTAACTCTGTGTGTGGAAGTGTGATTGTCGTGAGAATGCGAGAGCGTAGGAATGGCCTGTGTGGTTGTCGTTTGTGGCTCGAGGTTTTTGAAAGTTTTTTTTTTTTTTTTTTTTTTTGCATGTATGGCCACGCACCTACGGGCACGCACTAGTGTTTAAAATTCTGAGATAAAGATCATGGGATGGGTGAAATGAGTTGTTGAAGGCATGGAGAAAGTCATGCTGTAGGAACTGGAGGATGGATGACAAACCACATGCTTCGGTGAGAAATATGTTTGCAAAATATGACCTGTGAAGAAAAAGAAGAAGAAGAAGAAGAAGAAGAAGAAGAAGAAGAAGAAGAAGAAGAAGAAGAAGAAGAAGAAGAAGAAGAAGAAGAAGAAGAAGAAGAAGAAGAAGAAGAACACGTGGCATCCTGATGCCAGAGAAGTAAGGGAATCTAAATATTTTAATTCGTTTCGGAAACCTTTTGAAGGCCGAAGTGTTTGCTGCAATGAAGATAATGAGAAAATGAATGAGGGAAAGGCTCGATGTAGAGGAAATACAGGTATATGGCAGAATAAAATTGTGTCTGAGGGAAAGAGTTTTTGGGTTTGTTTGTTTTTAAAGTGAGGGGTAATGGCATAGCATTGAGAAGGCAGAAAGGACTAATTTTGGGGGGGGGGGGGGAAAAGAGAAGCAGGATGACAAAACAACCTCAAAGCCGAGACGATTAAGCTCTGGCTATCCCAGAAGGCCCATTGTTGAACGAAAAAAACGAATCCCAAAATTATCGACAACAATAAGATTTATCACGGAAAATTTTTGATGAAAATACAAACAGCACACACAAAAATATAACCGAAAAAAAAACACGATGGATCCGGTTTGGAAAACTTGACCTTGATTCAGGTGGAAGGAGAACTGTGGATTTCACCTAATGCAGGACGACCTTGAACCAGAAGTCTAGATGGTCTTTTTGGAGAGACAGGGTGTGACAGTGAGATTTGTCAGGATTGAGAGACATATTTCAAGTGGTTTACCAGCTTATGTTTATATCAAGGTCTGCAGAGAGAAAAGGGGCTGCTGCCTACCAATCTGAAGGATAAGGGATGTTACAGCAGAGGGTGGTGTCATCAGCAAAGATGGCATAAGAGACAAAATGATAATTGTTGTTGCTATTTATCCTGAATATGTGTAATAGTCAATATTTTATAATCAAAAATTGTTCTGTTTTTCTTCCCAGACATATCCATAAAGAACGAGCTTCCGCAGGGCTATGGCTTCCGCCCAGTATTCCCACCTGAGGCCTTGACGCTACCAGGCTCGGGCTGTGGTTTTGATTCCGGGCCTACTTTCATCCGAACTTGTTCCCCACTTCCAACTCGCCCATCAGACAACTTCACACCACCTTCCTTACCTCCAAGCATTGGCTTCATTGGTGATGGACCTCCACTACCTGATCGGCCAAACTTCCCATCACTGGGCCCCCAGGCTTGCAGTGTTTTGCGATACCCAAACCTCTCACATGCTTTGCCACCAGAGATTGCAAATGGGAATGGCTTCCAAATGCAATCTCTGGACAGCATGATTCCGGCAAGCAACCTTCCTGTCAGTGCTTTTTCAACTTGTGGAAACGGCCAATCACCAGCCATTTCTTCTTCAGCGCCTACCTTTTCTCTTACAACTTCAAATCATGTGATTCAGCCCTCACCCCTCCAACCCCTGGCTGTAGGGTCTGGCAGCAGGCTCCAGTCTGGGCCATCTGCACTTGATCTGGCAGTTTCAGGTGTTAGGCCGAGCTTAGGCCTGTCACAGGAAATTGGAGAGATTAACAGCAGAGCTGCATGTTCATGGGAATCTGTAACAGTGAAGCAAGAGCCACAAGAAAATGAAACCTTTGGCCTGAAAGAAATCAGCATTCTTGAGGATGGTAAGTCATTTTCAGGATGAAGTAAGCAAGACAATTTTCATACCATTAAAATATTACTAATACCATGTTGTGCTGCTATCGATGCTGCGTAAAATGACTCGAAGCAAGTTATTATTGTCGTTATGTTTGAATTTCAAGTAATGGATGGATAAGTCAATTATTTTTTTTCTATAGTGGTTATAATCCTCTATTTTACGAGGGTATAAGATTGATACCAAATTACAATTGCATCTAAACTATTGCAATACTAGGAGAAAAAGCCAAAGAATGTCATAGCCCCCGTGGTTTTAGTAATTTTGCTGTACGGAGTTAAATGGCTCGCCAATATTTACAAGATTTATGTGTATGCCCAACTGACTTGAGTGGTCATGTGACATGGAAGATTGCGTACGATTGGGTTATTCGGTCATTAATATTAATGATGTGGGTCAGGTAGATATATTGTTTAAGATGGTTGGTCATGTGACACGTATGATGTTTTTGATTGGAAATGCAAATTTCCCACAGAAGGGATTCAATGTTTACATATTTTTGGGGAGACATAATTAATGACACAAATAGTATAACATTTCATAATATTTATTTATGGATAAAAGAAATTCCACAACTGAAGGCAAAATAAAATTATCGTTCAGTTGAAAATGCTGTCTGATCAGTTTTTTTTAGCTCACCTGGACTTTAGTCCGGTGAGCTTATGTGATCAAGCAGTGTCCGCAGGTGAGTGAGTGACTCACTCACTCAGTCGGTCAGTCTGTAAACACTTCAGTCATTATCACTTGAACCAAACACACAATTTTGATGAATCTTGGCCACAAGCTTCATATCTGATGCCTAACGAAGATTTATTAACCTCATCAAAATCTGCGCTCATTAAGGGGGTCTACTGGGGTGGAGAGGTTTGACCCCCCAAATTGGAATGTGCTCTTTTCTGAAACTACACACATGGTTCCGATGAAACTTGACCACAACCTTCATTACCCGTGATATATCAAAGTTTGTTTACAACATTAAAAAAATTAAAATCATGGTCTGACGGGGTCTGTGTGGGGTTTGAGTGACTGTTGCTTCTGATCCAGGTGAGCTTCAAGATGCGCAGTCCTATTTTTGTAAACTGTACTTAAAGGTGGTCGGGGTGAAATCGAAGAGTGATTAGAATTTTTTTTTTCAATAAAGATGCTACATGATATAGGTATGCAACAAGATCGGTAAATGCATGTCCGAGAAATGGTTGAGGACATGTTCAATACCGGCCTTTTTTTTATTTTTTATTTTTTTTACAACAAATGGCTGCCAGTCCACCATCTTTGATCAGATTGCAAAATAAAGTGAGATGCACATGTATGCCGTCATGTACTGTGCTTGTGCCAAGTTTGAACAAAATCGGTCCAGTCATGTCAAAGATATGGCTGATGACGGACGCACGGATGGACGAGACCCAATCTATAAGCCCAGTTTCTGACTAAGTCCAGTGGTAGCTAATGGAGAAACCATAGTTGTGTGTGTGTGTGTGTGTGTGTGTGTGTGTGTGTGTGTGTGTGTGTGTGTGTGTGTGTGTGTGTGTGTGTGTGTGTGTGTGTGTGTGTGTGTGTGTGTGTGTGTGTAGAATAAAACAAAATGGGATCTGGTGTACAGCAGTCTTCAGGAAGGTGTCTGAAGCACGATGCAAGAAAAAATAGAAAACTGATTTTTTAATAGAGTTTTAGAAAACTCAATTCAGATTTTAAAAAGAAGGTAAAGGCAAGTTAACTATATGCAGGCTCCACTTACCCGAAGGTGACATGACACTGAGCATCATGCGCTTGCACAACCACTACTTTGCGTCCAAAACCGGATGGCTTCCAGGGTTACTCAGGTCTTTAAAGAGCTGCGGACCATGTTTTGCCCTCATTTGGATTCCTCAAAATAGCATACTGAAAAATAATTCCCTTGTGACAAAGACCAAGTCAGTTAAATGTGAACTGACCCCCCCCTCCCCACCCCCAGCTTGGTAAACCAGCAAAGCACAGATTGAGTCCCATAATGGTCATGGCCACATGACCTGTTTGTTAACAAGAAGCATTGTCTGCCACACAAACGCAGTCTCTTCCTGAGCATCATTTAGGAGGTGAAGTTGCGGTCGTGCTTGATCAAGAAACCAAAAAGGCTCTACCAACCCAAAAGCGACAAACAGCGTGCACAACCGCAACTTCGCCTCCAATACCGGATGAGTTCTGCAGGATTACGAAGGTCTTTAAAGACCGATATTTAAATGGTCAACAAAAGAGACAATGTGAAACGTCAAGAAAAGCTGCAGAATAATTTGAATGTAGGGAGCCCTGTGATTGGCAAGGACTTGGGCCAATCCACGATGTAAATCCTCCCCAATGGAACGTAACCCCTCTTAAGGCATCTGAAGAAGAGAACTAGCTTATTCTCGAAATGTGAGGCTAATAAATACAAGTCTTAAGGGCAATTTGGAAACTGATCTGGAGATAAGTGATATAACAAATAATCAGATGAAAATAATTCAAAATGTGAGAGTAGAAAATGAAAAGGCGTAATCACCATAGTTTTTTTTATTTCACCAAAATCTGAGGTACAGAAATGAATGTTGAGATTGGCTGAATAAAGAATGCGTAGGTGGGTAAAATGTCGGTAAGATAACAAGATGCAATCCCATGGAAAGCTTTAAGAGAAAGGAAAAAACAAATTTATCAATGGAACAGAAAACTAGGAGCCAGTGGAATTGAAGAGAGTATGGAGGTGGCATGATAATACTTTTAAGTGTTTGAAACGAGCCTCATAGATGTATTCTTGGCTGCTTGGAGATGACGGGCAAGCGTCGAGGAAAGAGGCGATAGTGGGGATAATAATTGCATGAAGCAGGATTTCAGTAATAAACCGATTCAAACATTAACGAATCCCAGAGACATTGCGAAGGTGATTGAAAACGGATTGGCATATACATCAAAATGTGATTCAAAGTTAGAGTGCAGTCTCCATAAAACAAAACACCAGTATTGTAATTCTGTAAACTATAAACAGATAATTAGGTGTCTATTGGGACATTCACAGGAGGAAGGTTCTTGAGAATTCACTGTACACCCATTACAAGTATTTTGGTTTCAGTACGATTATTTTCAGAAGTTATTTTTTTTTTACAGATTTGATCCGAAGTGTGAATTGCTGATGTATCATACAAGGTGTTTGTGCTCAACATAAAATGGTAAATGTATTTTTATATTTATATGTCAGCCAATGGCAGCATGTAGAATGGAGATGAAGAACACAGCCAGATCAAGCACAAAGCCTTGTTACCAACCAAAACAATAACAAGAATGACACTCAGTAGAGCACACACCTCTGTCGAATTGAACACTTTATGTTTTGTATCTCAATGATAGGCCAGATCTGCATCTGGACCTTAACCAAAATCGAATCAGCTTATTCTTGTCACCGTCCCAACTTATCCCTCATGTTTTGTCAAAACCCATCCATAACTTGTGAAATATCGTGCTATATATTGTTTTTGCCCCGTCTCTCAATGGTGAAGAATCACTTTGAAAATTAAAAAATTCTCGCATCCAGATCCGGATCCAGATCTTAATCAGGACTCAATGAATTCATTCTTAGAAAAAAAAAACCCTAACCTCTCCACCAAGTTTTGTCCAAATCCGTCCATAACTTTTTGAGATATCCTGCTCACACACAGACAGACAAACAGACAGGCAGACAAATAGAGGTGAAAACATAACCTCTGTCCACCTTAAGTGGTGCAGGTAAATATTGATTGTTAAAATGCAACTTGTTTGCTAAGAAAGATGGAAACCATTTCAGTGCAGGACCAGAGATGCCATAATGTGATAATGATGGTGTGAGCACAATGATGTGATCAACTCCACTGAAGCCTGCAGTTTGCTGGAGCTGTAGTAAGTTGCATCGTACAGTATAATCAATTGGTGCTGAGGAGTATGTTGTTTGAAACTCACATTCGCACAGTATCGTATCACTATGGACCCACTTAAAAGTCAATTGGAATTGCTCAAAAAAGGGGAGAGTGTTACTGAAAATATAAATAAAAACTAGGCCTCAATAACTCATTCTCGGATCTAAAAAGGTAAAGATGAGAAAAATAATCTCCAAGAGCTATTGAAGTCATTCATCTCAAGAAAGGTTGAAAACAAATCAATGAGAAAGCGCGATGGTAGCCTTGAACATGGATGTGGACACATGACGTTTCAATCTAAGGTCACTCCAGGTGATCACTGAAAATACAATTTGACCGGTACAATCAGATCAGATGGAATAGGTGTGTATTTGTGTGTCTTGTTCAACTGATAACCTAATTGGTTTTAAGCTGTGTACTTTTCAGTATGATTGGTGTGCGTATCAGCACATTGAACATGCATCTGATCAAACCTCCCAAAACAATTACCAACTTACTCCAGCTAAAACAGAATAATACTAAACGGTTCACAAGGGTATACCGTCCATCTGTGTGGGCAAACTATAGGAAGGATAGCTTTTTTTCAACTGATAGTTAACAAAGTTATCCAAACCACTGTGGGAAGCAAAGTAAAGTTGACGCGTCAGGCGTTAACCTTTAATTGGAGCCCGAGTTGATCTCTTCCTCCGACGAAGGATGAACGATTAAATGTCAGCATCGCTTTGCTTCCTACGGTGGTTAGCACGAGTTGGTCAACTTTCAGTTGAAGAAGACCGATGGTACTCAAGTTGAGTATCTGTGACATAAAATAAGCAAAACTGCTTAATAAACGGCTTATTTAACTGTGACACTTATATTTGTTTCATTTCATTGGTCACTTCGATAAAATGAAGTGGCATGATGAATAGTCTGATGTTTACCGGATTTTGGAGGTGAAAAGGTGATTTATCTGACACATATCAACTTCCATGACTGAATGATGTCACACTGAGTCAATTTTTTGTCATTAATGCTACAAAATCTTATCGTTTCTTGTAATTATTTGCTCGTTTCTTAATAACATATTTTATTCTCTCAAAATGAGCTTACAAGAAACCATTACATTCCCTGCTCATTTTCCTGTTCTTTGTTGCATTCTTTGCATCATGTGCAGAGTGGACATTTTATACATTTTGGGATGCTGAGAGCAATGTTCAAGTGACGCGAAAGTAAATTTTCAAAATCCTTATGGATTTGGATTTTCGAAAATGACATGAATTGCACTCGATTAGCCTAAATGTAATTATACAGGATCAATGAATGCTTGAGCATTGAACGACATGGTATTTTGATGAGAGCACCAACTCACCAGTTTAATATAAAACAGTTTTGCAGGCAGGGCGTGGCATCGATGACGCGTCATCCTTCAGTGGTGCGTTAAGCCCGGTGTCTTATCTGCTTGCATTTGCTGGGGGACTTTAAAGATTGCATGGTGATTTTCAAACAGAGTGGGCCATCATATGCTGACACCATGGCGAAATTCCAAATTATGCTCTCATGTGTAGGGGCACTGCATCAACAGTAAAGCTGCACTTTGGTAATAATGCAACCAGCAGGCTCAATTCAGAAAATAATGTCGGTGCAATATTCACTAGAATAGAATATAAAATAAATGAAAAACCCTTTTTTCTGTATATTTTGTACAGAAGGTATGCATTCTTGCACGACTTTTACATACAATAAGGATGATGATAAACCGTCATCTTTAGCATACTATCATATCCCAAGGCTTGCAGGGTAGACTAGAGGTATGCACACTCGCCCCTAAGCTGTCAAGCCTGGGTTTGAATCTCAGCCCAGCTATAAACTCTCATTCCGGTGTTTCAGGAAGGGGGAGGCATCAATGTGTGTGCCGCCCCTCAAATGGACATTAAAACTGGGCGTCCCATCTGCTAGCATTAGTCGGTGGGCGTTAAACATCCCATGGTGTCTTTCTGGAAGAGGAGGTGAGTTATCACCAGCACCCTGAACAAATTACAAATTCCTACCTGAATGTGCATCAACGACACGGGTGTGCCTCAGTAAACGAGTGGACTTGGAGGCACTCATCAGTGACACTGCTGCACCTGCAACTAGTGGCCTGAATTCAGAATTGAATCGCAGTCCAACATGCATTTGCTCACAACAACAATATTGCATTCAGGTAAATTGCTGGTCCTTTGGTGCACTCTGAGTGCCTCAAAGTCCACTGCGATATGAGCCCCCCTACTGATTTGGACTTGAAAATTTGGCCAGGGTGCCAGTAACAATCACCGACTCTTTGTGAAAGACGCAGAGAGATCTTTAGTGCCATCAGTAACCAATGCTAGCAGACGGGTTCCCTGGGTTGACATCTGTCCGAGGGATGGTGCACCTTTGATGCAATGTCCTACTTGCACAATCTCCAGGTGACAGTTTTATAGTGGGGTCAGGAATCAAACCCAGCCAACTCAGCCCAAAGGCAAGTGCTGTACCTCTGAGCTATCTTGCCAAACCTGGCAGTTTAGTTTCTGTTCAGCCATCTTTTCACTTTTCTCCCAAACTAAAGTCAATGTTTTATGTGACACCAAGCAACTAATATTGATGCTTAAAATGAAAAGTGCATTTCTTAGCTCCTTGCAAGGTGGATATACATTTCATCTTCTTCTTGTGTATAGCAGCTTGGCTGCTGGGTAGCTATCATTTTGTTGGGGCACAACTGTGTCGCTGATGCTGTGCCCCTATACCAGTACACTGGTACTCATTTCGCCAGCCTCAGAAGGATGACAGGCTGAGTCAATCCCACCTGGTGTTAATTCAGCAGCCAACAGGGCTCAGACTCAGGACCCGAGCTACTACGCCAACACCAGGCTTGATATATGTTTAATATGATGTCAATTCTTTGGTCAGTGAACTTACTTCTCTTGATTGAATTATTTGGTCTTAGTTTTTTGGCCAACCCTTAAATAAACATAAAGTGAGCATTGTGGACTCAGGTTTCTTTCACTTCAAGTGAAATGTAAAATATATTTTGAAACCTGAGAATTACTAGATCTGACCATTGTCAAATTTTCCCTTAACATCCTTAAAGGAAAAAAAAATGCACCATGAAGCAGGAAATACAAATTCAATGATTTTCCAAGCCATTTATCAGGAGCTGCCATGACCTTACCACATTTGGCTCGAAGTAAACACCAATGTGACATCACACTTGACTGCGCCTGGATGGGTTTAAGGGTTGTGGAGTAGCGGCTGAAACCCGAATCCTATCCAGGTTCCTCCTGATGATTCCATCTTTGCTCTTTCCTTCTTCTGGTTCCTTCTTGGTCTTCTGTTTGATTCATTTCAGTCAGTCATGGCCTGCCAATCAAACTTTACTAAATACAGTTGTGCAGATTGACATCCACATTGTATGGATATATGAATATATGTAAAAATTATGTCAATTGCTGTAATTTTTTATGTGTTTCAGTTTCCGAGATCATCCGGAGAGACCTGAGCGACATTCCATCTTCTAGTAGTTCTGCCTAGAAGAGAAGAATTTCAACGTACTTTGAACTAATTTCAAGAAACAACTTTAAATTATATGACAAATGATATTTATCTCTTAAGATCATTTTTTTTTTCAAAACTACCTATTTTCTATGAATGCATCCCAAACTCAAACTGCAAACTAAAAGATACTCTTAAATTTACAGATTTCTCAACTGCCTGTTGCAAGAACTGCAAGCAGAGTAGATGGGAAAAATCTTAGTGTGTAAATGTAATACTCTACCTTCAATCCCAATGTACTAAAGAGAACCAACAAAGCCAGCAAATTCACTTATTTTGCTTCACTGCTGCTAACAATCGAATCCTGAACCTTGTTAGCGTGGAAAACTAGTCTCTGTGAAGGCCAGTGTCATTCTGTGATGGTTTGACATGACAAGTAGAACGAAGAATGGAATAAACCGAACAATGATCTAAGTATCCTAACCACCATGGGAAGTAAGATGAAGCCGACATTTCAGGCATTGTAACAACTTCTTCTGATTGCATCCATTAATCCTCGAACAAGTTTCACTTCATATTATTCCGACTTTCATTTAACCATTATTAGGTGTCACTGAGTGTGAGGCAAGTGTGATAAGTAGCTTTCCTGGTCTTCCATGCTTTTCAATTTGTCAAATAAACAAAGCTTTTAAATGTAAATTATCTTTGGTTCAGTTATATTTTCATATAATGTATATTTTAAATAAAAGTGTGGTTTATGATGCTGGTTTTGTATCTTTTTGATAAATACATTTTCATTGGGGGTAATTTTCATGCATTTAAACAAATTTAGGACAATCATTTTCAATGACTGGTTTTGTAAACTTCCTTAAAAATCCACTGAAGGGTGTTCAAGTAATCTTGTTTCAGTTGGAACTGAGAAAGTGAGGACAAAGCGAAGCCGAAGTGGACAAGTTTGGATTTGGAGCAATATTATGTAACTTTATGATTCTGAAACTTCGGGTGAGATCTATGCTGCAAGGTTTTGTTATTTTCTTAACGATGCTTTTAAATTTCAGTTGATTTTGATACGAGTGATGAGCTCTTTTGCTGCATAGAAACAGGAAGATGTTTAATTTTTTATTTTTTTCCAACATTATGAGCAGCTGGTTTTTACAATGTAAAATGTTTGGCCTTTGCCATTATTCCATTTTTTATAAGTTGTTGCTTCCTTGTGGTTACTCAAACCACTATATATCCTGTATAATAGGAGTGTTCAAAAAGTGCTACAAAGGAAATACTCAACAATCATCCAAGAAATGCCAACATTAAAAAAAAGTCATGTAAATAATAAGAAAATCTTTTTGTAGAGGGTGGATGATGGAAGGGTGGTGAATGTAGTGAATCTGAATTTTCAGAAGGCATTTGATAAGGTACTGCATCAGTGGTGGTTATAGCCAAGGTGAAGGTTTGGCGAGTCGGGGAGCTAACTGGATTGGAAACTGGCTTAGTGATAGGAAGCAAAGAGTGGCTCGAAGTGGTAGGACCTCAGGTCCATTGTCATTGGTAATTTGCATGAATTATTTGGATAGTGGGGTGAAGAGTCGGCTTTTCAAATTTGTAGATGACACTATAAGCTTGGCACTAAGGTAGATAGTAGAGAGGGGGTAATCAGATTTGTCAGACTCCATGATATTATGGTTTGAGCATCTGGTCTGATTCTGAAAAGTCAGTGGTTCAACTCTGAACCTATCAGAGTCATATGAAATACTAAAAACAGTCCGTACTACTTTGGAGAATAGAACATAGATAAATCCCGTGGTTTTACATCCCATGGGAGTTGGGGGGGGGGGGGTTCTCCTTCACTGCCATGCTGACTGTGGACACAAAAGCTGCAATACACAAACACGGTGCAAAAACCAATCCGATTAACTGCAGGCATATTACCTTGCTTCCAATTGGTAGCAGGGTTATGGGATCTATCATTGTCATTTAACTTTTACAATAGAAAGAAGGCGATTATGAAGGGGCCTTATGGAAATGTTTAAAATAATGAACAGTATTGAAGAAAAAAAAATATGACAGGTTTTCATTTTACCAAAATGAACAGTGACAGAACCAGAGGGCATAGTCTGAGAGTGAAAAAGAGGAACATGAGATTATAAGCAAGGCAGTGGTGGGGGTATTTTACATAGAGTTGTTAATATATGGGGAAAGGCGGTACAGCAAGGAAAGTTGGTAGGTTTAAACTGCATTTGGATAAATACCAAGAAGCAATGGCCGATAGATGGGCACAGGAGTGGTAGGGAGCTTGAGATTAGGTAGGTGCAATTAAGTTGTGATGTCTGCAAGTTGAAGATGCCCGATTGTTTTGAATGTGTATCGTGTCATGTGTGAATGTTTGGCTTTTTTGTTGTTGTGTGGATTGGGAAAAACCCCAAAATAAAACTGTAACATGGTTAGTGTTGTGCCCCTGGGTTGCTGGGAATGTGAAGATGACATGGGCTTGATGAAAATTACATGGGCTTAAAACATGGGAAAAATTAAAACGCCGGTCCAACTAATTAACGAACCGATACTGACCTGGTAGGCAATGTTCGGTTTTGGATAGGATTAGATACCTGGTAGGCTCATAATCTATAAACGAATTAATGGAAATGTTTGGGTTGGGATAGGATTAGATATTTTAAAATGAAAAATAAAAACCATCGTTGGCAATTCTCAGTATCAGTCGAAGCCTGGTGTTGGCTTAGTGGTTAGGGTGGCGGCTTGGGATCCTAGGGTCCTGAGTTCAAGCCCTGTTGGCCACTGAATTAAAATACCCCAGGAGGTTGACTCAGCCTGACATCCTTCCGAGGTCAGCAAAATGAGTACCAGTGTACTGGTAAGGGGGACACTGCATCAGCGGCATAGCCGTGTCCCAAATAATGATGCAACCAGCAGCCAAAGGCTGCACTCGATAGAGAGACAGTATCAGTCAGTAATTTGTCAGGGCACACCAATGATAACTTCTAATCATTTTTGTCAAATCGAAATGAGTAAAAATATTAATTTTTCGGGCAAAAATGCTTAATCTACCACATATTGAGTTAGAATAAGCATCAGATGGCAAGATTTACTGACCGGTCAGTATCAATCAATATGACTCGGTAATTAGTAAGATCTATAAACGTTGGCATTTCTTGGCTATTGTGAGCATCTCCTTCGTATATAATATTTTGAATGCCCGTCAAATTTATATAACACAGTTCTTTTCAATGCTATTTTGTGTTTCACTCTTATTTGTGGATGACTTTACATGAATGTTTTTCTTTTAATGTTATTCATCATTGTTGATTGAATTGGAGACAGCTGATGCCTTCAATGACTTTGAATCAACTTTGTAATAATTCGTATGATGATGCGGTCAATTGCAGCTCCACATATTTTTCTCCCTGATGTAGTAAATCCATTTAATGTTATAATTCTTTATTTTTAAAACATTTTCATTGTTTCATATATATTTTGAGCATAATGTATACCAAATATTGACTCGTCATTATTGTATTTCATTGTTTATTTTTTTACCACTGCATTAAACGATACAAACTTTTATCTTTATAAAGGTGTTTAATATTTGTATCAGAAGATATTATGTTCATTTTTTAACACAACAATGCTGGGTATGCTTGAATGAAGAAGAGGAAGAAGCAGACCATATATGTTCTGGATGGATGGGGTAAAGGCTGCAATCAAGCTTCTCTGCCAGAGCTTTGGAGAGCAATGCAGGATAGGGATGTTTGGAGAAATCTAATCATGAATGTTACCAGAAATCAGCCACGACTTGAGGGAAATATACAGTATATATATGTATATATATATATATATATATGTATGTATATATATATATATATATATATATATATATATATATATATATATATATATATATATATATATATATATATATACATATATATATATATATATATGTATATATATATATATATATATATATATATATATATATATATATATATATATATATATATATATATAGTGAGGTGCAAAAGTATGAGTCCATGAAAATCAATCTCTCAAATCACCATTTCAAACAAATTTGTCATAATATTAAAGATATATATATATATATATATATATATATATATATATATATATATATATATATATATATATATATATATATATTTCCATGTTGTTTAATTTGTTATAGTGAATATTGACTGACACTTTGTCCTAACAGCATATATGATGGGTGAGAAGATAGAGATGTTTGGAGAAATCAAAGCACATTTGAGAGAAAGATAAAATTTGCGTGAGCTGTCTGACTATGCTCTGGAGTGCATTACAACGCTGTTGGGAAGAGATCGATTCAAACATTATCCATAAACTAACATTAAAAAGAGCAATCAGAGATTGTAGATCTCACCAGGACTTGTTTTTTGTGGTGTTTGTGTAATTTGTGTGGTGTTTGTATACTGGTGTGTTACAGAATCAATATAATGGACATAACTGGAACTGCCACTTTATAACTGGTGGCAGTGATGACTGCGTACCAAGACGTCCTACTTTGATCAGACACTTGACCCTGACCCATGATATATATTATTATTCAATTTAATTTAGAATGAGATTAAATTTAAATCAAATGGAAGACCGAATAGGGACAATCCTGCATTGGAGTCATCAGAACTAACCCGAATAAGCAAAAAAGCGAAGATGAAGTCATCAGGAGGAACCTAGATAGGATTCGCATTTCAGCTGCTACTCCTCTCCTCTCAAACCCATCCAGTCACATCCAAGTGAGCCTTATTCAAAAATAAATAAATAAATAACCCAGATCAAAAAAAATGAATAATTCTGGCTGCCAGACCATGCATCCGATCAGGTTGAAATTTCATTAAGTCTAGGTGAACATCCAGTTGGAAAAAGAAAAGACCCATCAAAAACCATGAAACAAACCAAAATGTAAATTTTAACGAGATATATATAACAACAAAGATTGTCTCGAGAAAAACTTTATTTATTGATAAAATACTTTCAAATGTCCAACTATCTTCGGAAACCACCGATGATTACGAGGAAATCTGGTGTGCACGATTTATGTATTCATAAACTTCTTTGCACTCCCCTGCTAAATAGTTGACACCTCGCGACTATCAAATCCAAGGCATGATGATAACAACAAAATCAGCCAGACCCGTATCATAGTGTAAAATACATCGTCTAACGAAAATATATTTCAACAGAGACATTGCAAATTGCACAATACATCTTTTGACTTTATCCATTAGGTTTTGAATATCCCAACAAATGTGACACGAGTCACATATTTTAAGAATCATTTGGAATGGGAACAAATTTTACAATTCTCTGAAAGTTCAATCACGACACAGTTTACTTTTGACCAGACTTCATCAGCAGCTACAGCAACAACAATAACAACAACAACAACTGGGAATGTCTGTCTTATTTTGGCCAACACAGTAGGGTCAACTTGGACGGATGAAGTCAGTTCTTGTTGCTCCGCCGATTGTGTGGGATTGGATGCTACCCAGCATTGCATCTTGCAGTTCTGCGAGGTTAAGGAGTCTCCTCTACCTCAATAGGGTTGTCCTCAAACTCCGCTGCTTCAAAGAAAGCCCTTCCAGTCTCATCTAGTTCAAGGGAATCGCTTGGAGTTTGAGCTTCACTATAAGTCACAGACTTGTCCACAAAACTGTATGTAGGAAAGTTCTTCACCATGCTCAATATGAGATCAGCCTACCTACAAGTCATTCTGAAGGGGAATCCAAATCACATCTCACCATCAACACACATTACGGGCTCTACAAGTACAACCGCCTGAGTTTTTGTGTCAAATTGGCTCTGGGAATCTACCATCGTTGTATAGATAGTCTGTTCACTGCTGAGCCTCAAGTTGTTGCTTACCAAGATGGCATCCTTGTCACGAGCCACTCAGAGCATCATCTTGACAACCTCGAATGTGTGCTATGCATTATTTCCGACTGGACTATGCCGACAGAGAAACAAATGTGAGCTTATGGTTTCGTCTGTAACCTATCTGGGCCACCGTATTGATGCAGAAGGCTTCCATCTCACTGAAGAAAAGATCAGAGCCATCAAAGATGCCACTGCTCCTACCAGCATCTCTGAACTAAAGGCTTACATTGGCATGCTGCATTCCTACAGAAGGTATATCCCAAACATTGCTGCC
The DNA here is from genome assembly GCF_056783735.1 of Eptatretus burgeri. NCBI lineage: Eukaryota > Metazoa > Chordata > Myxini > Myxiniformes > Myxinidae > Eptatretus > Eptatretus burgeri. The sequence goes on from NC_140967.1 coordinate 44,550,376, forward strand.
ATGCTTGGATTACTGTATCACAGAATTAAAAAATGGTGTCAGCAGGAAATTAGACATTCCAGAGTCATCAGCCTTCCAGAAGTCAAAAGACATCCTGCCGACTTCAAATGTGCTAGTGCATCATGACCGAGACAAAGACGTAGTCCTGTCATGTGATGCGAGCCAGTATGGGGCTGGTACTGTTTTATCACACATCACGCTGGATTGCCCTGAGAGACCAATCATATTTGCATCTTGTGCACTGTCTGCTGCAGAGAAGAACTACAGTCAGCAGGACAAAGAAGGGCTTGGCATTGTATTTGGGGTGAAGAAATTTCACCTGTACATCTTCGGTCTGCATTTCATAATTTTTTTTTAAACTTAGTTATTTTAAACTTGAAATTGACCGAGTCCCATTGGTAGACGAAGGTTACTTATCACTACTAGGCATGAAAGTGAATATTTATTAACCGTTGTTCCTGCCTCCCTTTAATCAGGTGGCCGCAACAGTGTGGTAGCATGAAACAAAAGTGTATTACTATATAGACAAAGTACTGACAACTAGCTTTAAAACTATATATATATATATATATATATATATATATATATATATATATATATATATATATATAAACACACACTGAGGAGCCAAAACATTATGACCACCTGCCTAATATGCTGTTGGTCTGCCGTGTGCCGCCAAAACAGCGCTGACCCGCCGAGGAATGGACTCTACAAGACCCCTGAAGGCGTCCTGTGGTATCTGGCACCAAAACATTAGCAGCAGATCCTTCAAGTCCTGTAAGTTGCAAGGTGGAGCCGCCGTGGATCGGACTTGTCGGTCCAGCACATCCCACAGATGCTCAATCGGATTGAGATCTGGAGAATTTGGAGGCCAGGGCAACACCATGAACATTTCATAATGTTCCTCAAACCATTCCCGAACAATGTGTGTTGTTTGTCAGGGTGCATTATTCTGCTGAAAGAGGCCACTGCCATCAGGGAATACCATTGTTTTGAAGGGGGTGTACCTGGTCCGCAACGATGTTTTGGTAGGTTACACGTGTCAAATTTATGTCCACATGAATGGCCGGACCCAGGGTTTCCCAGTAGAACATTGTCCAGAGCATCACACTCCCTCCGCCGGCTTGTCGTCTTCCCACAGTGCATCCTGGTGTCATCACTTCCCCAGGTAAACGGCACACACGTACACGGCCATCCACGTGATCTAAAAGAAAACGGGACTCATCTGACCAGGCGATCTTCCACTGCTCCAATGTCCAGTTCCGACGCTCGCTTGCCTGTTGTAGGCACTTTTGACGGTGGACAGGGGTCATCATGGGCACTCTGACCAGTCTGCAGCTATGCAGCCCCGTATGCAGCAGGGTGTGATGCTCTGTGGATTGTGACACATTCCTCCCATGACCACCATTAAAATTTTCTGTGACTTGTGCCACAGTAGACCTGTCGGTTCGTACCAGACTGGATAGCCTTCGTTGCCCTCGCACATCGATGAGCCTTGGGCGCCCAACACACTGTCGCCGGTTTGTGGTTTATCCCTCCTCGGACCACTGTCAGTAGGTACTCACCACTGCTGAGCAGGATCACCCCATAAGCCTTGCTGTTTCAGAGATGCTTTGACCCAGTCGTCTGGCCATAAAAATTTGGCCCTTGTAAAAGTAACTCAGGCCTTTACTCCTGCCCATTTCCCCTGCATCCAACACATCAACTTCAAGAACTGACTGTTCACTTGCTGCCGAATGTATCCCACCCCTTGACAGGTGCCATTGTAACAAGATAATCAATGTTATTCACTTAACC
>NC_140967.1:44557175-44669675 GCF_056783735.1 Eptatretus burgeri
CGGTAGAGTACATACATATATATATATATATATATACATATATACATATCTTCTATATATATTATATTACTAAAACTCTCATCTTGTGTGTGTGTGTGTGTGTACGTATGTATGTATGTATGTAGGTATGTTCCCAAAATACAGCCAAAACGATACAAGATAGCGCAAAAATTTTCGCCCCACATTACTCACCATTCTCCTGCAGTGTGCAGTATACAGTTTCGTTCAAATCGGGCAATGAAAAAAAAATATTTTAAAAATAAATTCCCGTTTCAGTGAAGTACTCTTCGGGAGAATTTGGTCAATGCAAACAACCTAAGTGGTTTAGTTCGCTGGAACTATCTTTTTTTTGTTTTCTTCAAATGATTTATTTTAAAATCTCAAACATTTAGTGTAAACAAAGAACGATTTATTTTTAAGCATAAAATAAACATCGCCATTTTGATCTCATACTTCTGTGTTCATTAATAAATAAAATTTTGTTTCGAAGATTACGCACAATAATTTCTTCAACTTTCTATTCTCCGTTTTGTTTTTTCACATTGACGCGCAATATCAAGTTTCGTTCAAATCGGGCAAAGAAAAAAATTATTAAAACATCATTTCCCGATACAATCAACTACTCTTCGGGAGAATTTGATCAATGAAAACAACCTTAGCGGTATCGTTCGCTGGAGCTATCTTTTTTTTTTTAATCAACCATTTTTTCAACGGGAAACCAATGGGTTCACGGGTCATCTAGTATATATATATATATATATATATATATATATATATATATATATATATATATATATATATATATATATATATATATATATATATATATATATATATATATATATATACACACACACACATTTATAGACATATTTATGTATAATATATATAATATTATAGTTATGTGTATATACTGTATCGAGTGTGGCCGGAACCCGAGATGGCTTCCACCACCCCCCCCCCCCGTGGACTTCTCGCGCCGACCCTGGGTCCGCAACACCTTGGTGTCTGAAGCAGGAGACGAATCCGGGGTGTCCTTAACGCACCCCCAAAATTAAGAACAGGTTAGAATATACATTTTATTTAATTATTTGTGCGGACCATGGCGGTCCAAGAAAAGCTGTTTCAAGTGGGTTTTTTAAGCCTGGTGTTGGCTTCGTGGTTAGTGTGACAGCTTGGGAGCCTAGGGTCCTGAGTTCAAGCCCCGTTGGCCACTGAATTAAAATACACCCAGGAGGTTGACTCAGCCTATCATCATCCTTCCGAGGTCGGCAAAATGAGCACCAGTGTACTGGTAAGGGGGGACACTACATCAGCAGCACAGCTGCGTCCCAACCAATGATCCAACCAGCAGCCACAGGCTGCACTCGATGGAGGGAGAGAGAGGTGGGTTTTCAAACAACAATGTTCGAGGAAGCCATGGCTCAGGAAGATCGTTCCCTGCAGCCATACCCAGAGGTAACGATGGCAACCGTGACAACAACAATGCTTGTGCACCCCCACCATCAAATTCCCCTCATGGAGGACTTAGCGATTCTCATGGGATCCACACACGATCGTAGCAGATCAGCTTCGCCAAAGCCACTGGACACTAACCAGTTTATGGAGATAATGAAACAAATGATGGAACGGATGGAAGTGGGACAAAATCAACTGAGGAGTGATATGCAACAGATGAACAGAAATATGCAAAAACTGGCTAGAATATGTGAGTTTCGGTGATGGAATTTGGAAGGAAATGAAGGCGGAGCTGAAAAAGATAAAGGGCGAGATGAAAAACATGGATGGGAGTTTCGCAAATGGGATCAGGACGGTACATGAGGAAATGAACGGATTGAAGGAGAACGTGAAAGATGTTTGGACCGCGATGAAGACGGGTAAGGAAGACGTGAAGAACAAAATAATGGTGGTCAAGAGAAGAGTACATAAACTCGGACAGGGGGTGACAGAAATAATGGAAGGACAAGAACAATTGGAAGTCGAGATTGGGGAAAACACGAAAGCAAACCAAAATTTCAAACAAGTCTAGCAGGAAACAATGGGGGAATTTGGGGCCGTAAAGGAGGAATTAAGAGACACAAAGAGACATGGAACGGGTGAAGGATGTGTGGAAAAAAAAATTATATTCATGTACTCTCAATTATAATTGTTGCTGGTGCTTTATAAATTTAATTTCGTTGCTATAGTCAAATCGACTGTCAGTTATGTTTCCCTTTACCCAAGAGTCTTTTGACCTAAATGTTGATAAAAGGAATGTCTTACTATGAAACAAAGTGACCTGGTTGATAACATTGCAACTTTTGCCATGATTATGTCATTCTCTTTCACCCAGTGGACACGTATTGCAGTTGGAGTTCTTTTGCCTAATGCTCATCAGCCCCCTCCACTCCCACAAAAGCATATAAATACCAGGAAATGTAATCTTGGCTGAGTGCAAATCGTTGTGGATGTTTACATCTCAGTGTTTTGGACTCTGTGGTACCGCGAATAAAAGTTCTCTGATCAAATGTACTTTTCGTTGTGGACAGTGAATTAATTGCTTCTTACAAATTGAGTAATAGGATTTACCCCAAGTCGGTTAATAGAAGAAATCAGAAAATTCCACAACAGATGAATTCCATAAAGTAAAAGAGGAGCAAGCACAAATAGAAGGGAAGGTGAAGGACGTTAAGATCGAGTTTGTTGAATGTCTTGAGACCCAATGTAAGGGTCAGGATAACCTCCTTCAGGAACAAAGGGAAACGATACGCTTCCTTGAAGCAGACCGTGACCAGGTGAGTCCAGTAAGTCTGTGTGAGATGGAGCTGGCGCATGATACGAAAGGGTACATGCCGAGTTTTTTTTGGGGGGGGGGTAGAAGCACTGGGGTCTCTTGGGCTAACACAAGCCCCCAGTATGATTGTGTCAGAATGTATGCAGGGCATGAGTAACATGGCTTGGATGAGTGCGCAAGACGGTGTGGGGCAAGCATCGACCCAGACGGGAGTAGCGGTTAGTGTGATGGACGGGAGGGGCGCGCCTCCCGAGCATGATAAAATTATTCTAGCAACCACACCGGCTCCACGGGATCTGGGTGCGAGGTACAAGAGTATGTGCGGTACGTGCTTGGCAAACCACCCAAGCGCGGACCATTGCATGAAGTCCTAATGGCTTCAGAGGAGCCGGCGTCGAAACACTCCGTGCCTGATAAATGACCGGAGCACGGACAGCTAAAAGAGGAGCAAACAAAGGGATTAAGTGAATTTGAAAAAAAAACATTTCCCATGGGAGCCCATGTCCAAGGCCCAATGTTCTGTGCGATGCGAGTGGTGCAGTCCTCCATGTGGGTCCAGGGAAATTTAGGTTGGAAATTAGAGATCATTGGGAACAAGGACAGACATGGAACGTATAGTAAGGGCGGAGCTTTACGAAATAGAGTTAAATGGAACGTGCATTAGAGTAAGGGTTGATGGGGAGCATGAGTTAGTTAGGGGCATGTAGCTAGTAGACTAAGTAGAGCATCGGTGTGAGTGTAAAAATTATGAGTGAATGCGGGTCAGCAGGCCCGATGTAAATTGAGTGAATGTGGAATGCATGGTGCGAACGACTGATTGGGGGGAGGAGTGAATCCCACCCAAGGGAATCCGGGTTAGAATAATGTTAGTTAGTGAGATAGTCAAATTAACAAAGGGATGTCGTTTTGTGGTTGGTGTTAAATGAAGGCATGAAACATTTTGCAGGGTGCAGGAGATGATTAACCGGCTGGGAGCGTGGCTTGTGAAAGGTATCGAGTGGAGGGCATCCTGGGTGCCGGAGCAGTTGGCCAGAGTCGGCCGTGGGTCCAAGGGATTGAGGAGTTAGAGAAGGTTATGGGAAATTCCCTGGGTACCCGTTTATGGAAAAACGGGTACCCAGGGAAAAGGGACCCGGATCGCCAAAATTCCATGTGGGCATTGAGGGGGAAGTGCCAGTAAGGGCATTCCCCACGTTAGTGAGGAGTATGTAGGCTCGGAGACAGCCTCAACGACCCGGGGGTGCTGAAGAATGAGTTTGGCAGGTGGGCAGACCTGCCGGTGGAGCCACCCTGCCCAGCCACAAAATTGTGCAAGAGCACGAAGGAAAATTTGCGGGCCAGGCCCAAATTAAGAATGAACACCAACACAGGCGACAGGAATCGTGGTTGCTAGAACCAATAGTTTAAAGAGACAGGCATGTTGAAAAGCCCCGGAGATAGTTCAAAGATTAATTTGTGATCGGATAGATCAGAACATGTGTACCCCTTCATACCATTGATCTCCTCACTGTTCGTAGGCCGCTGCACTCATCGTGGAAATGTTGAGGCCTGTGGGAATTATCCTGAGGCTGCATTGGACCACTGGACAGGTTTACTTGTCTTTCTCGATCCTCTTTAAAGGGACCTTCGGGATTGGGAATCGACGGTTTGGACAGGTTAGCCGAACAAAGACGATAAGAGGGTTATGGATACATATATTTAAAATATGATTAAAAAATATCTAAATCTAATTACTTTGTACAACCTAACGAGGGTGGGTATGGACAAGGAAATGCATAGGCAAAAGGATGGGGGGGGGGAGACCGTAGGGGAGAACCGAACCCGTCTTCGGACTGCCCAACGCCACCACACTCCCTCCCCAACTACACAAGATCACAGCGAGGCTGACCAGCTTCGTATGCCGACCTACTGCACCTTACCTGGTCTGCATTTGCCATTCCTTTCGTTTGACTCCTCTTGCCATGCCTTGTTCATGCCTTTATTTGCCTTGACCCCACTTTCCATGCCTTGCCATATCACTGAATCTTGCCATGTGAACCAGGAGCATCTGTTGTGAAAGTGTTTGCAGGGACTGCTATGCAGGCAGCCGCATTACCAGGGACTGTATTTGCACAGCCTGGACATCTTTATTGATAAAGTCCAATTCAAATGGACTGTGAGACGGCATGTGGCCTGCTGTGTTTGGGTGAGTTGCCTCCAGCAGCCAGGAAAAACAAAACAAAAACAAAAAAAATAGGACCATTTAGGGCCCTGAAGATGCCAGGCTGTGTGATCACCTGCTGCTGCACTCATCCACAAATTTTTCATATGCTGTGTTTTCTTCCCTTGAGTCACAGGTCCTGGGCCATGAGTAATGTAAATATTAGAGATGTATATGGTCATAACCCACCTGTTTGTTTCATTCAATTCCAGAAATGTAGCATAAGGATGTCCATACGAGTCTGATAGCTTCTATACACAACACACTAAGTTCATTATTTTTGGGACATGTATTTGAAATGTTGCACTCAGGGATCCGTAGGTAAAGCTTACTCGGGAAAACTACAGCTACATGCCACACAAATATTTAACGAGTCGGGTCGAGTCCAGCAAAAGGGAGGGGGGTAGTGTTGCAGTTCTGCAAAACTGCATGCCTCTAAGGCAATGGCACCCAACATACAGTGATCCCAGGCCATTATTTTGTTAGTCTTCATGCAGTGAGACCTTCCACTCATGCCTAGTGGGTTAATGGGACGAAGTGCGTTGTGTGGGTCTAATAGGTAGGTATAATAACTATATCTCTATCTTCAATCCTGATTTCCATCCAACCCTTTCATTATATTAATGGTGCAAATCAAGTCAAGCACACACACCAAGCAGCCTCCTGAGAGAGAATCACCACATGCACAAACTCGCTATATGGCGCGCGCATGTCACGCCCTTTCATTCAAAGTCTGCGCGCCAATTTACAACGGCATATTACCTTCCTCAACCTTCGCTCACCAAAAACTCCTTGCACCTCCGCATCGATACAATTCGCCACCAAACAGAGTTGTGCTGCGCGGCTCAGGCCACTCGGACCGCATGATGTGGGGACAAGCCAAGCATGTTAACAGCACCAACCGCATCTTGCCGGGATGCCCCGAATGGACACACAAGACCGAAACGACCCTCGTCCAGTCGCCAGAATACGGCAGGACTGCTGGCGTGGGACGGGGGTACATTAGGGGGGGGGGGGAGCCCGGGAGTTTGATATGTGGCTTCGGGCCGTGTCGTGCCCGATGTGTGCATGAGACCGTTTCCGACCCCATGAGCCTGGCTGGGTGGGTCTATGACTGCCGTGGCCCAGTAAGGAAGCACGATTCGGATCATGGCACGTCACTTAGGGTTGTCACTCCACCCTCCACCTGGGACTTACAAAAAGTGGATCAGGAAGCCATCCTCTCTCTGCTCTTTTTTTGCCTCCCTGCCTCGCCTTCATCTTGGCCTGTTTGCCTCGCCCTCTCCTTTGCCTCTCTGCTCTGCCCTCTCTTCACCACTCCTCGTTATCTGCCTATCACTGCATCTACACTCAGGGTTGGTGTGCGACAGACGTTCTTCTGGGACCAGTGCGGAGGACACTTTTCCACGAGCCCCGGCAAAGTGATGAAGTAGGAGATAACGTGCCGACTCTTGAGGTGGGATCGCTCAAGCGGAGCTTCCCACGGAGCATACTGGGTTGCGCGGTCGGCCGACCACGCCAAGTATTCCGAGACCGTTAGGCCTCATCTGCTCTCTTCCATTCTGGCTCTCAAATCTTCATCGGGTTTGTGTGTGTGTGTATATGATGGCACCTGTCATAGTATAAGTTAAGATTGTCGAAGATATAACGGGATAAGTGCTCTGTATCTGCTTTTGTAAATTGCTTGCCTTCTGTCGCACCCCACGAATTCCTTGCAATCCCTGCTGTACATACCAATAAACCCCATTCACTGTGCCACGTCCCTTTCCTCGCCTAATTGTAAATAAATGCTTTGTTTAGAAATGTTCCCAACTCGTTTTGTCTTTTCCTTCATTGGTCCAGCATGGTCCGTATCCTAGCTTAGCTGGGACGTTATCCCCCAACGATCTCTTTTGTAGCCGGTATGTCCTTGGCAGTTACGCTCGACTGCATCTGATCCGGTGAGGTGATCCAGTTTGAACAAGGCGGACCGAGGGCATGTCCCCCAGTAATTAAATCACGTGACCATTAGGTAACTGGTATCCATTAGACAGAGGACCCTACGTCATGTGGTTCAGTTATTGGCGTTCACGGTCGATTAGCAACCCGCCGCGTCACAGAGTTCAGTGTGCGACGGCCTGCAATTCCGGAGAATCTGGTGGGAACTCAAGGAAGCTATATATATATGTATATATATGAACAGATATACATACACATTTACACACATATACATACATTAGGGTGCGTCAAACGCCCCCTTTTTTGCGAAAGTTTGAAAAACATAATGGCGATAGAACAGATGTGTTCGAATGCATGCAAAAAAACATTTCTCAATTTTTTTTCAGAATTTTCGGTCATCATCTTGGGGGTCCACATCGGGGTCAAAGTTCAGGCATGCAGCTCCTGCGCATTTTTCAGAATAAGTGTTATTTTTCACTGTATAGTGATCAAAACTTGTGTATGGTGGTGAAATAATTCTGACATATCAATGTACTGCTCCTTTGGTGATGTTTGTAACACGGTTGTCTTGTAATTTGTTGGCACAGTTTCCCGGAAATTGTGTTTTCCCGGAGAATTTGACACGTGGAAGATCATGAATGTAAAAGTTTGGACGATTTAGACTGTAAAAGTTTGGACAAAAGAACTTGGACTATTGCCTATTGGGCGCTTTGGTACATACTTCAGAAAGCCTCACTTCCCCAACGACATTCACTTGACATCTAGCCTATCTGACTTTGTCTCGGTTGATTCTTGGTTTGTGCTCTGAGAACTTGAACTGGACGATTCATTAACGTATGAAGCCTATGTGGATTCAAAATCTTCCAGCATTCTTCCAGCCTATGTGGATTCAAAATCTAAAACCAAAGCACTCAATGTAACTAATGATGCGGCTGAACGTCAAATAAAACTCGGAACGGACTGTCTCGGTGCAGCTTGGTCTGAAGAACACTTTCAGAATGTGCAACAAGTCACTGAGAATGACATAACAGGAAAAAGAATCCGAATCTCCGGAAACGCTTGAAACTTGATCATTAATGATATTATACGAGTACCTTGATATGAATACACATAATTCTGGGTAATAAAGCCGTGAATTTGACAGAAGAGGTATTTGTTACTATTTTGTTGTTTTTTTCTGGGAAAATCACTAGTTTCCCGCTTCTCCGGCAAATTTCCTGGAATATTTGATCGGCTCTACATCACTGGAACATCACCAAAGGAGCAGTACATATGTCACATTTATTTCACCACCAGATACAAGTTTTGATCACTATACAGTGAAAAATAACGCTTATTCTGCAAAATGCACAGGAGCTGCGTGCCTGAACTTTGACCCCGATGTGGACCGAAAATTCTGAAAAAAAATGAGAAATGTTTTTTCATGTATTCTAACACATCTGTCCTATCGCTGTTATGTTTTTCAAACTTTCGCAAAAAAGGGGGGCATTTGACGCACCCTAATATATATATATATATATATATATATATATATATATATATATATATATATATATATATATATATATATATATATATATATATATATATATATATATAGTTACGAATTCTCACCCGCTGGCGTGCGATCGGCCGCGTACCTCGAATCGCAACCGCGTCGCCCACCGGACGGACAATTCAGTCGTGACTTTCCGGAGCTAATGCCGGAACCCTGCCATGGGTGGGTCTTCAACCCCACCACGGCCATGCCAGTTGTCTACCCGTGCAAGATAGGGTCACTCGCCGAATTAGATATACCTAAGTACCTGTGCGGGGAGCCGACCGGGCAGCCGTACCTCGACGCAGGTCGGCTTGGGACACGAACCGCTTAAGCGGTCCGGTCCGTTCTGCAGTGATAACCGAGCGGGTATTATCGCTGACCTCACCGGATCCGATTCTATTTAACGGGTGTTTGAAACCCCACTATTTATTCCGCGATGCAAGATGGCAATTTCAATAGGGGAAAGAGGATGCTACGAATGGGATACATTCAAACAAAGCACATTTATTTTATACGTACACATATACAGTCAATTTTGGTGTGTGCGAGTTTCGGGGCTCAAGGGTTCGGAGCGGAAGGAGGAAGGGGGTGCTTCCAAGTACTTCCGGTATTCGGTATCACCTCTGGTTCTGAGTAATTGTATTTTGGTATTGATCGGTAAGGTCCTTATTTTCACTCTTGGGGATCCCCAGGGGATGAGAGTATATGGAGGGGGTACCGGGTGAGGATGATTGGGCGCCCTCGTCAAGAAGTGTGAGAACTTCGAGTGTCGGCCATGAAGAGGGGCAGGCCCGGTGATGGAAGTAGTGAAAAGTCGGAGGTGCGGGAAGGAGTTAAGGATAAAGAGGAGTCGGGGGATATATTCCCAATTATAATTTCGGCTGTGGAAGGGTCCAAGTTGTTTATTTTTCAATAACCCTATAAAATTGGCTACCGTAATTGGAAAATAATTTGGTGACGTACATTATGCAAGGAAACTTCGATCGGGTGACCTTCTGATCCAGTGCAAATCGGTGGCACAGCGGGAAAAGATTCTGAGAGTCTCTCTTTTCGGGGATATTGGAATATCTGCTTACATCCCCAGGTCTTTAAGGGAGTGCCGGTGGGTAATTTACGGGATTGACCTGGACATTGATATGGAGGTTATCAAGAGGCATTTGGCTGACATGGGAGTAGGTGATGCTCATTGTCTTACGTCGGTGAGGGATGGTGTGAAGGTCAATACCACATGTGTGGTGTTGTCCTTCTCCATCCCAGTCCTTCCCCCTAAAGTGTTCCTGGGCTACCAAGCCTTTCCTGTTCAGGAGTATATCCCTCCCCCTTTAAGATGTTACAAATGCCAAAGATTCGGTCATACTGCAACATCCTGTCGGGGTAAACGGCGTTGCAGCAAGTGTAATGGGGATCATGAGTATGAGAGTTGTACGTGCGTTAAGATGTGCTGTGCCAATTGCGATGGGGAGCACAGTGCAGCCTACAGAGGCTGTCTGGAATTTCAAAGAGCGGCCCAGATTCAGCAAGTGAAAACCACTGGGAAGTTATCGTATGCGGAGGCGGTGCTCAAGGTCCCCAAAGTTGTGTTGCCAGTCAAAGAAACGAATAGGATTACTAAAACTCCAGCTCCGGTTAAGATACAAACAGTTTCAGTTGGTTGCCAGACGGAGACAATAGATCAGGATTGCCAAACTGAGGATTCAAGTGCCATGGTGGTTTTGAACATTTCTTTAATTGGAGTTCATTGGATTTATTACTGAGGTGGTAAATTGCACAGCTGTTGTACAAACGAGATCGGAGAAGATTAGCATTATTGCTTCAGCAGCCTGCAAACATCTGGGATGGGATGGTATTTCTACCAAGGATATTAATAAGGTATTTAACAAGACGGGCAATAAAAAAGAGAGAAACCAGTCCTGATGCCAAACAGTCTCAGGACCCAATGTAATTTATGTTAATCATCCAATGGAATGCTAAAAGTCTAGTGGCGCACGGGTCCGAATTTAAAAAATGCGTCTGAGTTGTTAACAAACCGGATATTATTTGTTTTCAAGAAACATGGCTCAATGAGCATAATCGATTTGATATGCCGTGGTACACCCTTATTTGTAGGGATAGGTCTCGAGGTCAAGGGGGTGGGTGTGGCATTATGGTGAAATTTGGTGTTCCCTTCATGGAAACGGAAGACATTACGGAACTGGAGTGTATTCTTATCAAGGTCCATGGCTCAAGGGGGAGGGTTACAATTATAAATTTCTATAATCCTTGCAATCATTGATGCACAAGAGTCTTCAGGAGGTTTTTAGAAGGTGTGAGGGGGTGGTACTTGTCTGTGGCGATTTCAACAGCCATGATATTCTCTGGGGCTCCAAAAACACTGATAGGAATGGCGATATTATTGAGGATTTGATCGATGAATTCGACATGGTGATATTAAATGACGGACAGGGAACATGTATAAATCCATCCACAGGAAAGATGTCCCCTCTGGATCTCACTCTTATTTCTTCAATAGAAGCTGCGAGATGCGATTGGGAAGTTCATGATGACAACCGAGGGAGTGATCACTTTCCTGTGATCACAAATCTCCAATGTGAAAGGGGTTCTGTGGACTCACTCGGTCCAGCTTCTTGGAACTTTTCTAAGGCGAATCGGGGTCAGTTTTCAGATCGATGTGTCAGGGAAGTGAAGGAAGAGATTGGTGTTCACAACATAGATAGCATGAATAAGAATATTGTTCAAATTATGTATAACATTGCTTGGGAAACAATCCCAACCTCAATTCCTTCAGGGGGTAGGAAAATTAAGGTCCCCTGGTGGAATGAGGATTGCAAATTGGCAATCCAGGGAAGATGGGTGGCTCTAAAGAGACTAAGGAAAACCCTCAGGTTGGAGGACATTATAGAGTATAAGAGGAAAAGGGCGGTGGCCCAAAGAACTATAAAACGGGCCAAATCCGCCTCTTGGAAATCATTTTGTTCATCAGTTAATCCGGATACCCCTCTCAAAAGTATACAGGGAGTCAAGTCGGGAGGGAGATCTTTTCCAGTGATTATTTCCCAGAACATAGCCCTGTGTTCTAATGTAGACAAGGCCGAAGCCATGGGCCAATTCTTTTGTTGTAGTGAGAATATCATAAAGGATGACGTTTTAGAGGCTTGTTTTCCCCAACTTGTAAGTCAAACCAGGGTGATCACCAATACAGATCTGCCTTCAAACCCTTCACTCAATCTTGACTTCACTATTTGGGAACTGAAGCAGGTGATTCGTTCGGTTAAGAATAGCGCCCCAGGCCCGGATCGGTTATCGTTCCTTATGTTCAAACACTTGGAGGATCGGGTGTTGAGAGTGTTCCTGAGTTTCTTCAATAGGATTTGGGCTTTAGGGAAGCTTCCCAGCGATTGGAAACACGCTATTGTAATTCCTATCCTGAAAGAGGGGAAAGATGGCACGGTCCCATCTTCATGTCGCCCGATCTCCCTTATCTCAGTTGTTTGCAAATTAATGGAGAAAATGGTGAATAACCGATTGGTCTTCTTCTTGGAAAAGAACAACCTATTGTATAAAGGCCAGAGCGGTTTTCGAAAGGGACGGTCCGTTATGGATCACATTTCCACACTAGCAAATGATGCAAGGAAATCCCGAGGTAATCAGGAGTCTCTTCTGGGAGTGTTCCTCGATATCCAAAAGGCATACGATTCAGTCTGGAAAAATGGCCTCCTTTATAAACTGAGTAATCTCGGGGTCAATGGCAGAATGCACGATTGGATTGGTGAGTTTTTATCGAATAGAACATTTCAGGTGAGGGTTGGCCTGAGCCTCTCCTCTTCGTTTCATTCTGATAAGGGCATTCCCCAGGGAAGCTGCTTAAGCCCAACACTCTTTAGTATTATGATAAATGATGTTGCCTCCATCCGCAAGCTCCATAGCAAGTTATTCCTGTTTGCTGACGACATTGCTATGTGGATTTGGTGTAAAAAATCTTTCTATTTCGAGTAAAAAACTCCAGGGCGATATCCGGCTCGTGGAGAAATGGGCCGAAGACTGGGGTTTTAAACTATCAGCTGATAAGTCCAAGTTTATCATATTTTCCCGTAAGAAGAAAACGGATGATATAGCAATGGTAATTAATGGTACTTGCATCCATCCATCTCGAGTGGTGTCTTTCTTAGGAGTCACCTTCGATAAGGGACTAACCTGGACCCCGCAGGTGAAGCAGCTGATAGGTAAATGTGCCAAAGGCATAAATTTATTACGCTGTCTCTCTGGAACAGAGTGGGGAGCACATCGTGACAGTCTTCTCATGATATACAAAGCTAAAATTCGTTCCCACCTGGATTACGGATGCCTGGCTTTCGGTGATATGGCCAAGAGCAACCGAAAAAAAAACTTGAGACTGTCCAGTCAAAAGCCCTTCGTGTATGTTTAGGTGCTTTTCCTAGCACTCCAGTGTCTGCCCTTCTGGTGGAAATAGGTGAGATGCCCTTGTCCCTTCGCTGGGAGATGCTGAGAATGAAATATTGGGCGAGATCCATTTCTTCTGGGGACAGCCATCCTGGCAAATCCTTATTTGAAAAATGTTGGGAATACCTGAAGTTAGACAACAACTCTGCTTCCTTGCCTCTTGGCCTGGCCTGTGTCAAGTTAGCCAAGGAAATGAAGCTGGACTCCCTTTCAGTCAGCCCCCAACATAAAGTCCCCATTTGGCCCCCCTGGACACTCGAACCCCTAAGTCTCCGCATGGATCTCTGGGGAAAAATGGATTCAGTTAATCCTGTGGTAAAGCGCAACCTGGCTATCGAGTTTATAAATACAAGTTGGAGTCAATCTTTGCATATATATGTGGATGGGTCCAAAGAACCCTCTCTAGGAAGGACAGCGGCGGCAATATGTATCCGATGTCCGTGTGGTCAGGGCTTTTCGGTTAACCGATCATCTTTGTTTTCTCGACGGAACTATTTCAATCGTCCGAGATATGGAATGGATAATCGCGTTTAATCCTCTTAGTGCAGTTATCCTCTCGGACTCACTTTCGGCACTACAGGTGCTGGAATCCTTACAGCATGGCTGCAGGTATGACTTGGTCCTAGAACCTTGGCATTTGTATAACATCATGAACTGGAGGGGTCTGGTGGTGGATTTGTGCTGGATCCCTGCTCATGTGGGCATCGGGGGGAATGAGGCTAGTGACCTTGCGGCAAAGCAGGCCCTCAGAATGGACAATGTCACCCAAATCCCCGTGGGATCTTCAGAAATCATTAGTCTGGTCAAGGACCGTATTGTGGGAAAATGGCAATGTCAGTGGGACTCCTGCACAAAGGGAAGATTTTTTTCACAACGTGCAGTCGGAGGTGGTTCCGCTTCTTAAGCTCCCCAGGCTCTCCCGGAGGGACCAGGTCGTGCTTTGTAGAATAAGACTCGGGCACTGTCGCTTAAATTCATACCTCCATAGAATTGGATGTCACCCAACGGGGTTCTGTGATGTGTGCAGAAAACCTGAAAATTTAAACCACTTATTTCTAAATTGCCCTCTCTATGGGGAATCGAGGCAGCGTCTCGTACGGTGTATAAGAGTTATGGGAATGAGGGTGTTGGACCTGCAGGTGATGCTGCGGCGGATGAACTGGAAGCACCCTCAACTCTGTAAGGCGGTATTAAAATTCCTGAAGGAATGTGGGAGACCTATTTAAAATGTATCTGCCTTTGAAGGGCTATGGCTGTAGGCGAGTTTGATCAGATTCTGGTGCGTGGCGTGGATAGAGCCTCCTGGTTCTGACAGCGCCATTAAACCCTCAACAACAAAAAAAAAAACAGTCAATCATGCAGGCAAACAAAAGCAATCACGTGACATATGCAAAGTAAAAAGCACTACGACCGAATATAATTAATAAATGTACAGTCACTTAGGCAGTTTTTACTTGTCAGGACACGGCGCCACAAGATTCACTCAAAAGGAAGGAAAGGGCCACTCTCATAGACGAGAGTGGCAGACAGGGTCCGTGGACCTTTATAGTGCGTGAGCCTTGGTTGACCGAATGGGCTCGCAAGACCGATGCGGCTTACCCGCACCCTCGTGGTGCGACGATGGGCAGGTCGCGACGTCTGCTCCCCACGGCCACCAGGACAGCTGCGCCTGATTGCGGCCCTGCGACGATGGGCAGGTCGTGACGTCCGTTTCCCACGGCCACTAGGACAGCCGCGCCTGATTGTGGCCTTGCGACGATGGGCAGGTCATGACGTCCGTTTCCCACGGCCACTAGGACAGCCGCGCCTGATTGCGGCCTTGCCAAGGCGAGGTGATCGGGCCCAGGCCGGCAACGCGGTTTGAGAGGAACTAACGGGTCTTTTTAGTGCTCTGTCAGAGTTGATGCTCTATAAGAGTCGAATGCTCCAAGACCCCGTCCGTTCCTCAGCGATGCGCGAACCGCACCGAGGTCCGATCACCTCGGACTGCCTTGGCGCTGGCAAGCTCTCCCCGGCTGTGGTCTCCACGAAGCTCTTTGGCTTTCTCCGACTGACTCTCTCCAGACTTCGGGCTCCTCTCGGCTCTCTGACCCCTCCAGACCTAACTTGACTGCCTCGAAGCTCCGTTCTGCTCGGCCTTTTATAAGGCTGGTGAGACGAGATTTGGCCTTTGCTCTCTGACCCTTGACCCTGGGCGGAAAGCGGACGTGGTAAAGATCACCGGCCCTCTGGATCCGATTCTCTGAGACGAAGCTTCCACACAAAGCGGACGTGGTAGAAATCAACACCCTTCGACCCCCACAGGCCCCGCCCCTTTCTCTCCTGTGATCCGTTTTTTGAGGCAAAGCTTCCACACAAAGCGGACGTGGTAGAAATCACCAGACTTGCGCTGCACGGTGAGAGAACCATTGCCTCTCCCTGCAGCGATGCCGTTTGATCGGATCCCGCCGCTGCTGGCACAAAGATGGCGTTGTTTCGGGAACGAAGGTGAGGCGATGTTTGTGGCATGGAGATGTTGACGGTTGCTGGCGGAGTGGTGAGGATGGCATGGTTGTTGAGAGGCAGGTGTGATTGTGGTTGGTGTTGTGGTTAAGGGGAGCGATGTTGGTTGTTGTAATGGTGGTGGAGATGTGGTTGGTTCAAAATAACGATAGAAAAACAAAAACCTACCTCAAAGGATCACAGCCCTGTGATACGAATAAAGCCCATTAAACAATGGTGGGGAAATCTAACTGAACACAGACTTATCGATCTAGCTGAACTAAGGAACCTTTATGGTGTTCTACGAATTTCCACAGCCGTAACAAATATATATATATATATATATATACATATATGTATATAGATATATGTATATACACATATATAAAAAAATGTAGTTTTTACTGTCCATAGTGTTGTTTCTCCAACACCTACAAGTAACTGGAAACTTGTGGTTTGCAGGTGAAAAATAGTTATTCATACCAGTATGTGCCTGTACGTGTGTGTGCCCCTACATGCAACCCCCCCCCAATAAAAACTTTCAAACTGCGAGCCAGAAACAACCACACAGGCCGTTCCTTCGCTCTCGCGTGCCCGTACGTGCATGCACATACGTGCAAACCCCCCTAAAAAAAACAAACAAACAAAAAAACTTTCAAACCGCGAGCCAGAAACAACCACACAGGCCGTTCCTTCGCTCTCGTAAACGACGACTGGATTGGGGCAATTGTGTTTATCTATAAATGCGGAGAAGAAATCGAGAAATTATTAGAATACATTAAGTCATCATCATCCGGAAGTGGTGCGTACCCGCACAGAATGTTTACATGCATTCCACGAATTATCGCTTGCATTGAAGTAACAACTACTGTGATACTTACACACACACACAGTTAAATAAAATCAAGTTTACCTCCCTGTGTTTGCTCGCCATGACATTCGCTGCCATTGTCCATTGCCACTCCGACACCACAGTAACTAAGGCACCGATCCCCATCGTAACCAGCACGGCACATGACATCATCGCCGGCCAGCCGCGCACCGGCCTACGCAGCCACGCCTACACAGAAACATGTCCTGTCATTGGTAACTAAATGGCGCATCGGCCACGCCTAGGCAGCAATGTGTCCTGTCATTGGTTTGGTAAATAAATGGCCATAACTTGGGAAGCACTTGTCTGATTCATATCAAACCTTGAAAAGGCACATACTCAAGTCCCCAGCAATATTGGCAAGTTTCAATTAGATCGGACCAGTGGTTGTCGAGAAACAGCTGTCACACTCCACACACACACACACACACACACACACACACACACACACACACACACACACACACACACACACACACACACACACACACACACACACACACACACACACACACACACACATTGCTGGAATTATAGATAGACTAGTACGTGCCCATACGTGCGTGCCTGTACATGCGTTGCCATACGTGCAAAAACAGAAGAAAAGAAAAAAAACACTTTCAAACAACCACACAGGCCGTTCCTTCGCTCTCGTAAACGACGACTGGATTGGGGCATTGTGTTTATCTATAAATGCGCATAAGAAATCGAGAAATTATTAGAATACAGTAAGTCATCACTATCGGGAAGTAGTGCGTGCCCGTATGAAATGTTCACATGCATTCCACGAATTATCGCTTGCATTGAAGTAACAACTGCTGTGATACTCACACACAGAGTTAATTAAAATCAAGTTTACCTCCCTGTCTTTGCTTGCCATGACATTCGCTGCCATTGACCATTGCCACTCCTACACCATGGTGAGGCGACAGGGTAGGATTTGTTGGAGACCTGAAAGTACAGTGTCATTAGGTATTCCATGTTCGTATTGTTTTAGTTTTAAAATAGTTTAAAAAAAAGAATAGTTTTCAAAGCATACCACCAAATTGAGATGTATTTCGTTGGCAAGCGTGTTGAGTAGAGCTGAATTCCTTAACACTTCCAAAGTCTACACCGTTTTGACGCTTGGAAACAAAAAAAAGTTGTGCACTTTTTTTGATAAATTATTTTCGGAACAATTTTTCGTCAATAAATAAATAGTCTCCATGTACACACCTTTATCTCATTAGCACCTCTTCATAAACAACATTGCTGAGGAAACGGCGCTTCTTCTTTGTTTCCTCGTCCAGGGCAAGAATGCGGAGGCTGCTGGATTTACCAACGTTTTGATGTGCTCACTGTCTGGAAGTTCGCATATCGCAGTTACGATTATTCGCAATTTAGTTTTAATGGCCAATTATTTAATTAGCGCCAACATATTTTGCGTTTTCGCAATGTCATCGCAAGGAAAAACACAAAGAGAAGAGAAGAGAAAGAAGGAAAAAAAATGTACGTGCAAAAAAAAAATATATATATATATATAATAATAATAATCTATCTATAATTCCAGCAATCTCTGTGTGTCTGTGTGTCTGTGACCGCTGTTTCTCGACAACCACTGGTCCGATCTAATTGAAACTTGCCAGGAATATTGCTGGGGCCCTGTGGATGTGCCTTTTCAAGGTTTGATATTAATCGGACAAGCGGTTCCCAAGTTACGGCCATTTATTTGCCAACCAATGACAGGACACTGCTATTACATCACCATTGACGTCACAATTCTTCTTCTTCTTCTTCTTCTTCTTCTTCTTCGTTTGATATGACGCCACAATTGACACTGGGGACCTGAGTATGTGCCTCCACATCGGATCACTCTCAAGGTGGGTATGGAAATGGCCTGTGTGGTTGTTGTTTTACGCACCTCCGGGCATGCACGTACGGGCCCGCAATAGTAATAATAATAATAATAATAATAATAATGATAACTTTCAAACAAACACACAAGCCGTTCCTTCGCTCTCGTAAATGATGACTGGATTGGGGCATTGTGTTTATCTATAAATGTGCATAAGAAATCGAGAAATTATTAGAATACACTAAGTCATCACTATCCGGAAGCTGTACATTGTAACCCGTAATGGGGAACGCGGCTGAGGTTCTCTTTCCCATCGGCCATGCCCACGCAGCAACGTGTTCTGTCATTGGTTTGGTAAATAAATGGCCATAACTTGGGAACCACTTGGCCGATTAATAGCAAACCTTGAAAAGGCACATCCTCAGGTCCCCAGCAATATATCTGGCAAGTTTCAATTACATCGGACCAGTGGTTCTCGAGAAACAGTGGTCACACACGCAGACACACAGACACACAGACACACACACACAGATTGCTGGAATTATAGATAGATTAGGCTTAGGCTTTCTCAACTTCCTTTCTCTGGTGGTGGTACGCAGTGATGGATGAGGTCACAGGCACCATGCCAGTGCAGGACTGTGTGGTGCAGAAAGTTCTCAAACGATAAACATGCAAGCTCACTCGGACGGGAAAATCTGGTCTGTGCTGATGACGGCCAATAGCAAGAAACACATGTTCACAGATGAATCCTTCCTTGGGTGAGCTAGTATAAATTGAAGTTGTTGTTCAGCATTGCATGTTGCTCTTCAGGAGGTGGAATTAAATTTTCTAGAACATCCTCTGTGTCATAAGAGGTGGGAACAACACCCTCTGGTTTCTGAACCACGTTGCTGGCTCCTCTCTTACGTATCCCAGCAAAACGACATGCATTATGGGTTCCTCATCTCTCTTTCATCGGCCACCACTTCCCCACTCTGAGCATGTTTCATTTTTATCACAAATTTGACCTACTCGTCGGCAATATAATCGGCAACTAATCGGAGAGCTCCACATTGATCCCTACACCCACACGCATCCTGCTGCCGGAATTACCTCTGCTCCAAACCATAAACCAAAAGGCTGGATCAAACCTCGTTCACATCTTCTGCCCTTGCTGTTCAGATCCAAAAAAAATACACATCCTGTCCCTACACAGATCCTCCTGGTCCACCTCATATTTTTACTATTTCTACGAAGTATTGCATATTTTACTTTTTTTACGAAGGAAAAAGAAACGAAAGACAAAGACATTTAATAATTTTTCTCACAAGGACTCTTGAGGCCCATCAAAGCCTGCATTATTATTCGCAACTTAGGGTTGTTTGTTCATGCTCTATCCTTTTTTAAAACTTGAATGTCAAGGAAGGAGGTCTTTCTTATTACTCAGCTGGGGTTCAACCGATGACCTCTGTGATTCAGAGCAGATGACATCAGTTGACATCAGTTATGCACAATAAATTAGGCTGATACATTTTCTAATTCCAACCTAACAGGTGTTTTCCATCTTTTGGATGGCATTGACTTTATCCTTTGACTATTTTTGACCAAATTTCACTCGCATATATATACTACACATGTGTACAAATAAGCTATGTAAGTTCCAATTTGACATATTGAAAAGTTATTGAGGTATGCCAATAATAAATTCACAAAAAGTCCCATTTGATAACACTGACACGTCAAAATGGCTAAGTCACTTGTTTTGATATTTGGTGATTCAATATGCAAAAATCTGTTCAAATTTCAACTCGATAGAATGAAAATTTATGATTTTATGCGACCTTGACCTTTGACCCTTTGAGCTTTTGACCTCAAAAACAATATGCTTCTCGGTTTTGATTGGTGATCCAATTCACTGACCCAATATACAAATATGTAGATGTTTGTGTGGTGTATGTTAGGTCTGCAGGTATAAAGGGTCGAAGGTGTGTTAAGCGTGTAAAGGTATAAGTGCTCCAAAAGGTTTACATGGGTCTAAAAGGTATTTTCCAACAGTAGTTAGGGTCTAAAATGGTCTAAGGGTTTTAAAGAGTCTGAAGGGGTAATATGTGTCCAGGGGGTTCAAGGGGTCTTAAGAGTGTAGGGGGTCTAAAAGGTATGTTCAACAGTAGTTAGGGGTCTAGAGGGGTCTAATGTGTCCAAAAAGGGTCTAAAAGTCCAAGGGTCCAGGGATCTAAGCGGTCTTAAAAGGGTCTAAAATGGTCTCAAGGGGTCTAAAGTGATGAAAGTGTCAAACGGTCAAAGGGGTTTAAAGCATCTGAAGGGGTTTTCAGAGCCCGGGAGTTCAAGGGGTCAAAAGGGTATATTCTCACAGTCATTAGAGGGTCTATATGGGTCTAATATGTCCAAAGAGTGTCAAATGAGTCTAAAAGTTCAAGGATCCAGGGATATAAGCGGTCTAAAGAGTCTTAAAAGGGTCTAAAATTGTATTAAGGGGTCTAAAGTGTCGAAAGTGTCGAAATGGTCTAAATTATGTAAAGGTTCAAAGGATAAGTGGTCTATAGAGTGTAAAGGTCTTGGAGGTTGTAAAGGCTTAAAAGGTCTAAAATGTCTTCAGGGGTATAAATGGGTCTAAACAGTTCTAAAGGACTACAAGGTAAGTTTCAAAAGTACGTAACTAATAGACGTAGTCACGGTCCAAAAAATGTAATTAATAGATGTACTCACGATCCAACTCACGTTCAAACAGTACATAATTAATGACATTCTCACATGGATCGACCGAGGCTTCACCTCGAGGAGACATCATCTTCCACCCGTGTTTTTCAGTTATACAGGGTGGGGCAGAGAAAGGGGCGATTTTTAAAAAAACAGTAATTAAATTAACATTTTGTATTTGTCAAATTACAAATATGCCATCTTAACGTACATAGCATGCCATTTATTTCTTGAAGATCACATCCTCGAGGTGACCTTCTCTGCATAGGCATCCTTCTGGTCTTCGACGCATATTTCCCATGATGCGGCGTAGCATCTCCAAAGAAATTCCGGCAATTTTTTGACAAAGTCTTTCTTTCAGCTCTTCAATGCTGTGTGGGTGATGAGCGTACACCTTGCTTTTTAAGTATCCCCATTAAAAAGTCACATGCTGACAGGTCTGGGGACCTTGGAGGCCAAGTAATGTCACTATTCCTGGAGGTGATGTGGTTTTGAAAAAGTAGTTGTATGGTGGCCATTGACACTGGCGGTATGAGATGTCGCACCAACTTGTTGAAACCAACTGAACTCTAACGTGAGGAAACCTAGTAGCTAGTTCATCAGTCAAAAAAGTTGTGTTCATGTTGGCATAGTGGCCTGATGTTACAGTTGTTACCTTTCCATTGTCATCTTCAAAAAAAATTTGGGCTGATAATGCTGTAAGATGAAATTGCACACCACACTGCCACCCAGTCACTGTGCAATGGTTGCTGGTGGAGTTGGCGAGGGTTTTCTTCAGTCCAATAATTATAGTTTTGTTTCTTCACAAAACTGTCGAGATTAAAGTGAGCTTCATCAGATATCCATAGATTGTAAATAAAGTATTCATCATGATCCAGTTGAGTTAGCATTTCTTGACAAAAATTTTAAAGGTAAGGTGATCATGAGGTTTTAATTATATCACTCTCTGTACATTGTAAGGATGGAAATTTCAGTCCTGGTGCAATATTCGTCTTACACTCCCATTGGATAAGCTCAACGACAATGCATGCCAACGTGCAGAATACTTTGGACTTCGTTTGAGAGCAGTCCTGACAGCAGTGATGTTTTCTGGTGTATGGACGCTTCTTATTCTCCCTGGAGGCTTCTTTTTGAGAGCAAAACCAATTTCTTCAAAATTATGTACCCATGTTTTAATGTCATGAGTCGATGGAACAGAATCATGGCGCTGAAGATTAAAGAGAACGTGAAATAAACGTCGAGCTGCCTCGAGACTATTTTTGTTTTTGTTAAATGGCTTGATGGCGAAAGCACGTTGTGCACCACTCCACTCATCATCACACCATTTGAAAGCCTTTATCCCTGAGCAGGGGTCAGCTTTTTACGGCCGGATGCCCTTCCTGACGCCAACCCTTTAGTTGCCTTCGACCCTGCAGGGATAATTACCAGTATACTGGTGCTCATTTCGCAGACCTTCA
Source organism: Eptatretus burgeri (assembly GCF_056783735.1). NCBI lineage: Eukaryota > Metazoa > Chordata > Myxini > Myxiniformes > Myxinidae > Eptatretus > Eptatretus burgeri. The sequence goes on from NC_140967.1 coordinate 44,579,425, forward strand.
GAAGGATAACAGGCTGAGTCAACCCCCTGATGCTAACTCAGTGGCCAGCAGGGCTCAAACTCAGGACCCTGAGGATCCCAAGCCACCGTCTTAACCACTGAGCCACACCAGGCTCTGTGCACCACTCCACTATTGCATGGTTATTAAATGGAATGATGTGGACAAGAGGATGTAGGGTGACATAACAGGGTAATGTAGTAGGGTAACATGAAATTTCCCCACTTTGCCAGAACCCAGAAGATCGGTTTTTAAAATTGCCCATTTCTCTGCCCCACCATGTACATAATTATGTTGTTGGGGCCCAGAGTTTGAGGAAGGCTAAGAGGGGAAGCGCTTGAGTTCCTCCTGAATACCCAGTCCTGAGGCCATCAGCCGCAGATAACTCCATGGCTCGGTGGGTTTTAAAGCAACTACGAACACAGATTGGTAGTGCCAGTCCTGACAGGGTGTCATTACTTTGCATAGTTACCTTAGCTTTGGGTGACCGCACCAAACCGGTTTCATGCCCTCATTGCACACTCGGATTACTGCCGAGCGATACAGTGAGTATTTGCTGGCTGGCAGAGCAAATCTAGAAAGGTATGTGGGACAAGCAATGGTTTTAATAGAAGGAAAAATATGTACAGCAGGTAAAGCAAGGATTGGTGAGGTGCAGAAAAAGAGAATACAGTTATACAAAAGAAAGACAGTGCAGCACAAAAAATCTAATACTTCTAGAGGCTTATCTTACAGGCACCATCAGAAACACTCCCGAGGAAAGGTAGATAGTGCAGAAAGATAACAACACATTTGCTTGTTCTGACCACGTTTTTTGTTCTAAATCACTATTCTCATGTGGAAACACATGCTTTTCATCAAATAGTGCATATTTTATCTTGTACTAAACAAAACGATACATTTTAGAAAGAAACATTCATGGAAAAATGGTCTTATTTGCTTAAAACAAGTGTTTTTAACAACACATTTGCTTGTTCTGACCTGGGTTTTTTTTTGTTGTTCTAAATCACCATTCTCATGCAGAAACATGTTTTTCATCAAATAGTGCATATTTTAGCTTGTTTTAAACAGAACAATGCAATTTACAAAGCAACATTATTCATGCAAAAACGGTCTTATTTGCTTAAAACAAGCATTTTTAACAATACATTTGCTTGTTCTGACCCCGTTTTTGTTTGAAATCACTATTCTCCTGCAGAAACACATGTTTTTCATTAAATAGTGCATATTATAAATATATTTGGAAAATAATTCTGGGCCCAGACCAGGAATCAAACACAGGTCCTCCGGCAAACTGCACTCGCACTCTGCCATCTGAGCTCTCTGCGCGACCCACCTGCAGAACAGCACAAATCTTCCACATATACAAGTGACACTCTCTTTCCCCCGCTACTTCCGGGGCAGTCGCTGCCAACCACAGGAGCAGCGAGGGCCTGCTCATAAGAGGGTCTTCCCCCTGTCTGGGGGGGGACACATCCATGTCTGCTATTAACTACCACAGGTGGCATAGTTATACAATTGAAAATGAACAGGATGGAACCAACATTATAACTCTATGTGGAGGATTTAAATTGCTCAGCTGGTGGGTCGCTCAGATAGCTAGGATGGCAGAGTGTGAGAGCAGTTTGCGAGGTGAGAGTACCTGGATTTGATTCTTGGTCTGAGCCTGTAATTTTTGTCCACATATATTTATAATGTTGGTTCTATCCTGTTCATTTCTAATAATATTACAACACCCCCTGCGGTAATTAATAGGGACTTCCCCCCACAGGGGGAAGACCCTATCATGAGCAGGCCCTCGCTGCTCCTGTGGTTGGCAGTGAGTGTCCCGGAAGCAGCGGGGGAAAGAGTGTGGCACTTTTATCTGTGGAAGAGTTGTATTGCTCAGCAGTTGGGTCACCCAGAGAGCTCAGATGGCAGAGTGTCCATGCGGTTTGCTGGATGACCTGGGTTTGATTCCCGGTCTGGGCCCATGATTATTTTCCACATGTATTTTTATAATATGCACTATTTGATGAAAAACACATGTTTCTGCATAATAATATTGATTTAGAACAAAAAATGGGGTTAGAACATGCAAATTTGTTGTTAAAAACGCTTGTTTTAAGCAAGTAAGACGGTTTTTGTATGAATCATGTTTCCTTGTTAAATGTATTGCTTCGTTTTAAACAAGCTAAAAAAAATGCACCATTTGATGAAAAACATGCGTTTTTGCATGAGAATGGCGATTTAGATCAAAAAACGGGGTCAGAACAAACAAATGTGTTGTTAAAAATGCTTGTTTTCAGCAAATAAGACCATTTTCCCATGAATAATGTTTCCTTATGCCTGGTGTTGGCTTCATGGTTCGGGTGATGGGTTTGGGATCCCATGAGCCTGAGTTCAAATCCCACTCGGCTGTTGAATTAATACCAGGTGGGCTTGACACTGCCTGCCATCCTTCCGAGGTCGGCAAAATGAGTGCCAGCATGCTGGCATCCTGTGTCGGAGTGGCGACCCATCCAGGATTGTGCCCAAGAGCCAAGGAGACTGCTTTGGCAGCACTGACGCTCTATACAGAGTATGTATGGTCCGAATGGAATGTTCCCTTGTAAAATGCATTATTTCATTTAGAACAAGCTAAAATATGCACCATTTGAAAAGCATGCGTTTCTGCATGAGGGTAGTGATTGAGAACAAAAAAAACCTGGTCAGAACAAGCAAATGTGTTGCAAGAAACTCTTATTTTAAGCAAATAAGACCGTTTTTGCATGAATAATGTTTCCTTGTAAAATGCATTGTTTTGTTGAGAACAAGCTAAAATATGCACTATTTGATAATAAAAAAAAACATACGTTTCTGCATGAGAATGGTGATTTAGAACAACAAATGGGGTAAGAACATGCAAATTTTGTTGTTAAAAACGCTTGTTTTCAGTAAACCGTTTTTGCATGAATGTTTCCTTGTAAAATGTATTGTTTTCAGTGAGAACAAGTGAAAATATGCACTATTTAATTAGAAATGAGCAGGACAGAGCCAACAAAATAAATATATGTGGAAAAAACAAAGTAAAGGCCTCAAACAGGAATTGAATACAGGTCTCAGGAGACACTGCATCAGCCCTCAGCCATCTGAGCTATCCTGGCAAAATATGACGACAGCAACACAATTCTTCCACGTATACAAGTGCGACTCTCTTTACCCCACTGCTTCCAGAGCACTCCACGCCAACCACATGAGCAGCGAAGGCCTGCTAATGAGAGGGCTTTCCCTCTTTCGGTTGGGGTGGGGTGGGGGGGACACATCCATGTCCACTATTAATCACCACAGGGGGGAAAAATAATATTAATTGAAATTTACAGGACAGAACCAACATTATAACTTTATGTGGAAGATTTACATTGCTCAGTTGGTGGGTCATCCAGATAGCTTGGATGGCAGAGTGTAAGTGTGGTTTGTTTGGCCAGAGGACCTTGGTTTGATTCTTGGTGTGAGCCTGTAATTTTTTTCCACATCTTTTTCAATGATGGTTCTCTCCTGTTCATTTCTCATTGTGTTACAACGCCCCCTGTGGTGATTAATCGTGGACATGGATATGTCCCCAATAGGGGAAAGACCCTCTCATGAGCAGGCCCTCACTGCTCCTGTGGTTGGCAGCGAGTGCCCTGGAAACAGCGGGGGGAAAAATAGTCACACTTATGTTTGTGCAAGAATTGCATGACTCAACCAGTGGTTCACCCAGATATCTTCAATGACAGATTGATCATGCAGTTCTCTCCGAAGACCTGGGTTCAATTCCTGGTCTCGGCCTGTAATTTTATTTCCACATATATTTATTTTGTTTGTTCTGTCCTGTTCATTACAAATCAAATAGTGCCTATTTTAGAATGTTCTTACCAAAACAATGCATTTTACAAGGAAACATTTGTGCAAAAACTGTCATATTTGCTGAAAACAAGCATTATTAACAACACATTTGCAAGCTATAACCTGATTTTTTTTGTTTGTTTGTTTTGTTCTAAATCACGATGGTCATGCAGAAACACTGTGTTTCATCAAGTTGTGCGTATTTAGCTTGTTCTAGACAAAACAATGCATTTTACAAAGAAACATTATTCATGCAAAAACGGTCTGATTTGTTTAAAACAAGTGTTTTTCCAACACATTTGCTTGTTCTGACCCCGTTTTTTGTTCTAAATCACGATTCTCATGTAAAAACGCATGATTTTCATCAAATGGTGATGAACTTCCGGTTCCGGGTTTGGAGCATTGGCAGGTCTCCTTCACGGCTCTCTGCTGACGATCTCAAAGTTAAGTTTCCGGTCATTCTCTGTCCCGTTTTAACTGTTTATTTTCTCACCTACATGTTACTGTGTGTTCCTAGTTCGGTTTTGTTTCAAAAATCGTGCTATTTTGTGAGATTTCGTCGAACTTGTCTTTCCGGGTGCTTTGAGGCCTATCCTTGAGGCTTGAGGCCTACCGGTTCCCCTCGGTGTATGATTGTGTTTATTTGTTTTTTCTCCATTATCTTCAATCTCTATCTTCCCCACTTTCCTAACATCCCCCATCTCTCCCAACTAATCTCTCTAGTTCTTATCTTAAATCAAAAAAAACAAACAAACAAAAAAAACCGCGACCTTTCTCTGATTCTTCTTCTTCTTCATCTCCTCTTTCTCTTTTCCTCTTCTTCTTCCTCAATTTTTTTCTCCAACACTTCCATGACCGAATCTGTTGAAATTTCTCTCAAACATTAATAATAATAACAAAACGATCTCTTATAATGCTTCATCTTCCTCTTTCACACATGTGGTACTCTTTACTGTATCATAATGCACTACTCTTCCGCTATTTAAACAGACTGCTCTCAATTCGACCTTTCCTTCATACCTTGCCAAAAAAAAATCCAACTGTTACAGCGTTTCTTCTCTCCATTCCCTGAATTCGACTTTATTGCATCCATCAAGAATTGTATTAAATCGCATCTCTGACCTAAAACTTTTTAAAACCCCAGTTTGCTATGAATGTTCGCTTTCTATCAACCATTCTTTCTTTCCAACTTCAGTGCCAACTCACCCCTCTCACCCCTCACTCTCAAAGCAACCATCCCACTCTTCTCCCTCCAAGCCTCCCTCTCACCTCTCAAAAACTCCCCCCTCATCTTTCTCCCACTATTCATCCCCCTCACTCATCCTTCTCAAAGTTCCCCCCCCCCTCCCGTCCACAAAGCTGCCTCCTTCCACTGCCCTCTCACCTCCATCTCTTCACTCCACATCCTCAACTGCCTTCTTCCCCCTCTCTTGTCCCCTCTCTCCACCAGCACCACAGAGCCTTTTCGCCTCCTCATTTAGCACCCTCCCCTAGCTATTCTGCAATCCCCCACATTCTTTCAACAACCCTCCTTACCTCACAACCCCCTCGTCCCTTGCCCTACCCCCTGCACCAAAAGCCTCCCCTACCTCTTCATTAAAAGTGTGCACCTCAAATATCCGGGGCCTTCGCTCAAACCTTTCAGATCTGTCCATACAGGTTGCCACTGACACCCCAAACATAATCTGCCTAACAGAAACTCTGCTCCTCCAAGACGTGTCTGACTCCCAAGTATCTCTCCCTGGTTACTCCCTCCTCCGGTTAGACAGACCTGAGCCTCATCCTGGTGGAGCAGCTGCTCTCTTCATCAAAGACTCTATTCCTCAATCTCCATGGACTGCCCTCACTCTCCCACAACCCCAGGAATACCTCTGGCTACGGCTTCCCCTCCACTCCCACCTCATGTTTATATGTGTACTGTGCCGTCCACCAAACAGTGATGACTCCATCTACACCTCACCATCCGAAAACATGGACCAACTTTTATTTTCTCATCCAAACTCTCTCTTCCTCATATGTGGCGACTTCAATTGTCATCATGCGAGTTGGCTAGGTGTGAATACCTCTCTCACCTGTCATGGCACCTCAGTAAAAGCTTTCTGCGACTCATTGGGACTGACTCAATCAGTCAACTTCCTGACCCGGATCTCAACCAATGGTACTCCATCTCTTCTGGATCTGATTTTGACAAATTTCCCTGACAATATCTGCTGCTCTTCCTTCGCTCCAATCGGTTCTTCTGACCACGTCCTTGTCAAAGTGGACATCTCTCTGGCTGTCATTAGAGAACCACCTCACTGCCATCGAGTCTGGCATTTCACTCAAGCTGACTGGCAGGGTCTTCAAGTAGCCATAAAACTTATAGACTAGTCTCCTATCGCTGCTTTCTCCAACATCAACTCATCCTGGGAATTCTTTCAAAGAAACTTGCTCTCCCTCATGCACAGATTTATCCCCTCTCGTCTTCAGTTGTCCTACCCTTCCTCCCGCCCTTGGTTTACTGATGCTTGTGGCGAGGCAGTTGTCCTGAAACAACTTGCCTTTGCCTCATGGAAAGCAAACCCAACTGAGGGCAATCTCAGTTCCTTCCACAAAGCTCAGAACAAGTGTGTATCTACCCTCAGGAGAGCCAGAAAACAACATCTTTCTAATCTCAAGTCTGAACTCTCAAACCTCTCTCCCTCCACAAAATCCTGGTGGCGTTTAATCAAATCTGTTTCTGGTGTATGTTCCCCCTCCATGCCCTCCCTTACCTCAAATGGCCGCACTGCTGATACCGCACGTGAAAAAGCTGAATGCCTAAACTCGGTGTTTGCAGCTAAATCTTGTGTCCAAAACCCATCACTTTCTCTACTCACCTTACCCAGTCGCACCCAACTGTCCCTGGACTCTGTGTCCTTTTCTCCTGAGAAGGTGGAGAGCTTGCTGTCAAACCTCAACTCAGATTCTGCAACCGGTCCAGACGGCATCAGCCCACGTGTCCTCAAAGCCTGTTCTTCTGCTCTTGCTCACCCTCTCTCTGTTCTATTCACTCTCTCATTTGCTCAAGGTCATCTGCCATCTGCTTTGAAATCAGCAAACATTACTGCCCTGCATAAAAAGGTGCAAAAACAGATCCCTGCAACTACAGACCAATTAGCATTCTCCCAATCATCAGCAAGGTTATGGAATCCATCATCGCTTCAGACATTAAATCCTTCCTCTTCTCCAATGGCTTAATTTCCGATCATCAATTTGGTTTCAGATCAGGTCACGAAACACTGGATATGCTGCTTCTGCTCTCCCAACAATGGATGGAGGTCCTCAATGCCAGACAGGAAATCCGAGCCATATCCCTGGACATATCACGTGCTTTTGACACGGTGTGGCACCCTGGCCTGCTCACCAAACTATCTTCCCATGGTATCCAAGGCCATCTCCACTCATGGCTCGCAGACTTCCTCTCCTGTCGTGGTCACCGTGTGGTCCTAAATGGAGTTCTTTCATCCCCACTTCCTGTCCAGGCTGGAGTTCCTCATGGAAGCGTTCTGGGCCCTGTTCTTTTTCTGGTTTTCATCAATGATCTCTCTGACTCTCTGGAAAATCCTCTATTTCTCTTTTCCGACGACTCCACCCTCTGCCGTACCATCTGTCATCCCTCAGACCGGCAAGCAGCAGCGTCTTCGCTCACTGCAGATCTGGATAAAATCACAAACTGGTCCAACACGTGGAACATGTCTTTCAATCCGGACAAATCTCACACTCTCACTCTGTCTCTTCGAAAAGACCGTTTAGAAACCCTCCTCCCCCATCCACTTTTTCAACAATCCTCTGGAAGAAGTTCTTTCTTTCAAGCTTCTGGGTCTCACTATCCGCCATGACCTTTCCTGGGAAAGCCACATTTCCAACCTCTCCTCCAAAGCCAGTCGCCTACTAGGAATCCTCCTTCATGCAAAGTCCTTCCTCAGCCCACCTGAGCTCCTGACCACTTACAAAGCTTTTGTCCGCAGCCTGATGGAGTACTGCTCTCCCCTCCGGGCTCGTGCTCCTGCCTCCCACCTTTCTCGGCTTCACGTTGTAGAAACCAAGGCATTTCAGATCATCGGCATCTCCCACAATGAGGCTGAGTCTTTGGGCCTCTCACTCAATCATCGCAGGATGGTTGGTGGTCTTTTTGTCGTCTACCATCTCCTCTCAAGCCTCGCCCCCCCCTCCCTGCTCTCTCGGAGATTTGTCCCCACCACATTTTCACAGGGCGCTCAAGGTCCGCTAACAACCGCCTTCTCGTAAAACTACCAAAATCACGAATCACTGCTCTCCTTCACTCTTTCATTCCTCTTTTTCTCCATCTTTGGAATAAACTCCCTCACCCTATTGTTTCCCATTCTTCCCTCCAGGCCTTCAAAACAGCTGTTCACCACCACCTCTTATCTTCCCCCATCCAAATCCTCGATCTTTTCTACCCTCGATAATCCACCCAAGCCCACCTCCTTCGAATTCCCTGCTTTCCTTCCTGACAGTCCCTGTAATGTCCATCTTCTCTTCCCCATGTTCCCCGTCCCATCCCTCTCCCTTCCACAGATCTAATGTCTCTTTTCCCCTCTGTTTTGTCTTTCCCACTCCCGCCGTTCTTGTCTCATGCCCCCTTTCTGTGCGTTGTGTTTTAGCTCTCACATGAGCCTCGACAAGGTATACAAAAAAACCTAAAAATGGTGCATAGTTTAGCTTGTTGTAAACGAAACAATACATTATACAAGAAAATATGCAGACAAAAACGGTGTTATTTGTTTAAAACAAGCGTTTTTAAAAACACATTTGCTCGTTACGACCCCGTTTTTGTTCGAAATCACCATTGTCATGCAGAAACGCGTTTTTTCATCAAATAGTGCATTTTATAAATATATGTGGAAAATAATTCTGGACCTAGATCAGGAATCAAACCCAGGTACTCCAGCAAACCCAACCAGCACTCTGCCATCTGACCTCTCTGGGAGGCTATGGGTGGTCTTCCTGCTATGGGGGTACACATCCATGTCCACCATTAATGACCACAGGGGGGCATTGTAATATAATTAATTGAACAGGATGGAACCAACATTATCAATATATGGGAAAAAATTACAGGCTCACACCAGGAAACAAGCCCAGGTCCTTCAACAATCTGCACTTACACTCTGCCATCCAAGCTATCTGGATGACCCACCAACTGAGCAATGTAAATCTTCCACATAAAGTTACAACGTTGGTTCTATCCTGTTCATTTCTAATGATATTACTAGGCCCCCTGTGGTGATTAATAGCAGACATGGATGTGTCCCTACCCCCCCCCCCCCGTCGTCCACCCCCCCAACAGGGGGAAGACCCTCTCATGAGCAGGCCCTCGCTGCTCCTGTGATTGGCAGTGAGTGCCCCAGAAGCAGCGGGGGAAAAAGAGTCACACTTGTATATGTGGAAGAATTGTATTATGTAACCAATGGTTTGTCCAGATATCCTGGATAACAGAGTGCTGATGTAACTTCTTACAAGACCTGGGTTCAATCCCTGGTCTCGGCCTGTAATTATTTTTTCCACATATATTTATTTTGTTGCTTTGATCCTGGTTCTATTTATTGGTGTTATGGAGGACACACACACACACACACATTGACATTTATTAGTCTATATGTCTTTCAATCCTGATAAGTCACTCACTCTTACTGTCACTCTCCGAAAGAAACTGTCCGGAAAACCCTTCCATATGCTTTCTCAACAATCCTCTAGAGGAAGTTATCATTCAAACTCCTGGGTCTCACTGTCAGTCATGATCTTGCTTGAGCAAACCACATTTCAAAGTTGGCTTCCAAAGCCAGCCACCGACTGGGCATCTTCCACCATACAAAGTCCTCCCTTGGCACATCTGAACTTGCATACACCCACAAGGCTTTCATCTGCAGCTTGATAGAGAGGACCACTCTCCTGTCTGGGCTGGCTTTCCTCGCTCACATTCTTCTCAACTTGATGCCATGGAAAACAAGGCCTTCAAGATCAATGGAATCTCCTGCGATGAAGCTGACTCTATGGGTCTATCAATTCGCCCCGGTTGGTGGTCACTCTAACGTCTTCTATTGCATCCTTTCCAGTTTTTGCACCCTCTGCTCCTTCCATGATTTCCCCCCCTCCCAGGTTTGTACAGGACATAAATGGTTCACCATCAACCCCTTTCGCATGAAATACGTAAATCCAGGATCACTGCTCACCTCCACTCATTCATACCACTTTGTTCTCACCTAAGGAACTGTGGAAGAAAAATAATTATATTCATCTATTCTCAATTATCTTCACTTGTTGAATTGTTGCTGGTACTTTATAAATCTAATTTTTGGACTACAGTCGAATTGGCCGTCAGTAGTGTTTCCCTTTTCCTGACAGTCTTTTGACCTACATATTGATAAAAAGGAATATCTTCCAATGAAAAAGGTCTTGCTCGCTGCTGAGAAAGAGGGTGACCTGGTTGTTAACACTGCAAACTTTTGCCACGAGTGTGTTATTCTCTCACTCCCACCCAAAGTGGCCACGTATTGCAGTTCTGAGTTCTTTCGCCGAGTGCCTATCAGCTCATCCAGTAGTTCAATTGCCAAAAGTCTCACCCTCCCATTTTTGAATGTCAAATTGTGTATAAGAGGAATTGCTTCGGACCTCTAGTTCGTGAAGTTCATTCGAATGTTTCAGTGAATCACTGAATTTTTTCCTCCGTATATACGAAATTAAATATTCTCTTTTGTATGCTGATCGATCGACCGTGTGGAAATTGAGTTCCTTTCCACCACAGAACCAACTTCCACATTATTTTCAATCTCATTCTTCCCTCCAGGTCTTCATGACGGCAGTTCACCACCTTTTCAGATTGTCCCCCAATCCAAAACCATGATATTTTCTTCCCTAGTTAACCCAAACCGGATTAACATTTTATGAGCCTGGCACCAAACAAATTTGTGGGCTGCCATTGCAAAAGACAGATTGACACAGAAGTCGTCTTCAACACGGCACAAAGCTGTATATTTCTCTTTTTTTGCAATATTTACAAGTTTAACTTGAGAATGGAGGTGACTGCCACACAGGTACCAGAAATGGTAGCCCTAGGGCAGAAGGACATTGGAATATCAATTACACACTCATTGATGGGAGTCGAAGGCACAGTTACTTCTTTCGAAGCAGGAGCACTGTGACTGAAGTAGCTGCTGATTTGAGGCAGTTTTGCTTCATTTTCATCCTTATTTGCTTTACGCCTGAGTTTATCAGCACCGCTCAAATGTTTTTTTCATTATTTGTGTTACTCATTATCCAATTGTCCTCAAAACTAACTATAACTCTCCCACTCTGCGTGTGTGCTACTTGAACCGGAACGTCTGCCTTTAACAGTATGGACTGTGGTGACGTCATGTGCCTGGAAATGGTAGGATGTTTTAATTCAAATATGTCGTATGTTTTGTAAAAGTAGCATTAAATGATATACATATTCTATCTTGAAACGTATCACGATGTGTACACTTAAAAAATGAATAGTCGGTCGCTCTGGGCCCCTTCTCGAAGGAATGAGACATTTGGGGACATTTTTGAGACATTTTTATGAATAGATCACTGACCCTGTCCCCCTTGATGACCAGCAACTCATCTACACTCATTGATGTTATTTACAATATTAACATTTGTGGTTGCTTAGCAACCTGCCGCAGGGTTATCTGCAGCTGGTGGCATCAGGACCAGGCGTTCAAGAGGAACCTGAGGGCTTCCTGTCATGGCGAACCCCAGGCCATAGCAATACGTTTACAAGAAACATGGCTCAAAAGTATCAATCAATTTCAGAATTTTGAGGGTAATATTACTGCAATTTACGGCTCAAAGGGAAAGATTACAATTATAAAGTTTGACAATTCTTGTCAATATTTGATGAACAAGATGTTTCAGGAAATTTTTTAGATGGTGTGTTGGGGTGGTCCTCGTACGCGGTGACATTAATAGCCACAACATTCTTTGGGGCTCCAGAACCATGGATAGAATTTGCGGGTGTATTGAGGAATTGATGAATTTAATGTTGTTATTAAATGATCGAGCAGGGACTCGTCTATGGGGAAGATGTCCCCCTTGGATCTCACCTTCATTTCCTTCTCAGTAGCAGCAAAATGTGAATGGAGGGTTCACGATGACAACCTGGGTAGTGATCACTTCCCAGTGATGACTAACCTTAAATTAGAAAGGAACTTTCTGGACTCAGAGAGCCTGGTGTTGGCTTAGTGGTTAGGGTCCTGAGTTTGAGCCCCGTTGGCCACTGAATTAACACCAGGGTGTTGACAGCCTATCATCCATCCGAGGTCGGCGAAATGAGTACCAGTGTACTGGTCCCGGTGTATGCCCCGGTTAGAATAGGTGTACCATATCCCTGTGTGTCATAAGAGGCGACCAGGGTTGGCATCAGGAAGGGCATCCGGCCATAAAACATTGCCTCAAGAAGAGAACTGTGATTGCATGGAGCCTGCAAAAAAACAGGGAAAAATGGCTGTAAAAAGGCTGTTTTTTTTTTTTGTTTTTTTTTTTCTCTCTCTCTCTCTCTCTCTCTCTCTCTCTCTCTCTCTCTCCTTTCTCTCTCTCTCTCTCCTTTCTCTCTCTCTCTCTCCTTTCTCTCTCTCTCTCTCTCTCTCTCTCTCTCTCTTTCTCTCTCTCTCTCTCTCTCTCTCTCTCTCTCTCTCTCTCTCTCTCTCTCTCTCTCTCTCTCTCTCTCTCTGGACTCAGAACGATCGACTTATTGGAATATTTCCAAGGTGGATGGGCTCCTTTTTTCAAGTCACTGTTCCAAAGGAATTGAAGGAAGAGGTAGTTGATGTAAATATTGATAACCTTAATAGGAATATTGTCCAAATTATAAATAAAATTGAAGATGACGCAATCCCAATTTTTTTTCCAAAAAATAAAAATAAAAAAAGTCCAAATTATAAATAAAATTGCAGGTGAAATATAAATGAAAAGGGAGCATGCTCAACTGATTATTATCAAACGCGCCAAACCAGCCACTTGGCATTCTTTTTTTTTTCTTTTCTTCTATTAATCCGGATACCCCCTCTTAAAGTCATATGGAAAAAGAGTCAAAAGTATGCAAGGAGTAAAATTTGTATGGAAATATATCCCCGCACATATTTTCCAGAACAAAACTCTTTCTTCAAATATAGGCGGGGCAGAGGCTCTGGGCCAACATTTCTCTGGTATTGTTAGTGAAAATAACAGGGATAATGAGTTGAAAGCACATAAGTTTCAATTTGCAAAGCAATGTTAGGACATCATTAATGATGGTCGGCCTCTAAATTCCCCATCCTAACCTGGACCTTACTCTTTGGGAGCTGAAGCGGGTCATTCAGACAGCTAAGAATAGTGCCCCTGGTCCAGATTGGTTACCTTATCTCATGGTCTAGCACTTCTATGACAGGGTTTTGAGAGTGTTCTTTACACTATTCAATAAGGGATTGGAGTTAGGAAAACTTCCCTGTGATTGGAAACACTCCATTGTAGTCCCTATTCTTAAAGATGGGGAAGACAGGACAGCCTATAATCATATTATCGATACCCATGATCTCATATAGATATACAGTACACACGGACGTGGGTAGATTTGGATCTGTAGAGACTCTCTGTGGGTGTGTGGGCATGCCATGCCTGTTACGGGCACCGTGGTGGCAAAGTTTCATCCCGTATATTATGAAGGTTTTTATCAAGTTTTCCTTTGTCCTTGTGACTTTCTAAAGCAATTGGGTATTGGTCTGCTTTGCAATGGTTAGATGGTTTCTCTTTGTGAGTTTCAAGCAAAATATATTTGATAACACCTGATTTTCAAGCCGTTTTCCATATTAACGTGTTTTCTTAATTACCAAGCCAATTTTTTTTCCACCCATCACATGCAACTGTTTATAAAGATTAGTGTATACAGCTCCTTGAAACATCATTTAAATACAAGTTTTTTTTGTATATTTGTTTTTTGACAGTGAAACAACGGTAAAAGCTACTCAAGATTTTTTGGGTTGTATACAGTACATACTGTAGTTGGTAATCACAATGATTCCAATCTGCCGATTTCCGAAAAAATGCCGATATCGGCCAAGCGTGCGTGCGTGCGTGCGTGCGTGTGTGTAAAGCATTATTTTTCTCTCTGCTAACTCCCTTCCTCCAATCCCCCTCCCCCAACTCTCTCTGTCCCATCCCCACTCAGCCTCCACCTAATACAGTGCAGCACCCTCACACACATCTCTATCTCTATCTCTTCTCCCCCCGCTCCCCCCCCCCCACATGTCTGGGCAGTGATTATGTCCGGATGGTGTTTGTCTCTGGACATGTCCAGATGGTGTTTGTGTCTGGGCGGTGTTTGTATCTGGATGGAGTTTGTGTCCAGGTGTTGTTTATTTCCGGACATTATTTGTTTCTGGACCTGTCCGGGCCATGTCTGTTTGTTTCCGGATGTGTCCGGGCGGTGATTACTTCTGGATGTGTCCGAGTGGTATTCATCTCCGGACATGTCTGGGTGGTGTTTATGTCCGGATGTGAGTTTGTCTCCGGAGGTGTCCGGGCGATGTTTGTTTCTAGATGGCTTGGCTCCGGACGCGTCCGGTGTGTTTTGTCTCAATACGTTTCCGGGCGGTGTTTCTCTCCAGGCGGTGTCCGTCTCCGGACATGTCCGGGCGGTGTTTAGCTCCAGAACGTATTTATATTATGACTGGTAGAAAATGGATTTCAGAAATTATTTTGTTTCCATCTTCACTGTTATTCCATGCAGAAGCTTTTGATGAAACAGTATAAATCGTAATTAACACTCCACTACATGTCTGCCTTCCCTCCCTCTCACCTCACGCTGCCTTCCCTTCCCCCACCCCTCCTCACGCTCTCTCCCTCCTTGCTTCCACGCCCTTCCTTGCTCCCCCTCCCTCCTCTCTCTTTTCCCCTCCACCTCATCAATCTCCCCCCTCTTTCCACCACCCCTCTCCCTCTCTCCCCACTGTTTTTCTCCCTCCACCCCTTCAATATTCCCATCAGTGAAGCAATGGGTGATATTTGCTCGTCTAATATATAAAGCTCTTTCACACCACTGACTCGCTGACTGGCTGATATTAAAGATCGGGACCTTCTAGGTGACGTAGAAAGCTGAAATTTTGCATGCCAATGCACATCGTAGCCGATACAACGGAAAAAAAGAAAACGGAACCATCGGAAAGTATCTGTAAATGAAAATAAAGAAATGGGAAAAAAAATTGAAAAAAACATGCAGGTGAGCGACTCGAGAAAATGGGGAAGCACGGCAATTTTGTGTGCTGACAGACATCGAAGCCCATACACCGGGAAAAATCACAGAGCTGTCAGAAAGCATCCGTAAAAGAAAATATAAACAAATGAAAAAAAATGAAAAAAAATTCATGCAGGTGAGCGACTCAAGACAATGGGGAAGCACGATAATTTTGTGTGCCTATGGACATCGAAGCCGATACACCAGGAAAAATCACAGAACTGTCGGAAAGCATCTGAAAATGAAAATATAAGTGGGGAAAAAATCAAATACAGGTGAGCGACCCAAGACAAGAGGGACGCACAGCTCATTATTGCTTACAATGCGTAAGCATATCCTACTGGTCGCATAATAAAAGTGCAAACATTTTTACAAAACTAGTGTAAAAGCCTATCAAAAATGATGGGTTGGAATTATTTTCTTAAAAATTAATCAAACAGACTCGAAGATATGTTTCAATTTGTAGCAAAGAAAAACATTATTTTAAAACACTTCCTGTACATATGTGATCCTATTTTCTTCATTTAAACGGGATGTTTCATTTTGACAGTAGAGCCTCGTGAGTGTGCCAAAGTCCGAAGCCTTGGCCTAGCGTCAGGTGTGCTTTTATCTTCTCTATGAGACATCCGACAGACGTAAATGAACACTCGTTTTACTCTGCGTGCATTACACATCAAGTGCAGTGAATTTCACCTTCTTGCATCTTGTATTTATTGTTATTAAAGAAAACATTTTTGTACACCGCGCTTGAGGCTCGATTTTCAACTCACCGTCTACATTTCCAATCGAAGAGATGTAATTACTCTTTTATGGAAAAAAATTTCCAACTTTTTTTTTAACCTCTGCCATCGAAGATGGACGGAGGTTACTGTTTTCACCCCTGTCTGTCTGTTTGTTTGTTTGTTTGTTTGTTTGTGAACAGTATTACGGAAAAACTCCTGGACGGATTTCGACGAAACTTGGTGGGGGATTAGGTATGGTCCAAGGATCATGCCATTAGATTTTGGACCTGGTCCAAAGTCCAATATGGCCGCTATGGCGGCCATTTTGAAAAATATTTGAATTTTCGTTTTTGTATTTCTACATGTTTTAAGTGATTTCCAACCAAAAAAAATAAATTTGTTGGAGAAAAAAAAAACCCAGAAATTTTGCAACTTTTTTTTTCCAAAAAAATTCGATTTTAATTGAAAAATATTTGAATTTTTCTTTTTGCATTTCTACATGTTTTAAGTGATTTCCAACCAAAAAAAAAAAAATTTGTTAGAGAAAAAAAACCCCAGAAATTTTGCACCTTTTTTTGCAAAAAAAATTACGATTTTTTTTTATTGGCATTTCTACATGCACGTCGATCTAGTTTAGTTTATTCAATCGTGGTTCAGTAGAGTCTGATCCGTTTTGACATACAATGAATAGGATATCAGGTTCACTTAAGTGACCCAGCAGTATTGGCGGCAGAGGTTTTGCACTCTACCGAGTGCTCCCCCTCTAGTTTTTGTTTGTTTTGTCCTGAAAAATAGACCGTAGTGAACACACAGTCGTGTTCAAAGGTTGGCCTTATGAAGGGGGACAGACAAATACACCTTGTGTTTTATATAGGGTAGATAATAATCATTCCTGGGATTCCCTGCCTCATTCATTTCCTGGGATTTCTTGGCATTCAGGACTCATTAAACGGTTTATCATTTTCATGGCAGAAATTAAACCACAAATATCCATCAGGTCATATTTACATTTTATATCATATATGTGATTCAGCAAATAATCCACAAATACACCATCCACCTAAAGTGTGGATAAATTAGCTAGAGTCAGCAACATTTCAAAAAACTATATGTTGCACTTAAAGCCAGTGAAGCGTCATGTGGGTTGGAGTGACGTCATCAAATGTATGATCTTCAACCACGGAGCCCCCTTTGGCATATTTTTCTGCCAGCAGTGAGTTGCGGTACCCTGGCCTATCATCATCATTACGCCTCCAGAAGAGAAAGTAATCCTATTGATCTTATCATCAGTACTATATAGTCTATGGATCGATACGAGGTTAATATTGATCCTGCGATTTAGTTCCAACGCCAAGCTCGGGACGTCACCGAATATATAGAATCACTGCGCCATTACAAAAAAACAACAACATGATGCTGCAGTCGTTTGAGCAGAAGGGTCATCCCCGCTCCAGATGAACTCCAAACACCAAGCACCGGCGGCACGCTGGACGTTCGATTCCACTCGCTTGTTTTTGGACACCTTCGCTTTTACCGTATGCCGCGGTCGTCAAGGCAACGGTGTGTGATCGCGTGGCGATGACGTTTTCGAAGCGGCGGGGCGGCTCGGCTAGTGGACGAGAGGATTAGTGTAGGCCGAGCGTCCCGGCACAGGAAGAGGGATATCGCTCGAAACTCGACTGAACTCGCTCCAAGACGAGTCTCTCAAGGGCGAGTAGCCCCACGGAACGCTCGTTCTGCCTCGACAGTCACGTCAAGTCACAGGCGAGCGGTTCGAGTCGATCAAAGCACCACAGTCCTCGGCTCGGACGCCTTGACAACTCGCTGTTGGACTTGGGAAGAACCGAGAGTTTCGGTCGGCACTCACCATGGCCAGGTAGGCTCACAAAGACGGTTGGAAGCGAATAAATATAATTGTACGGGTTAGTTAAAAGTGAACAAGTGGAAATATTAATCCTTTAATGGAGTTCGATCGGTATTTCAAGAAAAAAAATATTGACTCCTGTAAGAAGTTCGAGTTTTGAATTCAGAAGAACCTGATGTATTCGTGATTAAGTCCTCCAAGAAACTTGTGACTAGAAACTCTGGATGACGTCACTCGTGACTCAGAAAACCAAACGATGCATAATTAGCATCTGCAGGACCAAAAACAAGGTGTGTGGGGGTGGGGACTTGTCCCTTTGTCAGACTACAGTGAGGGTAATGTCTACACATACAGCTTCCCCCGAACTACTATGAACAAGACGTGGTTTCTATTGCGACTTTATAGAAACTGCTACTCAAAGCAGAGCGAGGTAACAGTTGAAAAGGCAATGTGGTGTGTCGGTTGCCCTTCGGGTCCGAAGAAGGCCGCCAACGTGAAACATGCGAACGACCTGCCCGGAAAGCAACCACACTCTGAGATAGCAGGCAGTGTAACCGGAACCGAAACAAACAGCACAAACGCCTAAGTTATGTTGCCACCCTCAAAAAGGCAATGCACTTACACTGGGGCCACGGATGGGCAAAGCGAGCGAAGAATTGGAAAGAACGAACAGGAGTAAATCCAGTAACCTGCAAGTATGAAGATTGAGTTATATAAGGTTAATGGGGGTGGAAAAGAATCATGGGTATGGATGGGGGATGACTGGAGACAATGGTACACTGCTTGCTTGAACACCGACATGAAGGGTAGGATTAAAGCATCACTTGAAAGAGGAGGAGGAGATTGGGACCATACTCCGTGCAGAGCGTTGGTGGCTGCTTAAGCAGTCTCCTTGGCTATTGGGCACAATCCTGGACGAGTCGCCACACAGTATACCAGCATGCTGGCACAAATTTTGCCGACCTCGGAAGGATGAGAGGCCGAGTTAACCCCACCTGGTATTAATTCAACAGCTAAGCAGGAGTTGAACTCAGGAGTCTAGGATCTCAAGCCCACCACCCTGACCATTAAGCCAACACCAGGCATACTAGAAAGAGGTTCCACGTAAAGGAGAAAAGAGAAACAAAATAGTGGTGTGTGGAAAGCCTGTATTTTGGAAGTTGCGTGAGCCATCCCTCGGACGGACATTACGGGCGTCCCGTCTGCCGGCAGTTGTTGGTGGATGTTAAAGAACCCAACGGTGTCCTTTGCAAATAGTCGGTGAGCTATTGCCGGCACTATGGTCAAAGTCAAAATTCCTGCTCTAATCTAAGTCGAACGTGAGGCTTGATCAGCCGGTTCATGAAAGACTTTGGGCCAAGCTTCCCTGAATCAACCTCACAAGAAAGTGGGAACAATTGTGGCTATTAAAGAAGAAAAAGAATAAGAGGTCCTTACATGCAGATGAGGAACTAGACAGAGCCCAAAACACTTCCTTGTGGCACCTCAGCCTCCACTGAGACAGGAGAGGAGAGGGTTCCATTGACTGCTGTGCGTCAGCCAGGTATGAAGGTATAGCCTTGTATGCTACAAACAGCGAGCTTACCAAACAGAGCACGATGCCAGACTGTGTCAAATTCCTAAGATATGTCCCTTACAGAGTAATGTTTTGCATGAAACTTCACTGCAGCAGCTTTTATAAGGGAAGAGGAATTGATATGTTAATGGCATGCACATACACAAATGTAAGCCACTACTTTAGGGATAGTTTTTCCAAGCACCAGCATCGATGGTCTTGAGGGTATTTATCCATCTTGTGCCTCAACTGGAACATATAAATGAAAGACGTATATGATTTCAGTACTCGTCTTTTTCAGGAGTGATCAGTACTCCAGAATTGAAAAAACAAATTAAATATTGGAACAGAATTGTCCATTTACTTTATCAAGCTTCTTACAAGTGTACATGCTCTTGTATGGAGCGACTACTCAAACTTTGTCAATGGACCAAAAAGTTTGGAGTTTTCCATTGAAGTATTCGAAGCTCACTTGGGAGAATTTATGATCAGGGATGGTCAGTTTAAGATTTACGTTATTATTACCCCACACATACAACACACGAAGCGAAAAGTGGGGCTTTGCAATTGGTTCATGTCCATTTGTCTGTCTATCTGTCCAACTTATTCGTTTATGACCATCAGTTTACGATCGAGGAACAACTTATTTAAATGTAATGTTTTATTTTGAACATGAAAAGGAAGAAAAGTTTGTCGTGTTACCGTACCTTGGCTCAGAATTCGTCGCGACCACGCATACGCAGAGAGGAGCGAGATAATATTTTTACTCTGTCTGCATGCCTGGCAGTCAAAATTGAAAATCATTGCAAACAGGAAATTTACTGTTTAAGGACGTCATAATGGATACAAATAACAGGCACGAAGAATTAATGCCATGTGTTAGATAGGGTGATGTAATAGGCACTGGTTAAATGGCGGTAAACCCCAGAATTAATTAATTTACAAGCCTGAAACCTCGTTAAGCCTTTGTTACCCTCGCCAAAGGATTCGGAGAGGATATTATTGCATTTGGGTCCGTTTGTTTGTCTGCACAGAACTTTCGTGTTTTTCTCTGCAACCGCTTGTCGGATTGAGACGAAATTTTCACCATTGGTGCAACTACTCGTGTGGAATGTTTCAATGATAATTATGACGTCATAGGTCACTTGGTGTGGCAGTCATATTGGAAAAACGGAAAAACTTTGGACCTCTGCATCTCTGAACCCACAGCAAGGAAAAAATTGAAACTTGGCACATAGCAAGTACTCCTCATGGGGAATGAGTGTGATTTTTTTTTTAAATGATGTCATAATTGCATATGGAGAACACCACATCCGATCAGTATTGAAAATTTTGAGGGTGATCTAGGGATAAAATTGTCCACAAAATTTGTTTGGATGACTTCATCAGTGACATGATTTGGCAGTCATATTGTTTTTGTTTTGTTTTTTAACCTTCAACATCTCCTTCTCTGAAATGGCTGAAAAGATCGAGGTGAAACTTTATACATATGACCGCCTATCCATGAGGAACAAGTCACACATATGTCATAGATCACATGGTTTGGCAGCCATATTGGATTTACCTGAAAACCTATAAAAAAATACACCACTCAAAAGAAGTCCTGGTGAGGGTTTGCAATCTCCGATTGCTCTTTTTCTTGTTTAAATTGAACTATACACTTCAGCACTGTAGACCACAAATCACCTTCTTATCACTTCCAAGAACCATGCTATAATATGAATATATAGCAGGAGAGTGCCAGTATCAGGGTGAAGAAGACTGCCAATATGGCTATGTAAGTAAACTTCTGGATTTTTTTTTAAACAATCTTTAAAATCATTATTTTATGAAAATTGAAGTGTATACTTGAACACTGCATGGAATATCGTGTTCCATAAACTATCTAATTATGATTCTGTAATGGGCCCAATTATTCCCACCTTATGGGGTTGGCCAGGGAACAGTTTTGTCCCATCTTTCCCAAACCAGCTGGCCAGTCATGATGTTCGAATGTGGCAAGAATTTGTTCAAGGTATCTGTGATAACTCACCTACTCTTCACGAGATATCATAGGATAATTGGATAGGATAGTATATCTATATATTAATACTGAAGGACCAATTTTGTGCTCCCCTTCGCGGTCGCGTCACGTTTTTCTCGGTACTGTGACCTGGACTGAAAGAAACTTCGTACCTGTAAGAGTGCATCGCACATAGTGGCAATAGTCAAACTTCAACTCTGAAGCAGAATAAACACTTTTCGTTTTACATTCGTTTACATGGCGACGTGTGACGTCACCGCTGAGAGGCGTAAGGACGTCATGACATCATCGGTCATTCGTTGACGTCATTACGTCTGTCGTCGACAGATCGTCACCGCTGAGAGGTGTAATTCCACTCCTCGAAAATAGCGTCTGCAATGTAAAACCCTCTTCTGCACATGCTGACGACCTCAGAATGTGAATTTGACACAAAAAATGTAACAAGAAACATTGTACCTTTATATTAATACTGAAGGACCAATTTTGTGCTCCTCCAAGCCATCGCGTCACGTTTTTCTCGGTACTGTGACCTGAGAAGTTTTGACACGGTGTTTGTACGTCAAAGTAGACACGTGCACAAATCAGGGGACTTCACAAGGAATAGTGTACACCAAAAATGTCGTGTACAACGACGTTTTGTAGGCCTCATTAGGTAAGGCCATGGAGTACATCGACTGGGATCCGGCTCTTACAAGAGCCGCCACTGGTTGTCATATTGGGCTCATGGAACGGAATCCGTCTGTGACGGGGTTTCGGCTAGTTACTAATATACTCTACCTTGCCTTCTCCAGCTCCCCAGTCACCCGGCCTGGGGTTGTGACTATTAACGGGAAGCGTATGAGCAGCACAAGAGCAGCGGGGGGACAGCAGGAATCTCCAAACCACGCACATGAGGACAATGTTCGGTTTGTCTCCCAAGGTGGGTGGGTACGTATTCATAGCAGATATACAAGTGTCAAACCTGGCTACCTACAGTGACAGATTTTCCCATCTGCAACTCCATATTTCCACTTTCAAAGGTAGTTTGCATTAAGCTCCCAACTGGCACTCGCTGATTCAGAGCCATCCAGAACAGCTGGCTGAAACAACAGCTCCTGCTAAGCTTGTCGGAAGTTGTAAGTGAAATGATGTGAAGGTGGTTCCATAGTATGAAAAAAAGTAAGAAAATAAAGGCATTCTTGCAGATTCAGGTACTCAATGAATCTGTGTCCAAACAAATTAGGCTTGTCTAAATAAAAATGATTTGAATTTGTAAAATGATCCTCTTGCACCTTGTTCTGCCAATTTGAAATACCCACATTAACTTTTAGCATAGACATAACTCAGATGGCAATTTGTTATTGGAGAGATGGCAGCACAAACTAGGGTGAAGTCAATGTTGTTCCATCACAAATCCCCATGCTTCCTACCTAAAGCAGTGTTGGAAAATGGCAAAATGTTCCACCAGGATGACCCAATATCAAATCGAGTTCAATTTTTTTTACCTTTTTGCCCCATCACCACAAGTCCCCACCCCCTGGGACATGAAACTGGTTGTAAAATTCAAAACAATATACATATTTCATGTATCTCCCAATGTTGATTGCATATACAAAATTTTATATTTCAAAATTAATTGCATTTTTCAGTATTTGAACTTTTGTCCCCACCCAAAAATGATACTACTCTCGCATGTCAGTGGCCTGTGGTGATCATAACTACCAAGTTTGAATTTCTGCACAACCGTTTCGGAGATAGTGTGACGGACAGACAGACAGACAGAGCTGATGACAATCCTCCGTTTTTTTTCAAAAAGCATGGGTAGAATGATTATGATGTATTCTAAAATTTATTACTAACCCACTAATGACGCAGGAAGGAGCAATTTGTCTGATCTGGTTTGTGGAAAAACATTTTTGCTGTCCAGGCACGATTCATCTCAACATGCTGAGTGAGCAAACCATGGACCTTCAGTCAGTGACTGGGGTGGGGTTGGGGGAGGGGGAGGACTCACATTTTTGGCAAAATGTGAAAATTGAGTCACAACACACACAAAACTGGTTTCATTGGTAACTCGGATGACAGGACATAACACCTATGGAAAACATTCCATACCAAATGGCAATGCTGCAACTTGGCAGAATGAAGATAACATCAAGTGGCTACTTGCAAAGGACATTAAACTGCATATTCAAAATAAAATAACTGAGAGCTGCAAGAAGTATCAAAAGGTGCAACAATTTTTTCCCCAAGGGTTATTGAATGGGTAACAATTGTGGCAGTTGCTCTTTCCCTCCCCCTCCCAAACTGTATTTAAGCTTTATGATGTGCACACTCATGTCATCCTCATCCATGCTTTGAACTATTCGTTTAAAGTAAGACATTTTAACCAAAGGTCATCACCAAGATGGTGTAGTGGTACTCGGTGCGGAGTTGTACAAATCAGTGTGCCGAGTGGAACAATGAAGTGTGATGCCAAGTGCAGTGATGTACGAGGTAGATCTGAGTCGTGCGGTGTGGTACACCACAGCGTGGCAGAGAGTAGAACGAGAACTACGTATGTGCCGGGACGACGGACCCCTGTCTTATAGGGAGAAGGAACCTAACCCAGAACTCAGAAGTGAGTATATACCAAATACACACGGCAAGTCCAGAGAACTAAACGAAGCATGCAAACTCAAATACATCACACATACATGCTAGAGACAATAAGAGTCGATTTCTCTTGTGCATTTGCACAAGATTAAAAAAATAAAAAAGAAAGAAAATAAAAAGATCATCGAATATGAATAGAGAACAGAATGTTCCAACAGCCATATTCAACATGAGTTTTGCAATAACCAATGAAGTTGCAATTGAAAGGAATTTCATTTGTAATTTTGTTTCCACCCTGGCAGACTTTGTTCCTGTAAATCTTGAAGAGCTCTCAATGAAGCAAGAAATTCCAGCCACCACTGAGAAGTCATAAGTTGAAACCAGCGGTGGTGACATATTGCCTTAAAAGGACAACATTAATATTTGTTTGTCTGGTTCCATTGCATTTATATTGCTTTTCAAAAAAATTGGAATCCCTGTCACCTTTGCAGCAGGGATAGTGTTGATGATGTCATTGCCTTTCCTCAGTATGTAATTTTTAAATGTTCACACATTTGGAAAGATTTTTTTTTTACTTGTTTTGATCATGGTTGTAAAGGACCGATTACCACGAGGGTGCTGAACTTCATATTTTGACAAGTTAAAAAAAAAAAAGAAGAAAAAAAGAAAAGAAAAAAGTCCAGTGTCCAATAAAAAATGTTTTTGAAATCATTTATAAAAGTACAACTTTACCAAACTCAGTTTGTATGCTCAATGAATCTTTACTTTGCACAAAAAAAAAAAAATCACATTTTGTTGGGAACTTGGAGATTATGGCATCTATCGCATTGAATGGAACATAACCAACATGTATAGTGGAATGTATTCTTAAAATCAATGGGATCAAAGGAAGGAAAGAAATTGTGAAAACTTCTCAATATTCTGTACAAGAACAGAGCCTTGGGGAACCAAAGTGTGTCTTTCAACTTGTATGTAGAAATCTCTGCTACCTTTAGAAATATTGAATGAAAATGCACATGTTCTTCATTTGAAATTAATTAAAGCCTCACACCATTTTCCCACCAACCTCATTCACTCCCATACCCCTTTTCCAAGTCCTGACATGAGAATGGGCTGCATTCTTCTGTTAAAGCCAAGGAGCGCGAGACTGATCTTTACTCCACCACTCCACACGAGCCATTTCAGAATCTTGGTTGAAATTGCCTTAACCCAATAAATATATACATTTGTGCTTCAACCACACGATGAAAAGTCATGGTTGCTGCGTAACTTTGGCTTTGATTAAAGCCAACTGTTCAGCCAAGACCAACATCTAAAGTCATCATGACTACAAAACCCAAGATAGCCATCCAAGAGGAGAGTTTGCCATTGCCACTGTAGGAGAGAGGGGCAGGTAAAATGGAAGAGTTAGAGAATCAAGAATAAGTGGTTGGGTTTGGGAATGCAATTGAAGCTGATTTGACAACCTGACATGAGATTCGGGAATGATGGCATCTATTACGACGTAGATCATTGCTCCAGCAGCAAAGGCAAGCGCGTAGGGCAGTAATGGCTCTGCCATCACCACCGCTCCAGCTCCAAGAACACCAGATAGCGGCTCCACCATGCCACTCAGCTGCCCATAACTGACATGCAAAAACATTGCTCACTTCCTGTTAAAGGCATCTTGCAGGTATGAAATTATTTGTCTGATCAATACTTTGTCAAGCTGACAGTGGGTGAATGGTTTTCTAATTTTTTTTTAATCACCCAATGGGTGGAGTATCATGGGTTATGATGGTGGTTCAGAAAGAAGGAGAGCGAGTTATTGGGTGCCAACTTACCAGAATGCTTTCCAGGAGCTAACTCCCATCCCTCTCAGTGGCAGGCTAACAGCCAAACCTTCAGGAAAATTTTGTATGCCTATCCCTATTGCCAGGCTCCTGTTAAATAGAGCACATAGTTAAGATCAAAACATCTCAGCAGGTTACAAAAATAAAAAACCTTTCAAATAACATGCTCACCTGGCTTTCTCAAATGTTGCTGATTCAGTCCTGCCTATTGCTCCAAACCCCACTCCAACAGCCAAACCCTCTGTACACATACAGATAAAGAGCAACATTAAAGTTAATGGTCCAAGTGAGCGTAGCGACCACTTCCGTTTTGAGAATCGGCACATATGGATGACTGATCGGCGCTCCTTCCTACCAGTTCTTCTAAGCCCGTTCTTCATTGCATGGGCCACGAGCCACTGGCGGCCCCTGGTGGCCTAAAGTGCGGCCCCTGACACGTGGCAGATAATACACAAATGTGAAAACACCCCATCATAATCTGCCATAAATGCCATCAAATTGACCCAATGGTTTCAAATGAGTGTTCCAATGCAAAGCGTAAAAGTAACATCACTTCATCAGTAGATGGCAGTATGCAAACAATTATGCTTGCAACCCAGTAACCACAACAACAAAAAAGAAAAAAAAAAAAAAAAAAAAAAAGAGTGAAGGCAGGGCCTAATAGCAGCCATTTTGGAGTCTTGCAGGTGGTGTGGCAGCTCTCACCCTGATGTCTTATCAGCAAAAGTGGGTCAGGTCAGGTATGGGAGCATGTACAAGAACAGCGCGTCGCTGCATCCACTTTCCGCCGGTACTCCAGGGGCCTCCGTCTGGCCATCCCCCAGGCAGATGTCAGGCCCATCCCCATCTCCTTGAGATTATGGTCAACCTGCTGCAACTACGAGGCAAGTGGTCGGCCCACTGGCCTCCTCCACTCATGAGACTCCCTCGCTGAGAGAATCTGGTGAGCAGGATCAGCATCAGTAAAACGAGCCACATGTCCATACAGCCGGAACTGACGCTCACGGACTATGCAGGTAACAAATCTCATCCGAGTCTCTCTCAGCAACCGCTCGTTGGACACAAAATCCGACCAGCGATAGCCAAGGATTCTCCGAAGAGACCTGGTACTAAAGGAATTAAGTCTCCGTCTCAGATCCTTGGTCAGAGTCCAAGTCTCGCATCCATTGAGCAAGACTGGAAGTACCAAGGACCTGAAGACTCGGACTTTCGTCCTCCCGCACAGGCACCGGCAGCGCCACACCCCATGATACAGTGAATCCATGACTCCCCAGACCCGACCCAGACGTCTATTGACCTCTGACTCACAGCCAGCAGAGACATGAATATCACTGCCAAGGTAAGTGAATCTCTCCACGACCTCAACATCCTCACCATAAACAGACACAGACAGGACAGCAGCATCCAAGATGTCACCGAAAGCCTGGATCTTAGTTTTGACCCAAGAAACCCGTAATCCCAGCGGCTCCGACTCCTCATTCAGCACCTCGAGGGCCCCAAAAAGGATATCTAAAGTCTCCGCAAAGATGACTGCATCATCTGCAAAATCAAGGTCCGAGATCTTCACATTCCCAAACGATGCACCGCAGCTTGATCTCTCCGACATCCTCCCTAAAATCCAGTCCATACAAGTTCTGAAAAGTGTGGGGGCCAGTGCACACCCCTGACGAACTCCAGTAACAACTGGAAATAAGTCAGAGATGGTACCACCACACTTCACAGCACTCTCAGTACCAGAGCAGAGTTCAGACATCAGATCGATCAGTTTTGGTGGCACCACACGAAGAGCAAGAATCCTCCAGAGGACATCCCGATTCACTGAATCGAACGCTTTACAGAGATCAACACAGGCTGCAAGCAGCCCCTGCCGAAACTCTCGTCTGCGTTCGGTGAGGACACGAAGAGCAAGGATATGGTCAATCGTTAACCTCTTTGGTGTAAAGCCTGACTGCTCTGGACGCTGGTGCTCAAGCAGATGGTGGCGAACCCTCTCAAGAATTATCTGAGCAAAGACCTTGCCCGGCATTGAGAGCAGCGTCACCCCTCGGTATTGTTGCAGTCTTGGCGATCACCCTTCCCTTTCCAGAGAGGAACAACAAGACCCCTCTTCCAATCAGTTGGGATGATGCCTGTGTTCCAGGTAGAGCACAAAACTGCATGCAACCACACGAGTGCAGCATTTCTACCAGCCTTGAGAAGTTCAGCATGGATGCCACAGATCCCTGGAGCTTTGCCCCGTTTCAACTGGTTCACCGCAGCCAGTGTTTCCACAAGCGAAGGTGGACCACAGTTGATTCGAGGGTCAGCAACAGGGATTGTAACACCCTTGACATCCAACTCGACAGCTGGGGGATCAGCCCGGTACAACTGCTCAAAGTAACCGGCCCAGCGGGCCTTCACTTCAGACTCCTCTGTCAAGAGCCTACCACTCTCTGCTCTAACTGCAGTGCTCCGAGGGATGGGCTTGGATGAACGTAATGCGCGAATTCCCCTGTAAGCGGGACGAGAATCACCTGTCCACAGGTGATGCTCTACCCCCTCACAGATTCCTCGCACATAGGCCTCCTTGTCCACCCTCAGTGCACGTACATTTTTACGCCTCAGCTCCCTGAACAGCTCAGCTCTGCCATTCAGCCTGGCCCTGCGACTCTGGTCAATGGTATCCAGTGTCCCTTGAGAGACAAAATTCTACTTTGCCCTGCGGTGAGTTCCAAGACATCCACCGACAACCTCAAGGACGGTGGTCTTGAAGGCACTCCACAACTCTTCAGGACCCCCCAAAGCACCCAGACCCCCCCCCCCAAGTGTCCACTCAGCCTGTTCGCAAACTCCTCAGCTACTCTCTCATCCCTGAGTTTGCCAACATCCAGCCGAGGCTGGGATGGTACCATTCTCCGGGATTTAAGGTGCAGCTTTAGAGTTGCTACAACAAGCCTGTGGTCAGTATTGAGGAACTGAGCACTCCAGTAGACCCTACAGTTCTGGATCATCTTCCAACGACCGTCAATGAGGACATGGTCAATCTCCTTTGCCACACCGCCAGCGTTGCAATACCAAGTCCAGCGATGAGCTTGTGGGCGCTGAAACCATGAACCAGCCACCCTAAGTCCATGACTTCTTGCAAAGTCAAGGAACTTAGTGCTATTCTGGTTCATATTTCCTGACCCATGGGGACCAACACACACCTCATAACCATCCCTAACAGTTCCAGTCGATGCATTGAAATCCCCCAAGACTAGAAGTGTATCTCGTCTGGGGCACTGATCAGCCACAGACTCGAGCGTGGCTTAGAATGCATCCTTCACGGTGAGATCACTTGCCTCAGTCGGAGCATAAACAGAGACCAGGGAAATGACACCTAAGGAGTGACGAATCCTTAATCTCATAATACGCTCGTTGACCGGTGTTACCTCAATTATCATTGGGGTCAGCTTATTGGACACAGCTACAGCAACTCCTTGGGTATGGTAACCATCAGAGCGACCAGACCAATAGTAGGTGTAACCACCCACCATTATCTCGCCGCAATCCTGTCTCCGAACCTCAGAGAGAGCTGCAATCCCGATGTCCAAACGCTTGAGCTCAGATGATAAGAGACAGGTGATCATCCTCTCTTAGGGATAGGACATTCCAGGCACCCACCCGCAGGGACTGCCTCAGGTTAACCCAAGGAGATCGCCGTCTGGTGGACGACACTTCAGCACCACTCCGACACACTCTCCCACAATCTGACCCGGGATGTTACCCTGTGGTTTCCCTCCTATCAAAGTTTGGGGGTCCCGAAGGCTTTGCCCCAATCCCGTCATCCGGTGAGCTGCCCTGCGAAGGGAAGCTGCACAGGAGGTACTCCCACGGAGTGTTTTCAGATTTTTTTGCGTTTTTGTGTTTTGCGGAATCAAGGGTTTTACGGTGGCCGGAGTGCAAATCCTGCCACCAACCTCCTAATAAAAAAGTAACCCAACTGCAGGAGGACGTCCGCAGACACAGTTGGGCACTAGATATGGATGGCCGTTGGCTCACAAGGAGCTCCTCCGCCCTTTGACAGGTTTTGTTTTTAATCCTGCTGGGTGTGCATATCCAAACACCCTCCTCACCAGAAAACCTGGTGGGGGAGATGGTTTAATCGCCGACAACCCGACCATGGAACAGGTTAGTACAGGTTTACATGGTACCTGTAGCAGGTCACAGATCTAACCTGACCTGACATAAATTCTAAAAAGTAGTGAAGATCACTGTTCTAAGCTAAGTTCCCCCAACCATTTACATTGTGTTTTGCTGCTTTTTTTTGTCAATTTTTTCTGTCCCAAACTGTGTCCTGCTGTTAAATCGTTTAGTTCATCTCTCATGTTTAGTCAGGCCGACCTGTGATAGTCCAAGTGTGCTTCCCCTCCATTTTCTGCCTTTTCTCTTCCGTTCTTTGTTCCAGTTATTGTGACTTCTGAACCCTCAGCTCAATCTTTTTTGCCTCCTCCTTCAAAAATTAAAACAAAATATATCTTCTTCTTCACCCACAAAAAAAACAGGAAAAAAAAAAAACGACCAACATCTGAAAAAAAAATTTTTTTTTTTTTTACTCCACTCATTTTCCTATCACTTCTTTGTAATACCCCAAATTTAATGAAATGTTTCTCTTCCTTAAAACGTCTTCACAACATTTCAAATATATTGGGTAGTCGATCAGGTCGAAAAAAAAAATTGAGATTTGTTCTACCAATATTATCAGGATTTAAAATGGCGATTTCAGTTAATACAATGGCGATTTCGATGAAACTTGGTTGGTAGGTTCATACCATGACCTAGTTGTGTGCAAATGAGAACCGTTGCTATGGACACCACCGTTGCCTAGCAAAGGGACTGAAATTTTTGAAAAATCATTTAAAAAAAAATATTTTTTTGAAAATCAAAAATCAGGCCACGAGCGACTGTGGGCAGTACATTCAGCCATGTTGTCAAAAATTTCCAGCCGGATCCTATGAAAACTGTCGGAGAAGATAGACTTTGAATGAACCCTGGTCGAAAACAATAAAAAAACGAAGTTCGTTATATCTCAGAGACTATGAGTCGGATATACATGAAACTGTTATGGTGGGTTCATGGTACGTCCTAGTTATGTGTGAGAAACAACCGTTGCTATGGACCCCTCCGTTGCCGAGCAACGGCCGAAAAACCTCTAAATGTGGGGGTATTTTAACGAAAAAACAATCTGCAGCATTAACCCTTGAAGCTAGAATCATGAATTTTCTTGTGCTTAATCCTCAGGTCATTCCCCATCGAACAGGCCCATCGTGTCAGGTTCTATTGGGTAGGCGACTATCCATGTCCGCCTACTGGCTTGTATATTTAAAAAACACTTCCAAAATTTATCTTTAAGTGGCTTACTCTGCTTATTACTCCATCATGAACAACCAATTCATTCTTCTTCTTCATCAAAATCTTCCTTTTCTCTTTGAAAAGGCTTATTTCCTTAAACCTCCTCACTCCTAAACGCTAAGTTCATCCAGCCTGTTTTCAGCTCCAGCCAAATTTTCTTCCAAGCTTTCAATGAAAAACTCTCACACCACCACCCTACCTACGAAGCCTGTCACAGGTTATCCAGTCTGGGAATCCTGAGGCGTTAATTTTGCAAAGGCTGTGTGCACACAACAAAAATTTCCCCTTCATGTCCATTCATGGTGTCAAAACCTTCCATGTCAGTACCACCCACATCCCCCTTGCCCTGCCCCCTTTAAACTTCAACTTCCTGCCTCCTCCCAGCTTCTCCCCCCCCCCATTCCTCTCCCCTCCCAGATTTGCACCCTCCTCACACCTCCCAGCTTCACCCCATCCCACACCCTCTCCTTGAACCTTTCCACATTCCTATATCCCATCAGCAGTTCCTCTCCCCATCCCCAACTAGGTGGACCTCAAACCTCCAAGGCCTCCATTTCAACCTGACAGATCTCTCAATCCAGGTCGCTGCCGATAAACCGGACATCCACTGCTTAACGGAATCTTTCCTCCCACAGGACATCCCTGACTTTTTAGTGTCTCTCCCTGGCTGTTGGCTCCTCCGGTTTGATAGACCTGACCCATCCTGGTGGCAGAGTCACACTTTACATCAAAAACTCAATTTCTCACTCTCCATGTACTGCTCTTGCACCTCCCAAACCACAGGAGTACATCTGGCTGCGACTTCCCCTCTGCCCCACCTCATGTTTGTCTGTGTGTTGTATTATCCTTCCAACAGTGATGACTCCATGTACGTCTCTCTCAGACAACATGGACCAACTTTTATTCACTCATCCAAACTCTCTCTTCCTCATATGTGTGGTGACTTCAATTGTCACCATGCTAATTGGCTGAGTGTTGGGACCTCTCACCAACCATGGCACTTCTGCAAAGGACTTCTATGACTCCATGGGTCTGACTCAATCTGTGAACTTTCCTTCCTGGATTTGGCCCAATGGCAAATCTTCCCTCTTGGATTTAGTGATGACTAACTTCCCCACCAATATTTCTTGCTCGTCCTCTGCCACAACTGGCTCATCTGATCATGTATGTGCTTGTGAAGGTCAATATCTCTCTGGCCATCCTCAGACAATAACCTTTGTGCTGGCGAGTCTGGCAGTTCGCTCAGGTAAACTGGCAGGAACTACAACCAACCATCACATTTCAGGACTGGTCTCCTAATATCCACCACCACTAATATTAATTCAGCCTGGGAATTCTTCCACAGAAGCCTGCTCTCTCTTTTGCACAGATTCATCCTATCTTGCCTTCAGTTATCTTACCCATCTTCCCACTCTTAGTACTGTACTCTAAATCCTGTGACAAGGCAGTTGCTTTAACCCTTGGAACCCTCGTGGCCATTTTACCGGCCGCTATTGAAAACTTCCATATTCCCTCGTGGTCATTTTACCGGCCACTATTCAAACCTCCATATTTCTGAGCGGCCTGATTTTTCTCCAGGGAGCCCAGGATGGGAGAGCCAAAAGTCCAAGGAGCTGAGGGTTCAAAGGGTTAAACGAACTTGCATTCTCCTCCTGGAAGGCAAATCCAACCGTAGATCATTCCACAAAGCCCGCAATGAGGACGAGTCAGGTTAGGTCAGGTCAGGTATGGGAGCATTCGCTGGAGCAGCACGTCACTGTGTCCACTTTCCACTGGTACTCCAGGGGCCTCCATTTGGCCATCCCCCAGGCAGATGCCTGGCCCATCCCCATCTCCTTGAAATGCCGACCAACCTGCTGCAACCACGGGCTACGACCCTGCCTCACATCTTGATCAAGTGTGTGTCTAACCTCAAAAGAGCCATAAAACATCATCTGTCCAATCTCAAGAATGAACTTTCAAAATTTTCTCCCTCCTCCGAATCCTGGTGGTGCCTTGTCAAGTCTGTCTCTGCTGTATGCTCCCCTTCCGCCCCTTCTCTTACTTGAAATGGCACCACAGCTGACTCTGCTCTTGAGAAGGCCAAGTGCCTCAAAATCTTGTGTCCCTAACCCCCCCTCTCTCTGTATCCACCCTTCCCAGTCATACCCAACTGCTCTGGAATTCTATGTATTTCGCGCCTGAAAAGGTGGAACAGTTTCTGGCAACCCTCAACTCTGACACTGCAACTGGACTGGACGGCATCAGCTGACGTGTCCTAAAAAACCTGTACTACTGCTTTTGCACTTCCTCTCTCTGCCCTTTTCACCCTGTCATTTACCATAGGTCATCTTCCATCTGCTTGTAAATCAGCCAGCATCACAGAATTACAAAAAAAGCTGCAAAAATGGATCCTGTTAGCGACAGACCGACCCTTAGCTTACTTCCAATCATCAGCAAGGTCCTGGAATCCATCATTGCAGTTGACATAAAATAATTTATTTTCTCCAACAGCCTCATCTCAGATCATCAATTCAGATTCAGACCGTCACTCTACCTTCGTTATGCTGCTTCCACTCACCCAACAATGAATGGAGGCCCTCAATATCAGACATGAGATCAAGGCGGTCTCTCTGCACATATCTCGAGCTTTTTGATACAGTCTGGCATCCTGCCTTGCTCTCCAAACTGTCTGCCTATGGAATCCAAAGCAAACGCCACTCTTGATTACCGACTTCCTCCACTCTCGTAGCCAACGTATGGCTCTCAACGGAACCCTTTCTTCTCCTCTTTCTGTCAGGGCTGGAGTACCACAAGGCAGTGTTCTCGGCCCCATATTATTCCTAATCTTCATCAATGATCTCACTGACTCTGGAAAATCCTCTATCGATTTGCTGATGACTCCACACTCTGCTGTGACATCCCTCATTCCTTCGACAGACACGCAGCAGCCTCTTCAATCTCCTCAGACCTTGACAAAAATCACAAACTGGTCAAACACTTGGAACATGTCTTTCAATCCAGAGAAATCACTCACACTCACACTCTCCACCGAAAGGAATGCACTGCAAACCCTTCAATCAACTTTCTCAACAACCCTCTCACAGGTTCAGTCACTCAAACTCTTGGGTCTCATTCTCAGACATAATCTCTCTTGGGCAAACCACATTTCAAAATTGGCCTCCAAAGTCAGACTGGGCATCCTCTGTCGTGAAAAGTCCTTCCTTCGCACACCTGAGCTCCTATCCACCTACTAGGCTTTCATCTGCAGTTTGTTGGAGTCTTGCTGTCCCCTTGGGCTGGCTCTCCTGCCTCACATCTTGCTCAGCTGGAGACAGTGGAAACAAAGGCCTTCAATATCATTGGAATCCAACGTGATGAAGCTGAGTCTATGGGTTTATCACTTCGCCATCGCCGACAGGTCAGTGGTCTCCCCGTCTTCTTCCGCCTCATTTCTGGACTTGCCCTCTCCATTCTTTGTCCCCCACAGGTATCTGCAGGATGTACGCGGTCCACCACCAACCACCTTTGAGTGGAACTGCCTATCCCCAGAATCACTGCTCACCTCCACTCATTTATTCCTCTTTTTACCTGCCTGCGGAACCACCTTCCATACACTCTTCAATCTCATTCTTCCCTCGAAGTCTTCAAGTTAGCTGTTCACCACGATCTCAAGTCACCGCCCCCCCCCCCTCATCCAAAATCATTATCTTTTCTCCACCCATTAAGCCACCCTGCACCCCTCCAAAAATTTTGCTCATGTGTCCATATTGTCGCCCCTCTACGTTCTCTTACCCCTTGTCGTTACCTGCATCCCTTGTTTGTCCATCTCCATCTGCTTTCTCCCTCCACCCTGCTGTTGGCATTTCCCCTTTCTCCCGCTGTTCCCTTTGTTTGCTTGTTTTTTGAAAAGCTCATTGGCAGAATTATCAAGGCTCCATGAAGAGGCCAAAAATTGATTTAAAGAGAGTACAACAAGGAAAAACTATCTCCTGTATGGCTTGCTACAAGTTCAACCAATAACAATGCAATTTGAAAAATAATGAAGAAATACGTTTAACAGCTCGAAATATTATGTCCCTGTGTGTAATCAGATATGTGTGTTAATTAATGTGGGCGAGCACAGCAGCCAAACCTACCTGGGATGTTATGTACAGTAATTGCCACAACGAGGAGCATGATACGATGCCAGTCACCGTGGGCTGGCTGCTCAGAAGGACGTGCTCCCCCAAAGGCGTCCACCATGGAGACAGCATCACCAGAAATGGCCTTCTTTCGGCGAATGACTTCTCCGTTGCCAATTCCCTTCTCTGTTAATTAGAACAACAGAGAAAGCCTTTGGTGGGTAGGGACTGATATCTGTGGAAATGCAGTGAATGTTTTTGGTGGGTGAGGACTGATAACTGTGGAAACAGATTACATATCATTCATTCCAAGGAAACATCTTCACATCATCTGTTTTATATCTACTTGTTCTTCTTCCAATCATCTTCCACTCCCTAGGGCAGTGGCAGGAAGGGTCATGCCATTAGCCTCTCTGGGGTATATAGATTACAGTAGATCTTGGCTCAAGCCTCAAGAACATTAGGTTTCCTCCCTTTCATTTTAGTGTTAAACAGCAGTAGCAACTGCTTAAAAAGGTAATCATACGTGTTTGTGGTTTATATTAAAAAAAAAATTCTGGTATGGGTGCCCCACAATAATAACACAGCGTTTGTCTCAGGAGGAAAAACTCCTTGGCGAGAGGGGATATTATTAGCTTATCTGGAATTTCAATTCGAGATAAGGTATTGTCATCGCGCTCCGTCCGTCTGTCCATCCGTCTCCTCTTTAAACTTCTCCAGCCAAACTGCTGGGCAGATCTGACTGAAATTTAGCAGCAACATTCCTCTCCTGACTGGTAACAGGAATTGCAAAGCTCGTTCCGGTCACATGACTAAGTAGGTCAAAATGTCCAATTTGTTGAAAAATCTTCTCCAGACCCACCAGTCAGAATGCTACCAAATTTGGGTGACAAACATTGGGACACGATCCTGATGTTAAATTGCGGAGGCCATGCTGATCACGTGACCGGAAGTATGTCAAAATGGTGGACTTGTTAAATATTTGGGAAAAAAAAATCACAAATTCCTTCAAAAAAAACCCTTCTCCAGACCCACCAATCAGAATGCTACCAAATTTGAGTGACAACATTGGGACACGATCCTGATGTTAAATTGCGGAGGCCATGCTGATCACGTCACCGGAAGTATGTCAAAATGGTGGACTTGTTAAATATTTGGGAAAAATCACAAATTCCTTTAAAAAAAAAAACCCTTCTCCAGACCCACCAATCAGAATGCTACCAAATTTGGGTTACAACATTTTTCAGGGCCCAGGTAAGCTACAGTAGTCCAATTTTTATTTTGTAATTATCATGTGTTATTATTACTTTTGTTATTATAAGCAGCCTTGTAAAAAAAAAATGCTACGATTTACCATCTTCATATGGATTTCACCAAAGATGGGGAAAAAAAATCCTTAGGGAAAGGGGGGGGGGATGAAGTCACTACAACTTCTATTGTGTGACCTTTAGTCCTCCCATCCTCAAGATTAGTTGAGATTAGACAACTGAATGCATCAAAGTCAAAAAAGACAGACAGACAGACAGACAGAGAGCCAAATTGCATATTTTAATATGATAACATTTATGTAATATTATTTCCCCAATTTTTACCCATTTGCCCCTTTTATGGCCCTGTAAAAGATGACAAATATGATTCATTAATTTTGCACGCTGCCTGTGGCTGCTGGTTGGGTCATTGCTGGGAGCTTCCGCTGATGCAGTACCCCCTTTGTGTAGTTGTGCCGCTGATGCAGTGCCATGGGATCTTTAACATCCACCAACGAATACTGGCAGATGGAATGCTCGGTTTAATGTCCATCCGAGGGATGGCACACACAATGATGAATCACCCTGCCTGTGAAACACCAGGATGACAGTTAAAAGCTGGGTAGGTATACAAAGCCAGGCTCGATGGTTTAGGGGTGAGTGTACGTACCTCTAGGTCATCGTGTCAGCCCATAAATATGGATGGTAATGGATGACGGCTAAAAAGAGTTATGCAAGGGTTTCTCTAGGTTAAAATGACCAAACTAGTTTATTTGTACTTTAAATATATTGAGTAATTTTTCTGCTTGAATGCAACCCACTGAGTAAGTTTATCTTTTCATCCATTTTCATGAAGAGTTTAATTTTTTTATATCTTTTTTTTTTACTTTTAATCCGACTTAGTGATGTTGTGGTTAAAGTATCCACTCTGAATCTTGGATGTGGTGTTCGATTCTGACCCCAGCACTCCAGCAGTCATACCGAAGACCTTAATAGTATGTGCCGCTTCCTCGCTCGACACTCAGCCTTTGGAGGACAGAGCACAGAATACATCCCATCGGCCTAGGGGGTAAGGTTCTCCGCAAAATACAACACAGAATGTGAAAAGCACCGCCAATAGATGGTGCCACCAGTACTCAAAGGTAAACGGCTGTTTGAAATAAAGTCCCGTGTCTTTGCACGTGTCTATGTGGTTTGTGTGAGATTTGTGTGCGACAGCTCTTCCATAGCACTTATAAACTAGAACGGGCACTCGGTAGAGCGCATACCTTCGCCGCCGCTACTTTTTTCCGGGCACATTTGAAAAACGTCATTTAAAAACGTCCATGACGTCACAACAATCAGTCCGATGGACGTCAAATTTGGTGTTAGACGTCATTGAGGGCAGTCCAACAAAATGGAATGATAAACACTGAAAAAAATCGAAAGTTTAAAAATGACGTCATCTTGTGACGTCATTTTGACGCACTTCCAATGACGTCACTACCAATCGCGGACTACCATCCTGAAAGCTCTTATTTCACGGAACATTTTAATGTTGGTTTCATGTCAATAGCTCTATTAGATCTGAAGTTATGCCTACAAGTATATTTTGACCTTGAGTGTGACCTTGACCTTGACCATAGAGTTAATTTGCAAAACCTGTTCATAAATAAGCAGATATTTTGGTACTGATCATAATGCCTGGATTTGGGACAATTTCCTTTAAAATTATATAGATATTTGAATATAAAATATCAGGACATTTTAGCCACAATTGAAAAACGTTATGTTCAAACGTCAATGACGTCATAACGGTCAGTCCGAACGACATCAAATTTGGTGTGCGACGTCCTTAAGGTAAGTCCTACAAAACGGTATGATCAAAACTGATGAGGTCGAAAACTGAAAATTTACGTCATCTTGTGACGTCATTTTGACGCACTTCTGATGACGTCACATCAAATCTAACACCACCTACCCGAAAGGTATTTCGTCATGGAACAATATGGCGTTGGTTGCACGTCGATAGCCATCTTATGAAGGAAGTTATGCTCAAAAGTTTGTTTTTGACCTTTTCATGACCTTGACCTTTGACCCGATCGCTCCCAAAATCTAATCAAATCGTCCTTGGTTAATCACGAATCATCCCACCAATTTTCATGCAATTCGGTTTAATACATTCTGAGTTATGCGAATAACAAACAAACACACATATTCACAAATAAATAAATACACAGCGACCAAAACATAACCTTTCGTAGAATGCGAAGGTAACTAAAGAATAATAATACCAGCAGTGATAAAATGAGTCAAGCACCATTGTCGTGAAATGGTAAGAAAATCAATGTCCACTTAGATTGTGTCAAAGCAAGCTCCTCCCAACCACCACAGGTGTGGAACTGCCTCGAGGATCTCACCCATAGAAATTTCCAGGTTTTCCTTTGAGTCCCCAACCACTGGAGAGTACTCATCATTTTTCTTGACATTGTTTATTAAGGTTTGCTGGATTTCAGTGAAGTCCTGGTGAATAAGGATATTTAGGCAAGGTTAATAAACTTTAAAACTATCTTCATTTTATTATTACATGTGGCAAAATTGTAGAATAGATCCACACTCTTCCTCCTCCCCCTTCTTGATTTTCCCAAGATGTCCTCTTCACTCTCCTCATTCTCTCCCCCACCTTCTAAATCTCCTATCCATTCTGTTTAGCCTCAAAACAGTTACAACCATTGAGCAGCCAAGTCAAATAAATGCAAATCATAATCACAAAGAGTTAATTTTCCACCTTCTTATCAAAGTCTAAATTCTGCATGAGATAAATCATTGTAGGAGACTACTGGATACCGTATGTGGGGTAAGCTCCACAGGAAATCCGGGGGTTTATATATCCAAGCAAACAATCCATGCAAGTCAAACGCTGAGAAGAACAAACTAACCGTGTTTGGGAGCAGGATGTCAGTCAGGTAGACAAAAGTCGCACCCAGTGTGAAACCCAGAGCCACAGGACACCAAGACAATGAACCATACCCACCTGCTTCCGCCATCTCAATGGCAGGAGCTAGCAGAGACCAATAAGAGGCAGCCAACATAACCTGGAAGGCAACAAATGTGGTGATTCGGACGAAACTTGGTGGGTAGTTTGGGCACGTCACGAGGAAGAATTGATTCGACTTTGGTGAGGATCTGGATACGAGAATGTTTTAAGCGATTCTTCATTGTTGAGAGATCAAGCCAAAAACAATATATAGCACGATATCTGAAAAAGCTATGGACGAAGTTGGACGAAACTTGGTGGATGGACGAGTTGGTTAGGTGACGAGAACAAGACGATTCAATTTTAGTTCAGGTCCGAATCCAGATCCGGCCTATTATGGGATACAAAACGTACACTAATCAGCTTGGCGGAGGCATGTGCTCTACCGAGAGCCCTTCTAGTTTTCTAATTAAACGGTAGATCATTATCACAACAAAAGCAGTCTTACAGTACAGTGACGTGGCTTTCCCCGACCAACTACAGTACTACACTATAAATTCGGATTATCAAAGCACAAGGATCAGCACTTTCAATGCAAACATGTCATGGCAAGGCAGCCTTATCCAAACAATGTCACCGAATAATAATCTACATCTGCCTTTTAAATCAAGTCTCCCGGGCAAACTATTTTCGTCTAACCCAGGTGCAAAGTCTCAATGGATTTGCCACATGGCAAGGTGTAAACAAAGCTCTCATATCATCATGCATTTGTCTGATCGATATCATCGATAGCGGCTCCAGACAACAGCGTTGCCTTCGTCACAGCGTTGGCGATGTCATCAGCAAGTGCTTCCATGAGAGTCGAGAGCGAAAGCTCCACGTCACACTTACGCCAGCAGCAAACCCCAGGCTTCCATCGAGAACCTTGCGCTGCAGACCACGGGTCATGGAGTAGGGTTGGAGAAACAGAGGACGTCATGAGGTTCAGCACATCAACTGTTTAACATGGCAAAGTTTATGGCACGGTGCCGGGTAAGCTCTCCCTAATCCGGTACCTGTGTGCTGCCCAGTACGAACACCAGCGCCGCCCCTGCCGCGGTAACAGCCCAGGTGAAACCTGTTCCCAGCAAGGTCTGCGTCAAGGGATGAAGACCAGGCCACATGGCGGTAGCGGCTCGGCCTGGAGGGGGGAAGGACGGACGGAGGAAGTGCGGGTGGCTCGAAGTGAGGGATACGAGTAAGCGGAGAAAAACCCCCAAAGCCAGTCTGTAGGTTAAACAGGTTGATGTGGAACGATCACTGCGACCTGTCAAGGGCTAAATAAGCTGCTCCGCCCCCGGGAGCTCGATCGTGCACATCAGGGCGGGGTGGGAGCCGACGGTGCAGGGCTTTGCATTAATAAAGAAGAACAGCTTGAAAAACCACACGAACGAGGCACATTATGGGTGGGCAAGAGCAAAACATCATCACACACGTGCGACAGGAACCGCACGAACGCATAAAGTGACCCCGAAATAAAGAACGGCTTCCTTGACACTGTAATCGCGATCTGGTCAGAGCCGTTTAACGCACACACGTCGAGAGCGATTGCGCTGGGAGGTGTAAGGTTATGGTCTAATTAGCAGGGCTCCTCATGCCGCAGCTCGTTCATACGTGATGACGTAAAAACGTACAGGAGGCCAAAAATTCATTTGTATCCAAAAAAAAAATGAGATACGCGAACTGAATTTAGCGGATATAATGATTACCGATTAATGTTAATGCCATAATTTCGCTGAGTGAGTCTCACATCGGTCCAAGATTCAATACAACTCATTACTTCACAAAGTTCAGCACAAGCCGTGCTTCCATCCGGCGCGCCACTCTGCAGCCTTAATCGCTCGCGGTGTTGGCCTTCAACCACCGGAAATTGCGTCACATTCAAACGTCATCGCTTGGTACATTACTTCATTTAGTCGCCGCGAGAAAATAAAATTTCCCCTTCAGATTTCAAATCCCACGTGGTAGGCATACGGCTTTCAAACGGTAGGTTGTTTTTTTTTTTTTTTGAGGTTAAATAACGCTTCCGTGGCGTATATAGAGCCTCGCAGCTCTATATACGCCACGCTCCGAAACCGCTGAATTGTTCAAAGCGAGAAACGATCGCTGTTTCACCTTTTGTGCGATATTTGTAGAATAGGAAACCTATCATAGTAACTATAACACACTCCCTTCAGAATAAAGTTCGAGAACAAATACTGTGGTTTGGGAGTGGTGCATTTTCCTGAAACTTTTGAAAAACCACAAGTGTGTCCAATTTCTTTCACCTTTTTGGTTCACGAGCGCCAGCCAGAGTGACCACTCACTATATTCGTTTTTGGGGAATCGATATAGTCAAAAAAAGATTTTTTTTTGAGATTTTTTTTCTACCCTTATTAGCAGTATTTCTGTCGATTGTTCAGTAGTCGATCTCGTCGAAAAAAAAAAATTTCAAAAAAATTTTTTTGGGAAATTTGTTCTACCCTTATTATCAGTATTTCCGTTGATATGTTTGTCTGTCTGTTGGGTAGTCGATCTCGTCGAAAAAAAAATTTTCTTCAAAAAGAATTTTTTTTCATTTTGTTCTACCCTTATTAACCTCCGCCATCTTCGAAGATGGATGGAGGTTACTGTTTTCACCCCTTTCTGTTTGTTTGTTTGTTTGTTTGTTTGTGAACAGTATTACGGAAAAACTCCTCGACAGATTTCGACGAAACTTGGTGGGGGGGTTAGGTATGGTCCAAGGATCATGCCATTAGATTTTGGACTTTGTACCCCCCCTCCAAAAAAATTGTTAGAGAAAAAAAATGTTTTTTTTTTGCATTTCTGCATGGTTTGTGATATCCAACCCTCCCCCCAAAAAATTGTTACCCCCCCCCCCAAAAAAAACAAAAATATTTTGTTTTTTGCATTTCTGC
The DNA here is from genome assembly GCF_056783735.1 of Eptatretus burgeri. Lineage (NCBI taxonomy): Eukaryota > Metazoa > Chordata > Myxini > Myxiniformes > Myxinidae > Eptatretus > Eptatretus burgeri. The sequence goes on from NC_140967.1 coordinate 44,621,725, forward strand.
ATGTTTTAAGTGATTTGCAACCCCCCCCTCCCAAAAAAGAAAATTATTCCCACCCCCCCAAAAAAAATTGTTAGAGAAATTTTTTTTTTTTGCATTTCTACATGTTTTAAGTGATTTCCAACCCCTCCCCAAAAAATTGTTTCACCCCCCACCCAAAATTTTTTTTTTTTGCATTTCTACATGTTTTAAGTTATTTCCAACCCCCCCCCAAAAAAAATTGTTACCCCCCCCCAAAAAAATTGTTGGAGAAAATTTTTTTTTTTTGCATTTCTGCATGTTTTAAGTGATTTCCAACCCCCCCAAAAAATTATTCGAGAAATTTTTTTTTTGCATTTCTACATGTTTTAAGTGATTTCCAACCCCCCCCAAAAAAAATTGTTGGAGAAAAAAATTTTTGCAACTTTTTTTTCAACAAAATTTCGATTTCTTTTTTTTTCATTTCTACATGTTTTAAGTGATTTCCAACCCCCCCCCCCCCCCAAAAAAAAAATAGGAGAAAAGAACTATAACTGTCAGCACTGTTGACATCATATTTAATGAATAAGATATAAGGTTCACTTGAGTGACCCAGCAATATTGGCGGCGGAGGTTTTGCACTCTCCCGAGTGCTCCCCCTCTAGTTAACCTCCGCCATCGAAGATGGACGGAGGTTACTGTTTTCACCCCTGTTTGTTTGTTTGTTTGTGAACAGTATTACGGAAAAACTCTTCGAGGGATTTCGACGAAACTTGGTGGGGGGGTTAGGTATGGTCCAAGGATCATGCCATTAGATTATGGACTTGGTCCCCCCCCCAAAAAAAGAAATTGTTGGAGAAGAAAAATTTTTTTTTTTTTGCATTTCTACATGTTTTAAATGATTTCCAACCCCCCCCCAAAATAAGTTGTTCGAGAAAAAACAATTTTTTGCAACTTTTTTTTTCAACAAAATTTGGATTTCTTTTTTTGCATTTCTGCATGTTTTAAGTGATTTCCAACCCCCCCCCCCAAAAAAAAAAATTGTTGGAGAAAAAAAATTTTTGCAACTTTTTTTTCAACAAAATTTCGATTTCTTTTTTTTTTTTTCTACATGTTTTAAGTGATTTCCAACCCCCCCCCCCCCAAAAAAAATGGGAGAAAAGAACTATAACTGTCAGCACTGTTGACATCATATTTAATGAATAAGATATAAGGTTCACTTGAGTGACCCAGCAGTATTGGCGGCGGAGGTTTTGCACTCTCCCGAGTGCTCCCCCTGTAGTTAACCTCCGCCATCGAAGATGGACGGAGGTTACTGTTTTCACCCCTGTTTGTTTGTTTGTTTGTGAACAGTATTACGGAAAAACTCCTCGACGGATTTCGACGAAACTTGGTGGGGGGGTTAGGTATGGTCCAAGGATCATGCCATTAGATTATGGAATTGGTCCCCCCCCCCAAAAAAAAGAAATTGTTGGAGAAGAAAAAAAATTTTTTTTTGCATTTCTACATGTTTTAAATGATTTCCAACCCCCCCCCAAAAAAAGTTGTTAGAGAAAAAACAATTTTTTGCAACTTTTTTTTCAACAAAATTTGGATTTCTTTTTTTGCATTTCTGCATGTTTTAAGTGATTTCCAACCCCCCCCCCCCCCAAAATGGAGAAAGAACTATAACTCTGTCAGCACTGTTGACATCATATTTAACTAGTACGTGCCCATAAAAAATATATATTATAATTATAATAAATGAACCACACAGGCCGTTTCTTCGTTCTCACTTGCCCGTACGTGCGTGGCCCGGAAGTTCGATATTATTCGCAGTTACGATTATTCGCAATTTAGTTTTAAAACCCAATTATTCAATAAACCCAACGTATTTTACCTTTTCGCAATGTCGTGGCAAGGAAAAACAAAAGAGAAGAGAAGACAGAGAAAAAAAATTTACTTCCTGGTTCGGAGCATACCAGCACTCTGATGTTACCGAAATTTATACACCGTCTAATATGAAAACGATCATAACTTGGGCCATTGTGTTTATCTATAAATACGCATAAGAAATCGAGAAATTATTAGAATGCACGAAGTCATCACTCTCCGAAAGCCCGTACGTTGTAACCCGTAATGGGGAACGCGGCTGTGCTTCCCTTCCCCATCGGCCACGCCCACGCAACAACGTGTCTTGCCATTGGTTTGGGAAATAAATGGCCATAACTTGGGAAGCACTTGTCCGATTAATTTTCAAACCTCAAAAAGGCACATCCTCAGGTCCCCAGCAATATGCCTGGCAAGTTTCAATTAGATCGGATCAGTGGTTGTCGAGAAACAGCGGTCACAGACACACACACACACACACACACACACACACACACACACACACACACACACAGACACACACACAGACACAGATACACACAGACACACACAGACACACACACAGAGATTGCCGGAATTATAGATAGATGAATAAGATATAAGGTTCACTTGAGTGACCCAGCAGTATTGGCGGCGGAGGTTTTGCACTCTCCCGAGTGCTCCCCCTCTAGTTAACCTCCGCCATCGAAGATGGACGGAGGTTACTGTTTTCACCCCTGTCTGTTTGTTACTTACGAAATCTAAAGATTTCGTAAGTATATTAATCACTTCCGTTTCTGTTTGTTTGTTTGTGTGTTTGTTTGTGTGTTTGTGTGTTTGTTTGTGTGTTTGTTTGTAGGCACGATAACTCGAGAACGGAAGAAGCTACCAATGTCAATTTACACCACGTGATTCAGGAGGATGATGGCTAGCGCTGATTAGATTTTGATCAAAATCGGTCAAAGGTCAAGGTCACAGTGAGGTCAAACATAATTCCTAAATTCATGTGGAGAAATGGAGTATTTTTGCTTCGCTCGACGTTACGAGTTCGTTTTAACTTCGATTTTAATTTTGTCTTCGGTTTTTGCGATCGCTTCGGACGCATAAAACTCGGTTGTCGAAATTCTGGTAAAAATCGGATGTTTTGGAGACGTTTTAAGATTGTATAAAAAATACTTCAATCGACGCGTCACGGGTCATCCCATGATGCAGTGCACTCGAGCAGACGCGTCGTTGAGTCACGTAAAAGTTTTGCGTGTGCACACTGACGGTGTTTTCGATAAAGATGGTGTTTAAAAGTCATTTTTTATCCCAAATAAAGGTTATCGTCGCATGCCTGACTCGCTAAGCCATCGGATTATGTAAAGATTGTTGGTGGATGGCCGAATATTACGGTTTTGTGACTTTGATAAAATAATTGCGTGGAGAAAAGGAGATTTTTGCTTTGGTCGACGTTACGATTTTTGATGGTTTGCTACAGAATCATCGTAGAAACTTCTGGTTTGCTTCGCTACCTTCTCGAGAGACAGCTTTTATTAGACAAGGTCAGAGGTCAAGTTGACGATTTCGAAAGTACCAGTCTATGACTGCTTGTTTGTTTGTTTGTTTGTTTGTTTGTGAACAGTATTACAGAAAACGGGACGGATTTGGACGAAACTTGGTGGGGGGGTTAGGTATGGTCCAAGGATCATGCCATTAGATTTCGGACTTGGTCCAAAGTCCAATATGGCCGCTATGGCGGCCATTTTGAAAAAATATTTGAATTTTTGTTTTTGCATTTCTACATGTTTTAAGTGATTTCCAGCCAAAAAAAAAAATTTGTTAGAGAAAAAAACCCAGAAATTTTGCATTTTTTTTCAAAAAAAATTCAATTTCATTTTTTTCGCATTTCTACATGCGCGTCGATCTAGTTTAATTTATTCAATCGTGGTTCAGTAGAGTCTGATCCGTTTTGACCTACAATGAATAGGATATCAGGTTCACTTAAGTGACCCAGCAGTATTGGCGGCAGAGGTTTTGCACTCTACCGAGTGGTCCCCCTCTAGTTATCACTTTTTCCATCGATATGTTTGTCTGCTGGGTAGTCCATCTAGTCCAAAAAAAAATAAAAAAATTTTTTTTGAGATTTGTTCTACTCTTATTATCAGCATTTAAAATGGCGATTTCGATGAAACTGGGTTAATAGGTTCATACCATAACATAGTTGTGTGCAAATGAGAACCGTTGCTATGGACACCACCGTTGCCCAGCAACGGGACTTAGAAATTTTTGAAAAATCATAAAAAATTTATTTTTTCGAAAATCAAAAATCGGGCCACGAGCGACTGTGGGCAGTACATTCAGCCATATTGTCAAAAATTTCCAGCCGGATCCTATGAAAACTCTCGGAGAAGATAGATTTTGAATGAACCCTGGTCGAAAACAATAAAAACACGAAGATCGTTATATCTCAGAGACTAGGAGTCAGATATACATGAAACTGGTGTGGTAGGTTCATGATATGTCCTAGTTATATGTGAGAAAAAACCGTTGCTATGGACCCCATCGTTGCCTAGTAACGGCCGAAAAACCTCTAAATGTGGGGGTATTTTAACGAAAAAAACAATCTGCAGCATTAACACTTGAAGCTGGAATCATGAATTTTCTTGTGCTTAATCCTCAGGTCATTCCCCATCGAACGGGCCCATCGCGTCAGGTTCTATTGGGTAGTCGACTACCCATGTCCGCCTACCGGCTTGTCTGTCTGTCTGTCCCTCTGTTCGGTCCAGTGCTCCGTTAATACAATGGCGATTTTGATGAAACTTGGTTGATAGGTTCATACTATGACCGAGTTGTGTGCAAATGAGAACCGTTGCTATGGACACCACCGTTGCCTAGCAACGGGACTTTGAAACTTTTGAAATATCATACAAAATTTATTTTTTCGAAAATCAAACATCGGGCTACGAGCGACTGTGGGCAGTACATTCAACCATATTGTCAAAAATTTCCAGCCGGATGCTATGAAAACTGTCGGAGCAAACTGTCTCTCCTCAAGTCACTACCTGTGACTTGAGGAGAGAAAACACAGCAGAGTTAATATTTGTGGGTGAGTGCACAGCAGGTACTGATGGTCAGATGTCTTTTGGGCCTTCAAAGGTCCCTTGATTGCCGTTGAATCCTTCTTTTTTCTTTCTTTCTTTATTTTAGCTGCTGGAGGCAACTCACCCTAACACAGCAGGCCATACGCCATCTCCCAGGCCATTTGAACTGGCCTTTATGCAACAAGATCTGCACTGCTCAGTGCAGTCCCGGTCCATTTGAACTGGCCTTCATGCAACAACAAGGAGTTATCCGGGCTGCTCAAATGCAGTCCCCGGTAATGAGGCTGCCTGCAAGGCAGTCCTTGCAAAACACTTTCAGAGTTGGTCCTGGAGCACATGGTGAGAGTGGATGACAATGCAAACAAAGGCATGGGCAGGTATGGAGGCAAGGCAAAGGCAGGCAAACCATGGCATGGCAAAAGCAGACCAGGCAAGATGCAGTACAAGAGGAGATCGGCACACGAAGCTGGCCGGCCTCGGTCTGGTCTCGTGAGGTTGTGTAGAGAGTGTGGTGGCGCCGGCCGGTCTGAAAATGGGCTCGGACCGACCCTACGGTCTCCCCCAACCTATCGCCTATGCCTGTCCTTGTCCATAACCTTCCCCATTAGCTTACAACAATGAAATTTAGACTATTTTGGTTTTTATTTATTTATTTATTTTTATAATTTTATAATTAAGTGTGTCCTTTGCCCCCTTATTGTCTTTGTTCGGCTAACCTGTCCTGACTGTCTATCCTTAATCCCTAAGATACCTTTTTGAGGGGATTGAGGAAGAGACTAGTGAATCTGTCTCGAGGCCCAATGCAGCCTCAGAATAACTCCCTCAGATTTCAGCAATCTACAAAGATGAGTCCAGCGGCCCACGAACAGCAAAGGGATGGATGGTGCAAAGGGGTACTCATTTCCTATCCATCCTCGCATTTATTAAACGTTAATCTATCCCCGGGGCTTTTCAACACACCTGTCTCTTTCAACTATCGGTTCGAGAAACCATGATTCCCGTCGCCTGTGTTGGTGTTGGTTATTAATTTGGGCCTGGCCCGCAAATTTTCTCTCGTGCTCTTGCACAATTTCGTGGCTGGGCAGCGTGGCTCCATTGGCAGGGATACCCATCTGCCGAACTCGAATTACGGCACCCCCGGGTCACTGAGGCTGTCTCCGAGCCTACCTACTCCGTATGAACGTGGGGAATGCCCCTGACAGTGTGCCCTTCAATGCCCACGTGGCATTTTGGTGCTCCAGGTCCCGTTTCCGTGGGATGCCCGTGCCCATTACACCAACTCGGTCCTTGGACCTATGGCCGACTCTGGCCGACTACTCCAGTGCCCGGGGGGCCCTCTACTCAGTGCGCACATTTCAACAGCCATGCTCCCCCAATTCTTGGCTTTCCATCTCAACCTTCCGTCCCATCTCTTTTACCATTTCCGTCATTTCCTCATGTCTCATTTTACACCCTTCCTTTATGGCTTCCAATTCCCCCTTCGCTTCCTGCTGGCCTTGTTTTAAATTCTGTATTGCAGCCATGTTTTTCCCAATCTCTGCTTTTAATTGCCCTTGTCCTTTTTTAATTTCCTTCATCCCCTGTCCGACTTTATCCACCTCTCGCCCAACCGTCGTTATCCTATCCGTCACTTCCTCCTTACCCGTTTCCATTGCGGACCAAACACCTTTCACACTCCCTTTCAACTCAGTCATTTCCCCACGTAGTGTACCGATCTCTTCCGCCATTTTCCGGTCCATGGTCTGCATTTCACCCTTCACCTTTGCCAGCTCCGCCTTCATTTCTTCCTGGCCTGCCTTCATTTGTGTTTGCAAGTGTATCCCCATACTCTGCATATCACCTCTCAGTGTTTGCATATTTTCATTCATTTCTTGCGCATTCGCGTCCATTCGGCTTCCCATGCGTTCTTCCATTTTTTTGCATATTTGCTTCCATTTGTTTTTGTAAATCCCCTTTCAGTTGGTTTTGCATGTTTGCCAGTATCTCCACCAACTGGCTCAAGTCAATTGGCGCTGGTGGAGCCGATCCGCCACGATCGGGTGCAGATCCGTGTGGAATCGTTCGGTCCTCTGGGAGGGAAATTTGATGTAGGAGGTGCTCATGCACTGCCGCTGCCACCCCCAATGTTACCTCCGGATTTGGTTGCAGGGAAAGGTCTACCTGCCCGGTATTGTCTTGAGCCATGGGTTCTTCTAACGTTAATTCCAAACCCACCTGTACCAGTCCGTCTTGGTCCGCCATGGTCCGTGCTGAGAATTAAATAAAATTTTGCTGCTCTTAATTTGGAAGGAAGGGAGAATTAAATATTGCTCAGCACACCCCTGGTCCGAGTCCCATAAATTTCTCTATGGAGATGGAGGGGTCCGTATCTGCACTCCTGACACCAAACTGTTGCGTTTGGTGTCCTGTAAATTTATTGTGGGGGTGGAGGGGTTCGAATGCCACTCCTGAACACCAAACTGTTGTGGGCCAGGGGTCGGTGGCTAGAACGACCACTAGGTGGGGGAGGTTTGCGTCGTCTCCCACTAAACTCCCCGGAATGGTCGGCTGTTGCTCGGATAACTCCGCGAGCCGGCGGGTCGTTTAACCGACCGTGGTCGCCAATATTTCAACCGCGTAGCGTAGGGTCTATTTGTCTATAACCAATTTACCTAATTAACTACGCGATTTCGACTACCGGGGAAACCACGCCCTCGGCACGTCTTGCTCGAACCGGGTCACTCTACCAACTGCGGTAGACTTCCAACTACCGACTACCAACTCCGGTTCGGGTGCAGCCGAGCGGAAACTGCCAAAGCCATGCCGGTTGGAATGAACGGATTATCAGGGATAAAACCCCCCTAAACTCAGATCCAAACCATGCTGGACCAATCCAAGAAGGGACGGAAACGAACTGGGAACATTTCTAACAAGTTTTATTTACAGTAAATGAAGACGCAAAGCAAGACTTAACACGAATATGCAAGAAGTATTTACAATGATCCAAAAACACTTATTCAGTTCTACTTAAAGACGGGCCCACACACAGACATGCACACAAAATTAAAAGAAACCCAGAGTCTTTATTGGACCCTCGCAGCCATGGAGAGAGACAAGCTGGGGGTCAGAGTTCGGTGGTGTACCTGACCATCAGAGGAAGGGCGTGCTGCACGATGCGGCACCTGACAATGGTCGCTGGTTTAGTCCCCAGTCCCACGTGTGGGACTCGAGGTATGTGGTGAAGCCTGTGTGGAAGACGGGCTGGGGTTTCCCGGCAGGGGCCGTTGCAGCGTTGATACTGTTACTCGTCGAGTGTGGGCCCGCGTGGAGGAGTGGCTAGGGTTTCCCAGCAGGGGCCAAGGCCCTGCCCTAGAAAGGTGGGCCGTAGGACCTGTAAAATCAGAGGCGGACAGCGAGGTGTGTTCACCAAGGCCCCTCCCCGCTGAGGGAGGTCCATAAATTCCCGAGCACTCTCTGAGAGAGGTGGTTTTTTTGAGGTCTTGGAGAGTCTTTTTGAGGTCTTGGAGAGTCTTTTAAAAGTTCTTTTGAAGAGTTTTTGGTGGGCGTCAAGGCGGCAAACGTGTCTCTGCTGGCCCTCTACGAGGAAGGGAAGAGCGACCCCGACCCCCCTCCGTGGACCCCGGCCATTCACCACCCGAGCTCCAACACAAACCTTGAGTCCCACACATGCGACTGGGGACCAAACCAGCGACCATTGTCAGGTGCCGCATCGTGGAGCACTCCCTTCCTCCGACGGTTCTGGTGCCGGGTTCGGGGGCGAGAAACGACCGCCAGATGGAGCAGTTGGGCCATCTCCCACCGAACGCCAGAATTGAAGGTCGTCACTCCGGATAACTCTGAAGTCGACGGGTCGCTTAATGGACCGTGGAAGCCAATATTTCGACCACGCGGTTGGGGTCTTTTTGTCTGATTCCAATTTACCTAAGTAGCCGCGCGGTCTCGCTACCGGGGAAACCACACCCTCGGCCGGCTTTGTCCGAACCGAATCGCTGTTACCGACTCGGATCCGGCGTAACCGAACGGGAATTACCAAAGCCGCGCCGGCCCAAATGACAATCTACGGCACAATCGGCCTTCCTGACTCTCAAGCCCAAACCATACTGGGTCAATGAAAGAAAGCACGGACAACGAACTGGAACATTTAGCAGTTATTTATTTACAATGTACGAGGGAGGAAAACAGAGAGCAGACTTAACCACGAATATGATGTCAGCAAATGTACAATGGCAATCACTGAAACGATTTCTACTTATCAGACTGGCCACAGAGAGACACACACACCCAAAAAGAAATGGACTTCGGGGCTCTTTATTCAGCCCTTTAGCTCGGGACGGAAGGCGAGTTGAGGGACAGAGTCTGGCCGGGTACCTGGCCGCCTTGTGCGGTTTCACCGACTCCAACCCACCACGGTGGGACTCGAACCCACGACCCGGAATCCAACGAGCCCACGGTCCTGGCTGCCACGAACGATGATACGAGCACCACGAAACACCTCCGCCATGACCACCACCACCATGAGCACCAACATGAGCACCGACCACCAAGGAACCCCGTAAAAGAAGACCGCAAAAGACCACCGACACAGCTCTCCACCTTTCTTATCCCTCACCCGTGCGGATGGAGGAATCCGCTCTGAGGTAACTCGCCTCCGGATTGGTCAGGGGGGGGGGGCGTCGGGCGATCGGCGTCCTCCCCTCATTGGACGAGGCGAACATTCCATCTGGCTGCGGTGGGGTCGGCTCTGAGGTGATCTCACCCCCGATTGGATGAGGGAAACATTCCATCTGGCTGGGTAGGGTCGGCTCTGAGGTGATCTCACCCCCACCTATGTCCGTGGCCTCGAACACGTGCATAATGGCTCTGAAGGAGTGAAGGGGATTTAATGCAGAAGACTAACGAGAAAGAAACTCACAGCGCACACATGAAATTCCCATTAGACATAGGGGAGAGATTCTAACTACCCACATATACTTAATGAAATAACTAAACTTTGGGTCAACTGTATGTGTGAATGCGAATGGTTTCCAGATTCGTAACAATAAATACACAAACGTATATATATATATATATATATATATATATATATATATATATATATATATATATATATATATATATATATATATATATATATATATATATATATATATATACATATTGTTGCGGGCCAGCGGGGTCAGGTAAGAAGACCATGAGGTGGGGAAAGCTACGTCGATTCCCACCAGACTTCCCGGAATTGTAGGCCGTCGCACACGGATAATTCCGTGACGTGGCAGGTCGTTTAACCAACCGTGGATGCCAATAACTCAACCGCATGATCTAGGGCCCTCCCGTCTATGGAATCGGGTTACCTAATTAACCACATGGTTTTATTACCTGGGAACCATGCCCTCGGTACGCCTTATCCGAACCGGATCACTCTACCGGATCGGATCACTTTTCCGGATCGGATGCAGCCGAGCGACACTGCCAAGGACGTACCGGCGAGAAGGAACGGATCGTTAGGAATAAAGACCCGGCTAAACTTAGATTTGAACCATGCTGGACCAATGAAAGAAAAGACAAAGGCGAGCTGGGAACATTCCTAATGACAATTATTTATTAACAAGCAAGCGAGGAAAAGTATGTGGTACGACAAAGATTTATTGGCTATGTAATGCAGGGATAGAGGAGAGAGGTGTGGGGTGCGACAATAATTCAAGCAACTTACAAAAGCAGACACACTGCAGACTTGACGCGAGATTAATAACAGGAACAACAATAATGCTCTTCTACAGGCTTACTTAACAGACAGGCACGAGCACACTCAGACACACACAGAAAAATAAACCCCAATGAAAAGGGACTTTTGCAGCCAGGGAGGGAGGGAGTTGAGGTTATAGCTTTCGGTACCCGGGCGTTTTGGGGTAGGGATGCTCCGTGGTGCGGTACCCGACAATAGTCGCATTGTTCTGGCCACTCTGCATGGACCCCTCCACATCATGCACCCGCTCGACCTCGCTCGGCCCGACCGGATATATATATATATATATATATATATATATATATATATATATATATATATATATATATATATATATATATATATATATATATATATATATATATACTGTACTATCCCTGTGTCGTAAGAGGCGACCAGGGTTGCGTCAGGAAGGGCATCTGGCGTAAAACATGTGCCAAATCACTATGCGGACCATGCGGATGATCCGCTGTGGCGACCCCTAAAATGGAGCAGCCGAAAGAAGAAGAAGATATATATATATATATATATATATATATATATATATATATATATATATATATATATATATATATATATATATATATATATATATATATATATATATATATATATATATATATATTGTTACGAATCTGGAACCCATCGCACACAACAGCCAGAGTCCTTATAGATCAGTTATATCGGTAAATATGTGTTTCTAGTCAGGGTCCCATCCCTTGTTTAATGGGTAATTAAGTGTACATGCTCTGCGAAGTTGTTTTATATTCAGGTCTTTAAATCCTTAGATCCAACAAACCAACCACCCTGCCATTCCCATTCACAACTCCTCCACTGAACTAGCTCTTTACGAGGCTCCCCTTGCTGTTCAGTTGGAGTTTTCATAGCGCGTCAACACACCTGATCCCTGTCCAATCAGGAGTGAACAGCGCGTCAACACACCTGATCCCTGTCCAATCAGGAGTGAACAGTGCGTCAACACACCTGATCCCTGTCCAATCAGGAGTGAACAGTGCGTCAACACACCTGATCCCTGTCCAATCAGGAGTGAACAGCGCGTCAACACACCTGATCCCTGTCCAACCAAGCAGGCACAGAGCGTCCGACACCGAGGCTCTGCCCCGCTCAGGGAGCAGATAAAAAGACCAGGCTCCCTTCGGAGTGGGTGTTCGTGTTCGTGATGACGTCGGAGCCTGAGGAGAATGACTTGCTTCGCCTGCCTCGTCGCCTCCTCGCTTGTTTTTGCCATCCGGATCGTGCTGGCGTCTGCTGCTCCACTCCTGGTACCTTCGTCCTTGAGGCCACGTGAAAGCTGCGGGTTTGAGTCTCGCCACTGAGCCAGATAGTCGAAGACCGCACGAGGCGGACAGGTCCAAGCACAGGCTCTGGCCTCCAGCTCACCTTTCCTCCAGCTGGAAGCCTTCAATAAAGACCCGAAGGGGTCCGTTTCTCTTGGGTGTGTGTCTGTGTGTGGGCCTCGTCTGATAAGTAGAATTAATAAGTGCTTTTGCTCACTGTGTATTGCCTGCCTGATATTCGGATACCTCTGCCCTTACGTGCTTCCCGCCCCGATTATTATTGTAATAAATTTCCCTATTGTTGAATGTCCCAGCTCGTTCCCTGTCATTTCTTTTATTGGCTTAGCACGGTGCGTGTTGAGGAATAGCGAGGCAGTAAATTGTTCATTTGGACCGACGGGCCTCGGTAACCATCCGCTCGGGTTACACACGGTTCGGGCACGGTAACGGCTCGTCCCGCTCGAGGTCTGTCGAGGGTGTGAATTCCCCGGTAGCTTTGCCGCGTGGCTAATTAGGTATATTGAAGTTTGTCAATTACCCCTACCCCACGCGATCGAATTATTGGTGATTCATGGTCCTGTAAGGGCCCCGTGTCTTTCGGACTTATCCGAGGGTCACGACCTAAATTCCGGGTGTTCGGTAGGGACGACGCTACTGCTCCCCCTAGCGGTCGTGCTCGCCACCGATACTCGGCCCCGCAACAAAATATATATATATATATATATATATATATATATATATATATATATATATATATATATATATATATATATACAAACGTATATATGTCCTATGTTCAATGCGCGAACGTCTGGCCCTGCCCCCTTGGGCTCTCCCACGTCCGCTTGATCCAATACACCTTACAGTGTTTTTCCAAGATGCACCGGATGTATGTGTACGTTTATTTTTTGAGTTCCAAGATGGCCGTGCGACGGCTTCGCGATTGTGTGCACACTAATCGGCTGACCCTTTATCCAGTCAGTATAACAGAAGACGGTGGACCACTTTCACTTCCGTGGACATCATGATGACGATTGATACGAAATACAGGAAGGAACGAATAATGAAAGAAATAGAAAAATCAACACCGTTGTTTTTCATTTAAATTACTATTTTACAACATATTATTTCCTAAAAACTCCAAAATCGAAGTGAAAACAAATTTTTCCTTTACAAACACAAATTTGTACAAAAACGTGCGTCATGTGACCGGAAGTTCCTCGCGTGAAGAAAACGTGCGTCATGTGACCGGAAGTTCCTCGCGTGAAGAAAACGTGGTTCAGGTTGTTTGTTTGTTTTTACCTCAATTTTAATCTCGATCCGGTTATCCGACGGGCCGACCGTCATCACAACCGGCTGTCGGTTTACACTGCGCAATCTTGACTCTTCCAAAGTCGCTCGGCACGATCGGATGCCATCATGCAGCATGACGATGTAAGTTACTCGTGTCAAAAGGTTCCGTCAGGAAATGGCTTGGATGTTCATGTGAGGGGATGGTTGTAATATAACGGCGATCGATCGATTGATTTCCGACCTCCAAAGGCAGATTGTTGACGGGTTCGAAGTGAAAATAATGTCGTTCACGATGCTTATAATCACGTTCTTGTGAATCGTTTTTATTCCCAATTTCTGACGTCACGTGCTTTCTCGACAGGTGATCTGGGACGTCATTGGAAATAAGAGCTTTTGCTCCTTCAAAGTAAAGTGAGTACGCAGGTGTAGGTGTCGGAGTGAGTACGCAGGTGTCGGTGACGGTGTGAGTACGCAGGTGACGGTGTGAGTACGCAGGTGTCGGTGTGAGTACGCAGGTGACGGTGTGAGTACGCAGGTGACGGTGTGAGTACGCAGGTGACGGTGTGAGTACGCAGGTGACGGTGTGAGTACGCAGGTGACGGTGTGAGTACGCAGGTGACGGTGTGAGTACGCAGGTGACGGTGTGAGTACGCAGGTGACGGTGTGAGTACGCAGGTGTCGGTGTGAGTACGCAGGTGTCGGTGACGGTGTGAGTACGCAGGTGTCGGTGTGAGTACGCAGGTGTCGGTGACGGTGTGAGTACGCAGGTGTAGGTGTCGGTGAGAGTAGGCAGGTGTAGGTGTCGGTGAGAGTAGGCAGGTGTAGGTGTCGGTGAGAGTAGGCAGGTGTAGGTGTCGGTGAGAGTAGGCAGGTGTAGGTGTCGGTGAGAGTACGCAGGTGACGGTGAGAGTACGCAGGTGACGGTGAGAGTACGCAGGTGACGGTGAGAGTACGCAGGTGACGGTGAGAGTACGCAGGTGCAGGTGTCGGTGAGAGTACGCAGGTGTCGGTGACGGTGTGAGTACGCAGGTGTAGGTGTAGGTGACTATGTGAGTACGCAGGTGTCGGTGACGGTGTGAGTACGCAGGTGTAGGTGTAGGTGACTATGTGAGTACGCAGGTCTCGGTGACGGTGTGAGTACGCAGGTGACGGTGTGAGTACGCAGGTGTCGGTGACGGTGTGAGTACGCAGGTGACGGTGTATTTCCGTTAGCAGAAACACGTGCTCACGAGGGGACCGGAGGGAGGTCAGGTGTATATACAGATCTACATAGTTGAGATGTATTTGTATTCAAATTCCTTTTCGCTTCAATTAAATATGTTCATACTTGCTTAACCTATGATACTTAGGACTCGACCATGTTATTATTACCTCCCCCAACGAAGGTGGGCTGAGTTTATATTTTCACCCCTGTCTGTCTGTCCGGCTCTGTGAGCAGGATATTTCAAAAAGTTGTGGAATGATTCGGACAAAACTTTGTGTCAGGTTGGGTTTGTGACGAGGAAGAATTGATTTGATCTTCGTGAAGATCCGGATCCGATAATGTTTTTTTATGTGATTCTACGCCATTAAGAGTTGGGCCCAAAATCGTTACATAGCATGATATTTCAAAATGTTGTGGACGATTTATGACAAAACTAGGTGGATGAGTTGGGTAGATGACAATAAAAAGCCGATTCGATTTTGGTTTATGTCCGGATTCAGATCTGTCTTATCAATAGGATACAAAATATATACTGTTCAGCCTGGTGGAGGCATGTGCTCTACCGAGTGTCATTCTAGTTCTTAATTCTTATTATCATGAAATTATTAGGTGCTGAGAATTCATCCTCACCCCCACTACCTTCTCAGAACCAAGAGTCAAAATTTCTGCAGAAACGAGTTCAACATTACTGGCTTGTGTTCACGCTCAGCTTGTCCTCTCGCCAACAGTCAGTATGCTACAGTCCGGGAGGAGAAGGGTGAGTTGTATACCTAAAGTGTGGTTTCGTGTAAATATATCTGTTAAAGTTTTGCAACAACAACAAAAAAATCACACAGTAAGGTGTGTGTGTGTGTGTGTGTGTGTGTGTGTGTGTGTGTGTGTGTGTGTGTGTGTGTGTGTGTGTGTGTGTGTGTGTGTGTTGTTGTTACGGCCTCGGGTACCGAGTGTAATACGAGGGGGTTTAATCCCTGTTTGTCCTCACAAGCGCCGGACCTGGGGCCCCCGCTCACGATTTACTTTGTGGGACGGTGGGTTGCTTTAGAACCAGGAATGCCAATCAGTTAACCACGAGTTCCAGTGTCCACCGTCTAATTTTGCCGTTTGATGAGAGGTCACGTGGCTTCCTGAATGAGGAACGTGCCCTCGGCAAAGCACCAATCTTATCTTGATTAGATCTTAATTTGGGTGGCCGAGCGTTTAACCGCGGGTGCGTGCTGACTATGACAGGCCAATTCATGTGGTAATTACCTCCCCGTCTATCTAGGTTCGGACAATGCTGGATCAATGGAAGGAAAGGACAAAACACGGACAGGTTGGAACGTCAACAAAGCAATTTATTAATAAGAAAATAAATAAATAAAAGCAATCGAAATAATCGTAAGCAAATAAATAATCAATCAAGCACTGAGAGAAAAAGGGACAAAGAGCAGATGCTTATCTCTATCTCTTACTTAACAATTAAACATGAGACAAGGGTACCCTGCAGATCATTCAGGGGGAAGAGAAATCCAGTCTCGCTCACCAAATGAAAGTCATCGTATGTCAAATAAAAATGTCCTGAAATGTGTGAGCGTGCCTTGTCCGTTGCCAGCCTTGCCGTGCACCCACTCGCAAACAGGCTTGAACGCCAATCAACGTCACGTCGTTACCTCCAGGAACCAGGGACGCCAAGAGCAGGTCTCGAGCAGAACGAGCATTAACGGTCCGAGCGTCACCCACCGCCAGGAACCACAACTGACGGACAGCTGTTCGGAGCTGTAAGGCACTGTGAGAAGCTATAAGGCACTGAGGCTGTTACCAACTCACTGGCACTGACTGACTGACTGACTGGAACTGACTGAAATACTCTCAAAGCTGTCAGAAACGCAACCAGCTATTGCCAACTGATTGGTGGTCGACTGACTGGAAAAACCGTCTGACTGGAAATCGACGAAGCAACTGTCTGACTGGAAATCAACGAAGCAACCGTCTGTCTAGAAATCGACGAAAATAGCCGCTGACTGGCTGACTGACTGACACCAACTGACTGGTTGTCGACCGACCGGTAAAGCCATCTGACTGACTGTCGCAAAACTGACCGCCGCCAACTGACTTTCAAACTGACTGGTCCAACTGACTCCTAAAGTCGTCTGTCTGACGCCAACTGACTGGAAAAGCCGTCTGACTGACACCGACTCACTGACGGCAACTGACTCTCAAAGCTGTCGCTACCTGACTGGTCGTCGACTGACTGGTCTAGAATGGACCTCTCGTCCTCTTTTTTATAGGCGGCCCATCTGGGCGGGCGCAGACTCCAGCCAAATCCACCCCGCCTCATTTGCGAATCGTTGTCCGTGACGACCCGCTTGTCTCGTGACCATTCCTGTCCTTCGACGCCATGCCTGTGGTGCTGGACGAATGGCAGAAAGCAGCCATTTATCAGAATTACCGAGCAAAAACGTGAAACGCTCATAAAACGTCAACAACAATTATCACCTCAATGTTCAGCCCGAAATGAAAAAGAGCCAGTTAGCGTCCATAGAGTTGCTGAACAGGGTGTCAAATGTCGATGGAAAAAGGCGGGTGTCAGCGTCGATGGAAAAAGTTGGGTGTCGAGCCTCCGTTGAGCTAACGGCTATCTCACGTGCATGAATGTGTCTGTAGTAAAGAGAAAAATGAGCTTTCCATAAGAGAGGGAATCTATTCTTTACCCTTCTCAATGCATCACGCTGAGAATCCTACCAGACATGGGAAATAACTATCTGAGGACCTGGATGTTTATATGCATTCATCGGATCGGATTCTGAAATCCGTAACACTATATATATATATATATCTATATCTATATCTATCTATATCTATATCTATATATATATATATATATATATATATATATATATATATATATATATATATATATATATATATATATATATATATATATATATATATCGAGCCGTTGATCACCCTTCACTGAGGCATGAGGACGTCGATATACTTGAGAGAAAACTGTTTATTATCTATCAAAACATGTGGCCACATGGAGAGCAGAAAACCAGGAACGCCAATTTAGTAACTGAGGTAACCTCAGAGAATGCTCTGCTTTAATAGCTGAGTCACTTCCTTATATATGTTTATTTTTGCCACGTTGGCTTATTCCAGCACACAATAGCCCTTCCTTTCATCAAAGGACCAGCTGGTTTACCAACTGGTTTATGGCCTTTCAAAACCAGTGTATTAAGCAGATAAGGAGGACCTGAAGTTTCTCTCAGATCCAGTTACACAATGTTCCTGTGAATCATTCAAGGTTGACCACATTTCTCATCTCCTTTCATGTGGAAAACAGCAAAGCAGAAATATTTTTAAGTAACTGCAAGTGAGTGGATTTTGCTGGGAAAAAACCAAAAGCTTTTAAAAAGGTACAAATCCCAACATTCCCTCCTATTGTTACTTTAAGAAACGATGTTTAATTAAATCACAATCAAGCATCTTATTAATTCAGGCAGACAGATGATCCAGCTCCGTGGTGCAGGCAGACTACTCCCTGGGAGGAGTTCCATCCTTCCGGGCAACAGCCTCTCATCTCCAGATGGTCTCCATGACGGTCAAAAGGCTCCTCCTGTGCCCTTCTAACCCAGGGAGAGAGCCACCTAACCCACTAAAGATGGGATCACATGCCAAACCCTCTGATTAATAAATTACTCTGTAAAATCTTCATTCAAAACCTGCTCAGGCTTAAGATCTGAGTCTGAACTTGTACTTAACTGATGCACATCCATTTCCAGTTCCATTTTAACATTTATGCCAGAATCTGCAGCATCTAGGTCCACATCCACATTTACATTTTCATCTTCCTTTTCCAACATTACATGCAAGTCATCATTCTCAAGTCGAGCTACTGCAAGCAATTGAATAAATACCTCATCTTTAATCACAGGTGCCTGGTGCACAAAGATATATGCATTACAAGCAGGCAAAACATAGGGAGCAAGGACAGTGGGGGTGGGGGGGGGAGGGGTGGGTGTACAATAGTGGTTGTGAGTGGTGTGGGGAAAGTGCCCCTTTTATTGAAAAGTCCTTTTTCCTCGCCCCAGCTATATTTTTTTATAGCCTTCACAATTTTTATTTTTATTTTATCCCAAATGACCTTTACAAATTTTCCTACTGATCAGATGTAGTGTTCCACATATGCAAGTATGACATCATAACGAAGGCACCCATGACGTTATCAAAAAATCGCACTTATTCCGGATGACGAGTACTTGCCATGTGCCAAGTTTAATATTTTTTCCTTGGTGCGGTTTCAGAGATAGAGGTCCAAAGTTTTTTTTTTTTTGTTTTTTTTTCCAACATGGCTGCCACACCATGTGACCTATGATATAATTATCAATAAAACATTCTACATGAGTCGTCGCTCATTTGGTGAAAATTTTGTCTCGATCTGACAAGCGGTTGTGGAGAAAAACACTAAAGTACTGTGCGGACAAACAGACAGACAGACAAACGGACCCAAATGCAATACCCTCTCCTTCGGCACGGGTAACCAAGCAACACAAGAACCACCCCCCCCCCACCTTTTACACCCTTTATCAAGGCTGCATCCAGATGGGGAGCACAACCCCATGAGACCTTGCTGTCCTAATGCATCGTACCAAATTAGGTCCATATCTGTCGGGTAGTTTGTGAGAAGATGTTTTCGTCAAATGTTGATGGCCGACCAGACACTGGGACCCACTGAGATTTTTTCAGAGAAATAAACTAATTAACACTGGGCTGTTAACAGTAAACAAAATGTTTCTGGAATGAAAAAAAATTGTAAATACTGACAGTCAATAACGTGTGTGTGTGTGTGTGTGTGTGTGTGTGTGTGTGTGTGTGTGTGTGTGTGTGTGTGTGTGTGTACACGTACGTACTAGCAAATACAGCCCGTCGCTTCGCTGACAGTGGTGTGAAGGGGAGGGGGTGGAGAAAGAGAAAGTTCTGTCCAACTTTCCTGTAGGTCTCATGTGGCACTGCCTGGAGGTAGTATGACACCTGCTTCAGATCATCCAGTGTGGCAGGGCGGTTGGTGTCGACAGAGCCCTTGGCAACCCCCGGAACTGGTAGTGATCACTGTTGATTGTCACCGTCCTGCTGTTGTCATTCTCAAACCAGTAAAGCCCTCGCATTCCTGATCTGGCATTGAATGTGCAGAAGCATGTGACCTTTGGCCCTTTCAGGTACGTCTCAGTGATCTCAGGTGGTTTTGCCCCCCAGAAAGTGTTGTGATTGTTGATGACACCATTCAAGTGGAAATGGGCTTCATCACTGAACCAGATCAGATTGATCCAGTTTGGGTACCACTCCATCCTGTCACTGATCCAATTGCACATATCAAGTCTCCTCCTCATGTCATCTTGACTCGGTTTATGCCTAATAGAGATGATGTATGGGAAAAGCTTCAGTTCCTTAGTGAGGATACACCAGCCTGATGTTGGTTTGATGCCGAGCTCCCGGGAGAGCCGGCGGTGGGACTTCGTGGGACTGTCCACTGAAGAATGCTGTTGGCATCGATGTTAGCTTAGATCTTGGTTACTGATGCTGGCCTGCCACTGTTGCTCTTGCTTTGGTTGTGCACTGTACCTTTGTGCTCTCAATGTTTCACAATACGTTGAATGGCACAATTTGTGGGTCCATCACTTGTGCTGAGGTCGTATTCCCGGCAGAGCCTCCGGCAGGTGTCTGCATATGATTTAGTCTCGTACCATAGAGCCACCACTTTTGTCTCCTGCTTCACTGTCAACGGCAGAGTTGAGCTACGGAGCTAGAAATCCCAGGGAACAAATACCATGATAACACCACCAAACCCTGAAAAGGAAAATGGTATAGGTCAAAAAACAAAGAAATGGCAGGAAGTCAAGTTTGTATCGGTCTTTTTGAAACACCCTGCAAACACACACAAAAGTCATGTTGTTCAACTACCGTCAGCGAAGTGACGGGTTCAGTGCTAGTGTAAGAGAAATCGATGATTTTGCGTTTCCTGATTGGTGACCTCATTATTGAGTTGATTTGTATCACAAAATATCCCTGACAGATTGATTGTGAATTCTAATCACATTTGGTTTCTCGGCTTTTTATTTTATGTGTTACCCTTTCAGGTTTGTGTTACCTGTACATAAAGGTGATCGAGCGTGCTGCATTCCCAGCAAGAATGTGGGAAAAGGTGCGTGTTGGGTGCACTTGCGTTGGTGAGCATGAAAAGTCTTTAATTGCAAAAGTTAATTAATTATTTTTTTTAATCATTGTGTTGCTCAGTACAGTGATACTACACTGGTACGTATAGTGTCGAGCGTGCGTCGATCACCCTTTACTGAGACATGAAGACGTCGATGTACTTGAAAGAAAATTGTTTATCTATCAAACATGTGCGCACATGGAAAGCAGACACCAGGTACACCAATTAGCAACTGAGGTAACCCGGAGAGTGCTCTGCCAGAATGGTCGAGTCACTCCCTCGTATATACACGGTTCTATCTCCAACAAATTTCATTACATGATCGTCCTTCCTTTCATCCCAGGACCAGCTGTTTACCAACTGGCTTATGTCCTTTCAACACCTGTGTATTAAGCAAGATAAGGAGGACCTGAAGTTACTCCCAGATCCACTTACACAATGTTCTTGTGGATCATTCAAGGTTGACCACATTTCTTATCTCTTTACACAACGTTCTTTTGGAACAGCAAGCAGGAATATATTTTAATTAACTGCAAGTGAGTGAATTGAGTTGGGAAGAAACAAAAAGCTTTTAAAAAGGTACGAGTCCCAACATTAGCAACATTGATCTGTACACAAGCGTTATCAAATGCATTGCTTTTGCTGTGTGGTGTTGTTGGAGTGTAAAACAATATTGCTTTAACAATACGGCACTTTCAAAATGACGTATTCCACCCCAGAATGCTCGGTGCAAATGCGCAGACACCCCAGGAGATGTCGGCATTCAGAGCATCATCTCGATACGCTTGTTCATCTGTCCGTCTCTGTAACACTCGGTTCCACCCATTGGTTGGACGATGGGTGATCAGGCAAGCTATTTCAACATGATGGAAATAATATGGCCACCATTTTGGTGACGTGAAGACGAAGACATCTTCTGAGCTGTCATAGTCACAATCGCCATAGTATCCCTATTAGTGTAACCTTCAGTGTAAAATGACCAAAGCGACAATTAAAAGAATTTTGAACCGATGGGTGTCATGGGCCTTGTGAAGATAGGCCTCAGCACGAGGCAGCAGTCTTTTGTCTCAACACCACCCGAATAACTACAACATTCTCTCAAGCAGGGCTTTTACCACGGAATTTACGCAGGTCCTTACTATTATTTCTGACTATTTTCTCTTCAACAACTCGACCAGGGACAATAAAACACGTCATTATAAAAGGTCTTTGTTCGAGCAGTTCCAGGAATCCTGTGACACTGTGAAAGAAAATATCGGTCATTATTTAATTTAAAGTGTGTCTGTGCGTGTGCATTAGGAAGAAGATAATTGGGTTCAGGTCTCATGGTCACTTGAGCATTGCAGCTCCATGAGGTTTATGCACATCTTATGGGATTGTGAGTTGGACAGGCCACTGTGATGGCCCATGACATGTTGGAGCCGTTTTGATCGCAGTTTCTGTGAAGTCGGTGATGGCATGATAGGGGAGGCGGAAAGCATTAAATAATCTGCTGTTTCGATGTGGGAATTCCCATTTGCTTTTATGAGCAGGTGGAGAGTGAGGATGGGAGGACAGAATTGGGGTTGGGAGTGGGGGAGAACAATGATGGGACAGAGGGGCCTGGTGGGTTGAGTTTTTGGGTTGGGGATGGGGAGGGAGTTTTAAGGCTTGGAGTGGCGATGCGATTGATGCCTTGGGTTGGGAAGGAGAGGGTGAGGACTTGTGGTTGGGAGGCAGAGGTTGATGACTTGGGATTTGAAATGGCGGGGGGGGGGGGAGAGTTGAGGACTTGAAGTAACGTGTTGCATTGTGTGGATGTTCCATGGGTTCCTGCTCGTAAAGTATATTGTGTGTCGGAGACGAGTATTGTTGCTTAAAATGGCTCACAAAGCTTCTGAAACGACCTGAAAATACTTGTAAAAGTACCTGAGAAAGAGCTGTGCACAACAAAAGACTTGGAAAACTTTCTCAGCTCACCAAACGGGAAGCCGCTCGTACTGCAAACTCCTGACCAAGACCTAGGTGGAAACCCCTGACAGATCGCTTCCAGTGAATGAACTATTTATCTGGATTAGTTATTCTGAATGCCCAAAGGAAGGACATATCTAGGGCTGTTGAATGTGCAGGGTAAGTTTTAAATGATGATATTTGCCATGAATCCTGGTGGTGGTCATATGGCAGCTTAGCTGCCGGGGTAGCTATCATTTCTTGAAGCACGACTGTGTCGCTGATGCAGTGCTCTCTACCAGTACACACACTGGAACTGGTACTCATTTCGCCGACCTCGGAAGGATGACAGGCTGAATCAACCCCCTGGTGTATTAATTCAGTGGCCGACGGGGCTTTAACTCAGGAACCTTGGATCCCAAGCCGCCACCCTAACCACTGAGCCAACACCAGGCTCCGATGAATCCTTTGATAGGGGAGGTGGGAGCTACAAGAGTGGTGTGGGCTATTGTAAATATATTGATTGGTTCTGGTGTCACATGATAAATTGTGCAAGATTTTTGCATCTATTGGTGTGCGTGCATTATGAAATCAACACCTCTCAGTCTCATCTATAGATATTTGTCGAATTTCCTTGAGTCCGATTTTCATTCGGTAACAGAACATTGAAATTGCCACTCCTTCATCTAAATGCTGAAAATTATGTTCAAAGACTAATTGAATCTCAGATTTTGTGCTCGTGATGGCAGGTTAAAAGTGCCCAGCGAGCCGAACCAAACCGTCATGTAAACACACACACACCTCATTTAGCATTCACACGTCATTTCAACAAAGGTGATTTATTGAGGAGGAATCAAATTTTGTTTTTATTGCAAATGCATCTGAAATTCGTTTTCACTCAATCAAGGTCAGGTTATCAGCTTTGTGATCTGGTGTTCAATTTTAGATTATATAACTGCAGGTGATGTTTGTTCATATTTGTTGCTTGTCCCAGGTGAAACTGAGTAAGTGTTATCAGCAAGCACTTGAGCAGATTGATGAGCATCTGCTTTACTGGCCACGCTTTCTCCGCCACAAGTGTAAGCAACGGTTCACCAAGATCACACAGTATCTCATCCGCACCCGCCGCCTGGCACTTTCTCGCAGGTAATTATCTGTCAACTTGAGTAAACACTGTAAGTAATCAAATTGTAGCATTCCAGTTGATAATCTCTGCTGTACTGCTTGCCAGGAGGAAATTGGTACCACTTAGTCAGAAGGTGGAGCGGAGAGAAGCACGACGGGAGGTGAATGTGAACTTTTATCAAGCCCTCACCCTCATCCAATTTCTTTCCCAATTCCAATGCAATATAATTTTGTATGTTTAATGCTTTTATATAATTTACCTTTGTGCTGTATATACTTCATCTCCCTGCAATCCTCACGTTCTCCATCATTTCACACCCACAGGAGAAAGCTTTAGTTGCTGCACGGCTGGAAATATCAATAGAGAAGGAGTTGCTTGAGCGGCTCAAACAAGGGACGGTAGGTACTTTTGCAGTGGCACCATCATTATATGAATGTATTGTTTGTTTTATTTAACAAGCAAGGGCATGTCCTCACAGACAGTTTAATTCCCCTGGAATTGACGTATTTTAGTTTGACTTGTAACCCCCTCTCCACTACCACACTGGGAGCAGTGCTCTGCCACACACATTAACGGAGATATAATCGTCCATTCACTGTGAACCCCAGGGACTTTTTTTAACTGCCTAAAACATACCCAATGACATCCCAGGTAAAATCACCGGTTTTCAACTCATTCCTCCAATCAGTTTGGGAGTTCATAGAAATCAGATACATCATTGGCCCTCTTTTCATAACTTGTGGTCTCTAAATGCCTTCTTTCTTTCCTCACTATTCCAGTATGGAGACATTTATAACTTCCCGGCACGGGCATTTGACAAAGCTTTGGAGCAGACAGAGGTTGATACAGAAAGCGAGTCTGAGGCAGAGGAGGAAGAAGAGGTATGAACAGATGGATACTTCTACTGGTTTATATGATCACTCCTATATGAAAGCTAAATTTTAAATCGTTTTTGAAATATTGCATACATAAGCCAAGTTACCCTGATGGTTGCCATGGCAACATAATTCGGCCAATCACAGCCATGATCTAATCAGGTTGAGATAATGTCATGAGGAGTAGATATTTGTAATATGAAAGCTAAATGTTCAACGTTAAAAAAAAAAATCACGTACACAAAAGTACATCGACAGATGATCAGGGGGTTGTTCAGAGCTCATTTTGATGTCCCCATCTCTAACCTTGTTTAAGGGGTGGGGTATAACTATACCAATTCACATTTATAGTATTGATGTATACATGTGAGTAGCAGATGGGTCTCCCTTGTGGCTGAACCAGGACGCCCGAGCGGAAACGTGCGGCGAGTCCATGGTTTATTGTATTCTTGCATTTGTCACAAAGGTTGCAGTGTTCAACCATTATTAATCGCGTGTTTTCTTGCTTTTGTTCCGAAGTGCAAGACTAAAAGCTTAGGCAATGTCTCGCTTTTCAGCTATCTTTAGATTTTGCAGTATAAAGCAATTATTCAATGCTTACATTATTATTTAACCAAAACTTGGTGCAGATGCATTAGGTTAACAGATACTGAATCCTCCTGGTGGACATTGACAATGATAAATAATATCTAGGCATAAAACCATGGTCATGTTCCACGTGGTTTTTTTAACACAAGGTTTCTTTTGTGCTTGGAAGAACAAAAAAAAATCCATATAATACATCTAATATATAAAGCTCATTCTAACTACTCATTAATTGACTCACCCACTGACTGATATTAATGTTCGGTCACGGTTCGGTCCCGGGTAACGTAGAAGGCTGATATTCCACGTGCCGACGGACATCGAAGCCGATACAGAGAAAAATCACAATCGTTGGAAAGCATCCGTAAATGAAAATATCTGAAAACTCAAAGGGCACTCGGTAGAGCGCATAACTCCGCCACGCAATGCCTGATCCATAAGAACATATCGGCCCCAATACATTTTTGAAATATCATGCTATATATCATTTTGGCCCTATCTCTCAATGGTGAAAAAAATCACTTTCAAAAATTAAATAATTCTCGTATCCAGATCCATATTCGGATCTTCATCAAAATCGAATCGTTTCTTCCTTGTCACACACCCAACCTGTCCACTAAATTTCATCCAAATCACTCCACAACTTTTTTGAGATATTGTTCCATATATTAGTTTAGCCCTATCTCTCAATGGAGAAGAATCACTTAAATATTATCGGATCTGGATCTTCACCGAAATTGAATCAATTCTTCCTTGTCACACACCCAACGTGTCCCAATTTTTGTCCGAATCCATCCACAACTTTTTGAGATATCGTGCTATATACTAGTTTCGCCCTATCTCTCAATGGTGAAAAATCACTGAAAAAATTATTGGATCCGGATTCGGATCTTCACCAAAATGGAATCAATTCTTCCATGTCACACACCCAACATGTCCACAAAATTTCATCCGCATCCGTCCACAACTTTTTGAGATATCCTGCACACGAACAAACAGACAAAAGGACAGAAAGGGGTGAAAACATAACCACCTTCACCTTCGGTGGCAGAGGTAACAATAAACCCCAAACTAAATGACAACACAAGAAAAACTAAACAACAACAAACTAAAAAAGAATGAAACACGTTAGGTTAGAAAGTTTCTTCTTCTTCATTTTTATGGATGGAAGGAAGGGCATACCATATATTGAAGCGGTTTGCACCAATTAAAAACCCATATCATATCATATAACTTCTACCGAGTTGGACCAGGGAGCACAGGTGAGTCCACATCCCACATTTGTAAATCTGTGTATTAAATGCTTACTGTCAATCTGTATAGAAAGATGGCACAGCCAATCGTTTTCATATGCACGAAGTCTATGGTTTTTTTATCTTGCCAAAATGAAGTTTTTGCAAGATCTGTTGCTTGGTAAGTTTTTTTTTGTTTGTTTGTTTGGCTGTAATCATTGCATTTTTCACCTTTATATCACTCTGTAGAGCACAATTCTCATCAGAAACTCTTGTGGGTACACATATCGTAGTATTATTACAATACCCTTCAGCACACATAAAGGTCAAGAAAAGGTCAAAGGTCAAGGTTACTTTGCGGTAAATCATGGAGGTCGACGAAACCCTTATTTTTTGAGTAATTTTAATCGAATCATCTCCAAGCGTTATGGGAATGTAGTATATGGTCTGGCGCTCAGCTGATTAGTTTTTGGTGGCGATTGGCCTTGACCTTCATGGTTAGCGCCTGAGGTCAAACATATTTGACCCCAAGGTCAAATTTTCAAGTTTTAGGAACCATATCGTGTAGTACCTCAAATTGAACACCTCGATGAGTGCTTTCTAGATATGTCAAGCTTGAGACATTATGACGTCATTTGGTGACGTTATGAGGCAAACGCATATTTTTCATGGTTACTCTGTAGAACGATTCTCATCGGAATCTCTCGTAGGCAGATATTCCTCAAGGAGTCGCTCCTGGTGGATAGCAGCTCTGTTCACCTCAGTGTGACCTTAAAGAAGTCACACGTGGTCACCTTTTGGCAAGATACGGGTCACCCTGCGGGTGACATTGGTTTATTTATTTGTTTGTTTGTTTGTTTGTTTCTCACGATACATTTATGATATATTTGTTTAGAACTGTGGATTGTATTTTTAATAGGTTTAGTGAGTGTGTATGTTACGTGTCAGTTATATGACCTTCATCATATTTGTTTGGGAGTAAAATTAACTGGTGTGTCAGGTACTTGATTTGTTTGGTAGTAAAAGCTGCCGACTATTTTGAAAATAAATAAATAACAAATAAAAAGGGCCTCCTTCCTTTTTGAAAAAAATCTGGACGATCAACTGATATATATATATATATATATATATATATATATATATATATATGTATGTATATATATGTATATATATATATATATATATATATATATATATATATGTATGTATGTATGTATATATATGTATATATATATGTATGTATGTATATATATATGTATGTATGTATATATATATGTATGTATGTATATATATATGTATGTATATATATATATATGTATGTATATATATATATATGTATGTATGTATATATATGTATATATATATATATATATATATATATATATATATATATATATATATATATATGTGTATATGTATATGTATATATATGTATGTATATTTTGTTGCAAATTCGCGCCTGCCGGCGTGCGATCGGCCGCTCGACTCGAATGGCGGCCGCCTCGCCCACCAGAATGGACACTTCTGTCGTGACCCTCTCGGAACAACGCCGGGAGTTAGTCACGGGTGGGGGTTTAACCCCACCACGACCGTGCCAATTGCCCACCCGCGCGGGATAGGGTTGCTCGCCAAATTCGATCTACCTAAGTTGGTGTCCTCACAATTTTGGGCCTCGCCCCCCAATTTTCTTCCCGTGCCCTCACACGGTCTCATGGCTGGGACACATGGCTCCCTTGGCAGGCATGACCCTCTGCCGATTCTCCAGCTATGGCACCCCCCGGGCACTACACTGCCTCCGAGCCTACCAGCTCCCTAAACACCGGGGAGTGCCCCCCATGGTAACTCCCCTGAAACGCACACGTGGCAGGCTGGCTTCCCGGGTCCCTTTCCGAGGGTCACCCGTGCCCACAACACTGCCCACGCGGCTAACAGCACCCCGGGCCCCCGCATCATGCGGGCGCACCCATGCCCACTACGCTATCCCGGCCCCCCATGGGCCCTTGGCCTACTACGGCCGACTAGCCTGGTGCCCGGGGTACCCACTCAGCGATACTCACCTTCCGCAGCCACGCTCCCAGCCCGTCAACAGGGCTCCTGCACCCCTCCAAACGGGTTTCGAACCTACACTCCAACCAACAACAAAACGACCTCCATTTTTGTGAATTTAACTAACCCACTAACTCACTTTACACTGACCTCGGGGTCCCTTGGGCGGGAATCACTCCTCCCCCAATCACTCATCGCACCATGCATTCCACATTCGCTCCACTTACTCAGACTCGCTGGCCTCACTCACTCACCAAGCACATGTTTCCACTCAACTCACCAACTCTTCAACACACACTCCGCTGAACTCTGCCATCCTTCCAACTAAATCCCCTACCTAACTCGTGCTCCCACGTCGTCCCTTAACCGGTAGCACGTTCCATTTAACACTACGTAGCTAAGCTACGTCCCCACTACACTTTCACAAGTCTGTCCATGTCCTCAAACCTCTAAAAATCATTTCCCAACCTAAATCTCAACTAAAACCCTCTACCTAATCCATTCCATGGGCCCCATGAGGACTTACCCCTGCCCCATGAAGCCGGTCTAACTAAGCGAACCCTTCCCCCTAACTAGTGTCCATCCTATGCCCTGCCTAGGGGGTCTTCCACCCCTTGCCCGGGGAATCCTGTTCACCCGAAAGCGAGGCTTGGTATTGTTTTTTTTTTTGTTTTTTATCGCGCAGCACCGGCGCGGCAACTCGCAACCTGCGCACCAGCGCGGCAATTCACAACCGTGCACCTGTGGCGTGACGTCATGGCAGCTGTTCGCGTCCCTCGTCCCTCTTGGACGGTACCATCCGGCAGAGATTCATCCTCCTGCCGGATTCCAACCCCACACGCAGCCATGACGTCACCCGGCGCATAAAAAAAAACACAAGCCGCACGTCTCGAGGGGTTCCCCACGCGAACACATGCGCTCTGCCCGTTGGAGCTTAACACACACACGCCCGCGTGGAGAACCCGTGCGGTCCAAATCCGTTTACCTGCCTAAACTTTGTCCGTCCGCGGGATCGGCAAATCCACCACTGGCGTTTCCGGACCGGGCTTCACTCCCGCAAGCAAGCACGTGGCAGCCTCGTGCGTTGCACAGCACGGACCTCGCGCTCGCTGCTGTGTAAACCCGGCACGGTCCCCATAATAGCTATAGCCGCTACTCAGCCCTCGTCTCTCAATTGTCGTTGTCGCCGCCATTCACTCCACGCACACCTGCATGTCCCGACGCTCACACTCCACTCCATCACATTCACACCAGGAGACGCAGCTGCATGCTCCCGCATGCCGCCCGTCATCTCCCTCACATATCGCTCTCTCACACACACGGTTTCCCTCGCACTCGGCCGTTCACTCACGCACCGTGCCTTACTCACACACGCGGGGGCACTCACCCGCGGTGTTTCACTCACACATGGCGCGCTGGGAAGCACGCACTCCGGCACACTCTCAACCACACCACTCGCACATGGGGTCACACTCGCACCTTGCACCACACACACTGGGACAACCACACTGGGGATTTGTGCCACCACAAGGGGTTCCGGGGCCTCTATACCCCCCAAGCTGCACGTGCACCTGTCCACAGCACCTGTCCCCTCGAACTCGCTCGACACGACCGAATTCACCTGGTCGTGAGTCGCCTCAAGGGGGCATACTCCCTCCCCTCGTTATTGTGGTCCGAACTGCCGCCACACTCCCCCTCGACTCAGTATTTCCTTCAGGTAGCGTCCTGGTCCCGTTTGCAAACTCTCGGAGCATTTTTATATCCTCCGCCATTGTTCCCAGATCCCAATCCTTTCGCTTCATCACAAGGTCCATGACTGCCATTAGTTGCTGCATTGTCACATGCCCTGGCCGCATCCACTGACCACGTTCAGTGGTGCAATTGTAATAATAAAAATAACCCGATGCATGGCATAGCCACTTTTCCCATCCCTGGGGTAAAGATGTGTCGTCCTTACGGGTGTCCTGGACCATGGCTTCTACATTATAACACATATCCATCTCCACCCCCGGCTCCCACTCACCTTGAGACTCCATCTTATTTCTCGTAACGGGTTAATTTGGCCTGCTCGTAATTTGGAGGGAATCGGGGGTCGCTCCTCTCACCCCTGGACTGATTCCCCGTGAATTTAGCTTGGAGGCGGGAGAGTTTGTTTCCCGCTCTCTGACACCAGTGTTGCGAATTCGCGTGCGATCGGCCGCTCGACTCGAATGGCGGCCGCCTCGCCCACCGGAACAGACAATTCTGTCGTGACCCTCTCGGAACAACGCCGGGAGCTAGTCACGGGTGGGGGTTTAACCCCACCACGACCGTGCCAATTGCCCACCCACGCTGGATAGGGTTGCTCACCAAATTCGATCTACCTAAGTACCTGCGTGGATGGTCGACCGGGCGATCGTACCTCGCCGCAGGCTGACTCCGGACACGAACCGCTTAAGCGGTCCGTTCCATGCTATCGGGATAACCGAGCGGTGTTATCGTCGGCCTCGACGGTTCCGATTAATTATCGGGCGTTTTAAGCCCACGACGAACCCTTTACGTGAAGCAGGATGGAGGGTCAATAAAGAAAAGACGAAGCGAAACGGGAAAACAGTTCACACAATGCACATTTATTACATGACACACGGAAAGCACACATATACAGCCAAACAGTCAAAATGCACCTATATCAGGAAAACAACGACGCAGAGTTACAACCGAATACGCGTACACATGGCAACACTTACACAGTTCTACTTTACAAGACATGGCGCAACACACATTTACTCAAAAGCAAAGGAAAGAAGCCACCCTCATAGACAAGGGGGCAGACGGGCCTGTAGGCCAATATGTGCGTGGGACCTGAAGGAGCGGCCAGGTCCGTGAGACCAGGTGGGTCCTACCCGCGTCCTCGTGGCGCGTTGGCGGACGAGCCGCAGACGTGGCCGCGTGGCTGTGCCCCAACTCCATGCTCCTTCGCGGGTTTCGTTGGCACGACGTTTGGAGTGGGGTGGGAACAGGGCCCCATTGTTGCACTATCTCAGCGCGGGGGAAAAGGGGGAATTGTCGATGCTCTGGGGGAGGGAGAATGGCTGGCTGGCTTGGGTCCCGCGACGAGCGATCTCCTGCCGCGACCTCGTCGCCGACCGCCGTCCTTCTCGCCTCGGACCCGAGCTCCTTGGCCTCTTGCCACAACTCTCCTCAGCCGACTGCAGAACCCAACTCGACGCCTTCGCCTCCCGACTCCACTCTCTGCCACACTCCGCCGCTGCCACACTCCGCCCGATGACTCTCTTCCCAAGGCTCTCGCTCTCCGCCGCCAAAACTGACTCTGCCAAAACTCTCTGCCAAAATTCGCCTTGCGCTCGGCGTTTTATAGGCCGGCAGGAGAACCAATATGCAAATTTCCGGATCAGGATGAGCTCGGGGGCGGATCCAGCTCGCCCATTGGACGGAGGAAAAGTGGGCGTGAACCTCCCTTGATCCTAGAATTTGCATATTTCGATTTCACACGGACCCGCCTGGAGGCGGGGCCAAGCCGCTCCGCGCTTGCTGATTGGACGGATCAGAAGTGGGCGTGTAGCATTCTTGATCCGAATTCTTCCTCGGAAAGGCCGCTATTTGCACTCGCGGCTCGGTGCGCATCGCTTGAACGAGCCCAAGACAGCCCGACGCTCAGTGTTCACAGGTGGTGTGGGAATGGCCATAGAAGGAGAGAGGTGAGGGTGGTGGAGGGTCTATCGGTGGTGGTTTGATGGTTATGGCGGTTGATTCAAAATAAAGATAGAACAGAAAAACGCCTAACTCAATGCGTCGCAGCCCGAAATAATCACATAAATTCCCTCTAAACAACGGGTTTGGGGCTAACTACACATGTACTTGGAGTTACCTCACCTACGGGACCTGAATGGTGGTTTGCGAATTTCCACAGCCGTAACGATATATACATATATATATATATATTGTTGTGGTTGACCAAATTCGCAAACCACCATTCAGGTCCCTTAGGTGAGATATCTCGGTAAGTATATGTGTAGTTAGGCCCAAACCCGTTGTCTAGAGGGAATAAATGTCATTCATGCGGGCTGCGACTCTTCAGGATAGCCGTTTTTCTTTTACTATCTTTATTTTGGACCAGCCGCCATTACTACAACCACCAACCACAACGCCGCTTCACAACAACAACCACCAACCACAACGCCGCTTCACAACAACAACCACCAACCACAACGCCGCTTCACCACAACAGCCACGACCTTTACCATCACAACTCGCCACCATCGCATCCACGCCATCTCGCGCCACTTGTGGGCACCGATGCTGGACTCGTGTAGGGCGCGCACCGAGCAGCGTGTTCAAAAACATCACGGACTTTCCGCAGAAAACTGATCAAAAACGACTCACGCCCACTTTTGTTCCGTCCAATCGGTGAGCGAGGGGCGATTTGGCCCCGCCTCCAGGGTGTTTGGAGGGCGGTCGCTATGTGCAAATTCATGGATCAAGGGAGGTTCACGCCCACTTTTCCTCCGTCCAATGGGCGAGCTGGATCCGCCCCCGAGCTCATCCTGATCCGGAAATTTGCATATTGGTTCTCCTGCCGGCCTATAAAACGCCGAGCGCAAGGCGAATTTTGGCAGAGAGTTTTGGCAGAGTCAGTTTTGGCGGCGTTCACGCCGCCTTTCACGCCCACTTTTCCTCGGGCCAATGGGGAGCCAGCAAGAGAGGTGAAGGGTCGGAGGCAGAGGGTCAAGGGTGAAAGAGCGAAGCCACGGGGCTTATATAAACGGCTGCGTTCGTCAGTTCAGTGGAGTGCGCGGAGTTCAAGAGAGTCGTCGGTGGAGCTGGAAAGAAGTGGTACTAGTCAGAGTGAAGAGGACGGAGCTGTGGAGAGGTGACGGCGGCGAAGGCGGACGAGGGGGTGCTCGCGTCGGTGCCGGGAGCTGCACAGGGAGAGGCCAGCAACGCGACCGAGGTGGAGGAGGAGACGCTCGCCGCGGGACCCGAGACAGGGCGATATCCTCCTTCCCCCGAGCATCAGCAACCCCCTCCTGTTTCCCCCCCGCGCTGAGATAGTGCGACAAAGGGGGCCCCTTTCCCACCCCCTACCAGACACTGTCCGCGAGGCCCGCGGAGTTGAGGCGCCACCGCCACTTCGCGTCTCATCATCAGACGGGTAGGCCCGACACGGTCTCGGCCCCAGGCCCGCCTACCCCCCTCATCCTGGAGGGTGGTTCTCTTTTCTTTTGCTTTGGGAATATGTGTTGTCGGCGCCGTCTGTGAAGTAAAATTGTATAAGTGTTGCCGTGTGCCCGGTAGTCGGATAGATCTGCATTGTTGCATTTGCTTTTTGTGTAATATTGCATTGTCTTCTTCTTTTACATGTGCTTTTGGTGGAATTGTATATGTGTGCTTTCCGTTCATCGCGAAATAAATGTGCTTCATGTTGAACTGTTTTCCCGCTTCGCTTCGTCTTTTCCTCTATTGAATCCCCATCTTGCTTCACGTAAAGGGTTGGTCGTGGGCTAAAACGCCCGATAATTAATCGAACCGTCGAGGCCGACGAATAACACCGCTCGGTTATCCCGATAGTACGGAACGGGTCGCTTAAAGTGGCCCGTGTCCGAAGTCGACCTGCGGCGAGGTGCGATCGCCCGGTCTACCCTCCGTGTGGGTACTTAGGTAGGTCGAATTTGGCGAGCAACCCTATCCCACGCGGGGGCCGATTGGCACGATCGCGGTGAGACCGAAAGGTCCACCCGTGACTAGTTCCCGGCGTTAGTCCGAGAGGGTCACGACTGGATTGTCCGTCCGGTGGGCGACGTGCCGCGATTCGAGTTACGTGGCCGTCCGCACGCCGGCGGGCGCGAATCCGCAACACTGGTGTCAGGTCGTGCGATATAAACTCATCGCCCTCCTCGCGGCACTGGTATCGGAGAACGGGAAAACGGGCTCTCCTGTCTCCGGCTAAATTCACGGGAATCGGTCCAGGGGTGAGAGGAGCGACCCCCGATTCCCTCCAAATTACGAGCGAGCTAAATTAACCCTTTAAGAGAGGCAAGATGGCGTCTCAAGGCGAGCGGGTGCCGGGTGGATTAGGTATGTGTAATAGTAATGTAGAATCCATGGCTCAGGACGAGATCACCGTGCAAGAGAAACCCGTACCAGAAGGTTGGGAAAGGCATCGATGCCGTTCATCTGGTCGGTTTTTTTATTATAACTCCACCACTAAATGTAGTCAGTGGGAGTGGCCAGGGCAGGTGACAATGCGGCAGATTATGGAACTCGCGCAGAGCATAATTGACTAAATGAAAGAAAGGAACAACGAAATGAAGAGAAATACGCAACAAATGGAAAATAAAAAAATGGATGGAAACGCACTCGAAGCGAAAAACCAAATGAAAGAAATGCGGGGTGAGATGCAGAGCATGGGCATAGGCCTGCAGGCAGGCATTATGGCAATGGCGAGGAGCGAAACGCGGACCACGGGCGAGAAAATGGCGCTGCCACGTGCTGGGACGAACGAGCTGGGGGGGAGTGCAACGGCTGTCAGGCCCGCGGTCGGGGCGGGCGAGAAAATAATTCGGGAGACGTGTGAGACGAGACACGAGGTAAAGAAGGTATTAGAAAAATTAAAAGAAAGCCAGGAGGAGACAGAGGAGGGATTGAAGGTCGAAACGGTGGAGTGTGAGAAAAGACTTCAAGACATGACGAAGAGAGTTGATAAGCTGGGACTGGAGGGAAAAACGGAGACAGAGGAACTGGGAAGACTGGTAGAAAACCACAAGCGCAAGCCGGAAGAACAGTTAGAAGCCAAAGCAAAGTCTGAGTGTGCGGAGATGAGAAAGGAATTGGAAAAGAAAGTTTCTGAGTTACAGAAACACCAAAACAAAGAGAGGGAACTACAAAACGAACTGAGAGTGTTAAAAGAGGAAAGGAAGAGAACGGAAAATGAAACTTTAAGAAACCACACTGTACAGATCGAACAGCTGGAAGCGAAGGCCAGACTAAAGAATGAGGAACAAGAAAGAGTAATGAAGGAAGAACGAATGAGACAGGAGAAAGAAATCAGTCAGTTGAAAGAAATGACGAGATTGCAGAAGGAGGAACAAGAAAGACAGTGGAATAGAAAACTGAAAGAGTATGAATTTGAAACTGAACGACAAAAGGAAAAAAATAGGTTTGAATACGAGGAGAAAGTAAAGGAGCAAGGAATGAAGCAGGAAGGAGAAATCAGGAGATTGAAGGACACAACGAGATTGGAGAGGGAAGAACGAGAGGAACAATGGAATAGAAAACAAAAAGAACATGAATCTGAGGTTGACCAATTGAAAGAAAAGCTGAGGCTGGAGTACGAGGAGATAGACAAAGAACAGCGAATGACACACAAACAGGAGATTAACCAAATGAAGAAAACCATGAAACTGGAGAAGGAAGGACAGGAGAGGAAACGAGGAAGAGTAATGAGACAGCAGCAAATAAACACAGGAAGGAAATGAGCCAATTGAAAGAAACGATGAGATTGGAAAACAAAGAGCAGGAGGAACAGTGGGAGAGAAAACAACAACTCTATGAGTGTGAAATTGAACAACTAAAACGGAGGGAGAACGAACAGCTAATAGGGCTCAGAGAGAAAGAACGACTCAGATGGGAAAGGAAAAGGAACCAGGAAGAGACAGAAAAAAGGAACCAGGAGAGAAAATGTATAGACACGGGAGACAGAAAAAATAGAGGAGAGACTGCATGATAATGACGGGTTTAGAGACGCACACACACACACGGAGGTAGTGGAGGACGATGAGGTTGAGCTCGCGGAGCGTGTAGGGACCCGGTGCGAGCAGCGGGATAGCCTCCTCCAGGAACGAGGGGAGGGAGTATTCCCCCTTGAGGCGAGTCACAACCAGGTGAGTTCGGTCGTGCTTTGCGAGGTCGAGGGGAGGAGTGCTGCGAACGGGTGCACGGAGAGCTTGGGGGGTATAGAGGCCCCGGAGACCCTTGTGGGGACACAAATCCCCAGTGTGCTTGTCCCTGTGTGTGTGGTGCAAGGTGTGAGTGCGTCCCCGTGTGTGGAAGCGACCCCGTGTGTGAGTGGTGTGGTGGCGATGGTGCCAGAGTACGTGCTTCCCAGCACGCCGCGAGTGAATGGAGCACCACGTGTGAGTGGTATGGTTTATGCAAGGGAGACCGTGTGTGTGAGAGAGCGGTATGTGAGGGAGATGTCGGTTGGCATGCGGGAGCACGCAGCCGCGTCTCCCGGTGTGAATGTAATGGTGAGGTGTGTTAGCGTCGTGACACGCGGGAGTGCGTGTGTCGAATGGCGACGACGGCGACATGTGAGGAAAGAAAGCCGGGTAGCGGCTGTAGTTGTTTCGGGGACCGTGCCGGGTTCACCCAGCAGTGAGCACGAGGTCCGTGCTGTGCAACGCACGAGGCCCCCACGTGCTCGCTTGCGAGAGTGAAGTCCCGGTCCGGAAACGCACGCGGTGGATTTGCCGATCCCGCGGACGGACAAAGTTTAGGCAGGATAATGGATTTGGACCGGACGGGTTCTCCACGCGATCGTGTGTGTTAAGCTCCAACGGGCAAAGCACATGTGTTCGCGTGGGGAACCCCTCGAGACGTGGGGCTTGTGTTTTTTTTTTATGCGCACGGCGACGTCATGGCTGCACGCGGGGTTGGAATCCGGCAGGAGGGGTATCCCTGCCGGATGGTACCGTCCAAGGAGGGACGAGGTACACGTGCAGCTGCATGACGTCACGGGCAGGTGCAAAGTGCGCGAGCTCTGAGTTGCTGCGCTGGTGATGCGCATGGAAAAAAAAAAAAAAAAAAGGGCAAGCCTCACTTTCGGGTGCACAGGATTCCTAGGCAAGGGGTGGAAGACCCCCTTACTAGAGCACAGGATGGAAACTAGTTAGGGGGGAGGGTTAGCTTAGTGAGACCGACTTCATGGGGCAGGGGTAAGTCCTCATGGAGTCCGTGGAATGGATTAGGTAGAGGGATTTAGTGAGCTTTAGGTTGGGAAATAAAATGATTTATTTGGAGACAGTGACAGACAGTGAATGTGTAGTGGGGACGTAGCTTAGCTAAGTAGTGTTAAAAGGAACGTGCTGTAGTTTAAGGGACGACGTGGGGGCACGAGTTAGTTAGGGGAGGTAGTTAGGAGGATGGCAGAGTTCAGCGGTGTGTGTGTTGAAGAGTTGGTGAGTTGTGAGGTGAGTACTTGTTGAGTGAGTGAGGCCAGCGGGTCTGTGTGTGTGGAGTGAATGGGGAATGCATGGTGCGATGAGTGATTGGGGGGAGGAGTGACTCCCGCCAAAGGGACCCCCGGGGTCAGTGTAGACTGAGTTAGTGGGTTAGTCAAATTAACAAATATGGAAGTCGTTTTGCTGTTGGTGTGAATGTAGGCTCGAAACCCGTTTGGAGGGGTGCAGGAGCCCTGTTGACGGGCTGGGAGCGTGGCTGCGAAAAGTGACTATCGCTGAGTGGGTAACCCGGGCACCAGACTAGTCGGCCGTGGTAGGCCAAGGGCCCATGGGGGGCCGGGATAGCGTAGTGG
This sequence comes from Eptatretus burgeri, assembly GCF_056783735.1. Taxonomy (NCBI): domain Eukaryota; kingdom Metazoa; phylum Chordata; class Myxini; order Myxiniformes; family Myxinidae; genus Eptatretus; species Eptatretus burgeri. Next base: position 44,659,667 of record NC_140967.1, read on the forward strand.
GCACGGGTGCGCCTGCTTGGTGCGGGGGCCCGGGGCGCCATTAGCCGCGTGGGCAATGTTGTGGGCACGGGTGACCCTCGGAAAGGGGCCTGGGAAGCCAGCCTGCCACGTGTGCGTTTCAGGGGAGGTGCCATGGGGGGCACTCCCCGGTGTTAGGGAGCTGGTAGGCTCGGAGGCAGTGTAGTGCCCGGGGGTGCCATAGCGGGAGATTCGGCAGAGGGTCGTGCCTGCCAAAGGGAGCCACGTGTCCCAGCCATGAGACCTTGTGAGGGCACGGAGAGAAAATTGGGGGGCGAGGCCCGAAATTGTGAGGACACCAACACAGGCGACGGGAATCTGGGTTTATAGAACCAATAGTTAAGCGAGAGGCGCTTGTTGAAAGCCCCGGGGTAGTTTAACAGTTAAATGGATAGGGTAGATAGGAAGTGTACCCCTCCGCACCATCCATCCCCTCGCTCTCGTTGTGGGCCGCTGGACCCACTTTGGTTATAGATCGCTGAACTCTGGGGAGGCCATTCTGAGGCTTCGTTGGGCCTCGACACAGGACGCTAGCTCTCCCTTATCCCCCTCCGGGAAGGGAACGTAGGGGTTGGGAGTAGGCTAGGTGACAGGATAGGTTAGCCGAACAAGGATGATAAAGGGGGTTAGGGGACGATTTATAGTGGGGAAGTAAAAAAATAAAAGAAAATAAGTTGGGGCTAAATTGGGTTTCACAAATTAAGGGAGTGGGTATGTACAGTGACAGGCAAAGGCGATAGGTGGGAGGGAGACAGGTAGGTAGGTCCGAGCCCGCCTTCCAAGTGGCCAGCACCACCGCACTCCCTCCACCAACCTCCACAGAACGGCAAAGGCTGGCCAACTTCATCTGCAGCTGCTGTGCTGCAAGGCCTGTGCCGGCTGGATCGACTGCAGCTGCTGTGCTGCAAGGCCTGTGCCGGCCCACTTCATCTGCCGGCTGGCTGTTTTTCTTCAAGGCCTGTGCCGGCCAGTTCATCTGCCGGCTGTGTTTGCCTCCAGCGGCCTTCTTCTGCGGGCTGTGTTTGCCTGCTGCCTTTGCCATGCCATGCCCACTGCCCCTGTTCACCAGCCCCGTTCAATTTTTGCTTTGCCCCCCCCCCTGTTCATTGCCATGTGCGCCAGGATCAAGGCAACAGTTTGCAAGCTGCAAGAACTGCCCTGTTGGCAGCTACAACACGGGCCTGCAGTGGCGGCCCGTGCACCGTGTTTGCGTCCATCCATTCATCCATCCATTCGTTGTGTTCATTGTGTGTGCCACTTGAGCTGGCACGGAGACTGCGTTGTGCAGCCCATGCACCGTTGTGGTTCACTGCGTTCAGTTCAAACCATTCATCCATCCATTTGTTGTGTTCATTGCGTGTGCCACTTGAGCTGGCACGGAGACTACGTTTGTGCAGCCCATGCACCGTTGTGGTTCACTGCGTTCAGTTCAAAGGGGAAGGCCTTGGACTGCGTGTGAGCAGCCGGCCACGTTCCCTGTCACCTACATTGTTTGAGCCAGAGACTGCATGCGAGCAGCCTCGCTCCCTGTTAACTGCTTTCTTTTTGCAGAGCTCATTGATCCTGGGCCATGGTTTAGTGTAAAATTTGTAAGTTAAGGTTAAGATGTACTGTACATATGAGTGCGCCCCCGGCATGTTTGTCTTAGCGCCGGCAATTTTATTTAAGTCGTCCGTGTGAGTGAGTTTGTTTAGGTAGTTACTCAGCCCTCAGGTTATTTATTTTGGGGACACTAATACCATGAATGTCGCACTCAGGGATCCGTAGGTAAAATGTACTAGGGGTAAACTACACATGATGGCACACGAAAATTTGACGACTCGGGACGAGTCTGTAAAAAGGGGAGGGGGTAGTGTTGTGGTTGACCAAATTCGCAAACCACCATTCAGGTCCCTTAGGTGAGATATCTCGGTAAGTATATGTGTAGTTAGGCCCAAACCCGTTGTCTAGAGGGAATAAATGTCATTCATGCGGGCTGCGACTCTTCAGGATAGCCGTTTTTCTTTTACTATCTTTATTTTGGACCAGCCGCCATTACTACAACCACCAACCACAACGCCGCTTCACAACAACAACCACCAACCACAACGCCGCTTCACAACAACAACCACCAACCACAACGCCGCTTCACAACAACAACCACCAACCACAACGCCGCTTCACCACAACAGCCACGACCTTTACCGTCACAACTCGCCACCATCGCATCCACGCCATCTCGCGCCACTTGTGGGCACCGATGCTGGACTCGTGTAGGGCGCGCACCGAGCAGCGTGTTCAAAAACATCACGGACTTTCCGCAGAAAACGGATCAAAAACGACTCACGCCCACTTTTGTTCCGTCCAATCGGTGAGCGAGGGGCGATTTGGCCCCGCCTCCAGGGCGTTGGAGGGCGGTCGCTATATGCAAATTCATGGATCAAAAAGCATTCACGCCCACTTTTCCTCGGGCCAATGGGGAGCCAGCAAGCGAGGTGAAGGGTCGGAGGCAGAGGGTCAAGGGTGAAAGAGCGAAGCCACGGGGCTTATATAAACAGCTGCGTTCGTCAGTTCAGTGGAGTGTGCGGAGTTCAAGAGAGTCGTCGGTGGAGCTGGAAAGAAGTGGTACTAGTCAGAGTGAAGAGGACGGAGCTGTGGAGAGGTGACGGCGGCGAAGGCGGACGAGGGGGTGCTCGCGTCGGTGCCGGGAGCTGCACAGGGAGAGGCCAGCAACGCGACCGAGGTGGAGGAGGAGACGCTCGCCGCGGGACCCGAGACAGGGCGATATCCTCCTTCCCCCGAGCATCAGCAACCCCCTCCTGTTTCCCCCCCGCGCTGAGATAGTGCGACAAAGGGGGCCCCTTTCCCACCCCCTACCAGACACTGTCCGCGAGGCCCGCGGAGTTGAGGCGCCACCGCCGCTCTGCGTCACATCATCAGACGGGTAGGCCCGACATGGTCTCGGCCCCAGGCCCGCCTTCCCCCCCTCATCCTGGAGGGTGGTTCTCTTTTCTTTTGCTTTGGGAATATGTGTTGTCGGCGCCGTCTGTGAAGTAAAATTGTATAAGTGTTGCCGTGTGCCCGGTAGTCGGATAGATCTGCATTGTTGCATTTGCTTTTTGTGTAATATTGCATTGTCTTCTTCTTTTACATGTGCTTTTGGTGGAATTGTATATGTGTGCTTTCCGTTCATCGCGAAATAAATGTGCTTCATGTTGAACTGTTTTCCCGCTTCGCTTCGTCTTTTCCTCTATTGAATCCCCATCTTGCTTCACGTAAAGGGTTGGTCGTGGGCTAAAACGCCCGATAATTAATCGAACCGTCGAGGCCGACGAATAACACCGCTCGGTTATCCCGATAGTACGGAACGGGTCGCTTAAAGTGGCCCGTGTCCGAAGTCGACCTGCGGCGAGGTGCGATCGCCCGGTCTACCCTCCGTGTGGGTACTTAGGTCGGTCGAATTTGGCGAGCAACCCTATCCCATGCAGGGGCCGATTGGCACGATCGCGGTGAGACCGAAAGGTCCACCCGTGACTAGTTCCCGGCGTTAGTCCGAGAGGGTCACGACTGGATTGTCCGTCCGGTGGGCGACGTGCCGCGATTCGAGTTACGTGGCCGTCCGCACGCCGGCGGGCGCGAATCTGCAACAATATATATATATTTTTTTTTAGTTGGCCTAATCGTAAAGCTTATATTTATTATGTACCTTCATACGAAGCACGGTTTGTTATTGCTTACAATGTATAATCTTACCCCACTAATATGTATATACACACATAAATAATGTATATGTAGTAAAAGTGTCAGTTGCATATTAGCACTTGCAAACAAACAAGTAAGCACATTTTGGTTAAAGAAAAATATTACAGCCAAATTCATAACACCGAGTGACTAAAGCTAGCTCTATAACATATCCAAAGAGGAAATGTGTAACTGATGCCCACCTCACATTTTATCTTGATTGGTCCTTTTTTATACGCACGATATACATATCGGGGTGTATTATGTGATACCGGTCGTCCATCCTTCCGTTCCTGTCCGCACTCTAACTCCCAAATTTTTCAACTTTCACGTTTTATATTTGGTACAGACTGTGGAGACGGTGTGTCGCGACATACGTTCGTCATATAAAGTGGTTGCGATGGCAACCAGGATGCTGTGTTCCATGTCGTAGCACAATTCTGTATATACCATCTTGTTCGGGTGTATAATGTGCTCACTTGCGCTATTGTTTATGTGTCACCGAGTCCTGCCATGAATATAATCTCGTTATTTGGAAATGTTCATTCAAACAGTAAACTCTCCTTTGTTGATCTCAGGAAGTTGATAGCTTAAAAAATTTGCAATGATGGTACAGGTTCCTTGTACCCCAATGTGTCGTGCTTGGGGTTTAGGAGTTTTCCCAACTGTTTGAAAATGCTGATCAAACAAAGTGACATCTGGTTTGTGATCTATACAAAGTTGTAAAGAAGCATCAGCAGTTTTTTTAGTACAGTACATCACAAATATGAAAGATGTCAGGTAACACAAATAAAATTAAAGTTCATAGAATACCTTACCCCATGCAGTCTTGAGAAAAAGGACATGGAAAGGGTCTTTTAAACTCTTGCTTTGAGTTTCCGAGCACAATCTATATTTCCTACGAGCCATAATTTTGTCTGAGCACAAGCGAGCGAAAACTTGGTGTAAAATGGCATAATATTTTGTCCAAGTATTGTAAAACTATACATTTTTGGAAGTGACAAAGCAATTTGTGTTCTTCAGTGATTAAGTCGATAATATAATTCAAATAAAATAAAGGTTTTAAACGCTGCAGAAAAAAACCTTTTCCAGAAGTTTACCACCACCTTATTGAAATAAAACCTTTTTTGGAAGCTTACCACCACCTGTGTTGATGCACAGTCTTTTCCATCACCTTATTTAACACGTTGCATTAGTGATTAGTTCATGCCTGTTATTTATGTCTTTTATGGCGTCCTTAAAAACAGCAATTTCCTGTTTGGAATTATTTTCTATTTTGACTGCCAGACAGGCAGACAGACTAAAAAAAATACCATACTCTTCTCTGCACATGTGCTTGGGAAAATATTCCATACAATTTGCCAAAGTACTGCTAAACCACAGGTTTGTGTTCCAATTCATGTTCTAACATTCAATTGAAAATAAGTCGTTCCTCGATTATAGACTTATGTCTGTATACAGAGACAGACAGACAGAAAAGTAAACCAATTGCTTATCCCCACTTTTCGCTTCGTGCCCGTGGGGTAATAAGATTTGGAGATGGTTATTTGGGGACCTTTATTCCATCATGTATGAGCTCCTGTAGTTGCATGTAAAGTGCTTACAAAGGGGAAATGAGGAGTCGATAAATCCCTTCCCAAACACTTTGGATGCAATATGTAGGTCGTCCTTTTGCCAAACATTATACAAAGGGGTCCGGGTAGTTGTTTTCTCATTGGTGTTTGAATGGACTTTGCAGATCAGCATGGGGTATGTGTACGCCACACATCTTAAATTCATGCTTGGTGCGATCTTGCGTCATTGTTCACTCTCTGCTTTTCTCTCTGACAGGAAGTTGAGTTTGTTGCTGAAGAAGACATGGAGGAGAGTGACATCAGTGATATTGAGGTGGCCTAATAATTAGAACAAGTTTTAAAATTTGCATAAGTAATGATGCTTGTGGAAAGGATTGCAAAAGTTAATCAAATTCTTTTTTTTGTGAATTTTTTTTATTTTTCAGTCTTTCTATAGCATCAATACAGTGCCTTCAGAAAGTGTTCATGCCTCTCGACTTTGTCACATTATGTTGTGTTTCAGCCTGAATTGAAAATGGATTGAATTTTAAAAACATTTTGTCACCGATATACACAAAATACCCCATAATGACAGTGAAAACATGTTTTTAGAAAATTTTCCAAATTAATTAAAAATGAAAAGCTGAAATGTCTTGTGTCAATAAGTATTCAACCCCTTTGCTATAACATTCTAAATTGAGCTCAGGTGCATCCAATTTCCTTTGATCATCCTTGAGATGTCTCTACAACTTGATTGGAGTCCATGGGTGGCCAATTCAATTGATTGGACATGATTTAGAAAGAGAACACCTTTCTATATACGTAAGGTCCCACAGTTGGCAGTGCATGTCAGAGTAGAAACTCCATTAAGTCCAAGGAACTGTCTGTAGAACTCCGTGATAGAATTGTAAGGAAGCATAGATCTGGGGAAGGGTATAGAACAATTTCTAAAGTGTTGAAAGTTTCCAAGAGCACAGTGAACTCCATCATTAGGAAATGGAAAGAATATGGAACTACCCAAGCTCTTCCTATAGCTGGCAGTCTGACCAAACTGAGCAACTGGGTAAGAAGGACCTCCTTGGTCAGGGAGGTGAGCAAGAACCCATTGACCACTCTGACAGAACTACAGCATTCCTTGACTGAGATGGGAGAACCTGCCAGAAGGACAACAATCTCTGCAGCATTTCACAAATATATGCTTTATGGGAGAGTGGCCAGACGGAAGCCACTCCTGAAAATAATGAACATGACAGCACACCTGGAGTTTGCAAAAAGGTACGTGAAAGACTGGGAGTATGAGGTAAGTATTCTGTGGTCTGATTAGACGAAACTTGAACTCTCTGGCCTGAATGCAATGTGCTACATCTGGCGGAAACTGATCACATCTCATCGTCCATCTAACACCATCTCTACTGTGAAGCATGGTGGTTGCAGCATCATGCTATTGGGGATGCTTTTCAGCGGCAGGGACTGGGAGACTTGTAAGGATGGAGGGAACAATGAATGGAGCCAAATACAGGCAAATCCTTGAGGAGAACCTGCTTCAGAATGCAAAAGACCTGAGACTATGGCAAAGATTTACATTGCAACAAGACAATAACCCAAAGCATACAGCCAAAGCAACACTGGAATGGTTTCTGAACAATAACATGATGATCCTTGAGTGGTTCAGCCAAAGCCTAGACTTGAATCCCATTAAGAATCTGTGGAAAGGCTTGAAGATTGCTGATCACGGACATTCCACATGCAACTTAAATGAGCTTGAGCAAATCTACAAGGAAGAATGTGAGAAAATCCCCAAATCCAGATGTTCAAAGCTGGTACAGACATACCCAAGAAGACTCAAAGCTGTAATTGCTATCAAAGGTGCTTCTACAAAGTTTTGACTCAGGAGGTTGAATACTTATTGACTCAAGACATTTCAGCTTTTAATTTTTAATTTATTTGTAAAAATTTCTAAAAATATGTTTTCCCTTTGTCATTATGGGGTAGTTTGTGTCGATTGTTTACAAAAAATTTTAAATTTAATCCATTTTAAATTCAGGCTGTAACAACAAAATGTGAAAATGTCGAGGGATGTGAATACTCTGAAGGCACTGTATTTGTATTGATTTCCCATGGTGTTTGCATGGTACTGCAGATTTCAACCACAAATATTAACCCTCTGCAGGTAACAGCAAATGGAGAGCCAGAATCTGAAAAGAATGTCAGTGTGGAGATGGAAGAGGATGAAAAAGAGGTTTTGCTGGACAAAGGGAAAGCACCTGTGAAGGGGACCTGGAGGGTTAAAGGCGCCCAAGGCAGGTTGCGGTCTCGTCATGATCGCGTTGTAATTGAATACGAGACAGAAAGAGAAACGAACCAACTAGAAAGAACCTGACTTCAACATGTTGACTTTTGATCGCTATAATCCATGTATTCTGGCTTGTAGGAATGTGGATGTGCAAGGTGGGACAGATGGGACAGGATTTGGGGGATGGTTGTGATGCAAAGGGGGAATTATGTAATGCGAAGGGATTGGGTGGGAATGGGATGTTAAGGAATTGTGTGGGAGGGTGGATCGATAGGAAAGGATAGAGTATATTCTTGCTCTTCCATGAGCCTTGATATTATAGAGAAAAGAAGGGGAGTACTGTATATGGTGAATGAGTGGGATGGAAAGGGATGGGAAGAGATAGGGTGGCTGGGTAGGATGATCTTACCTTTTTATGTCATCTTATCCACAAAATAAAACAAACAAAAAAACTGGACTTTTGTTTTTGTTGTTATTCATATCCTTTATTGATTTCAATTGTTTTATTCATTTGTAATAAAATGGTTTCTTTCTTCTCTGTTTGTACAACTCACTTGGAAATGCACCCCTCTGCTTTATTGATAATTGTGCAAATCTCCCATCCCATGATCTTTATCTCCATCTGTCAAGATTGGGAACATGGAATCGTGAAAAGCATCCATCCCCACTCCACACAAAATATGGAATTTATTTTATGAGGGAGGGTATCACTGTCCATGCCAGCGAATTTCCCTGAGTGGCTTGGAGGGAGACACAAAATATAGTTGTCCAGGTGTTTTATAGTTACAAACTTCCAAGGTTGACAATTGCTCTGCACCATGACCATTTTGTCCCAATATGTTTGATCTAATTAAACGAATACAGTGCCGATGGAAAGTCTACACCCTCTTTCACAATTTTCACCTTTTGCTGCCTTATAGCCTGGAATTAAATTGCATTAAATCAGACTTTTTCCAACTTTCTTTACACTGCGGAACCCACAACTTCCAAGTGAAAAGCAAATTCTACAAATTTCAGAAAATTAATTAGAAATACCAAACTAGAACATCTTGGTTGGATAAATGTCCACCCCCCTGAGTTAATATTTGGTGGAAGCACCTTTTACAGCAATTACAACTGTGTGTCTGTTGGGATAGGTCTCTACTTACACTTTTATTGGACAATATTTGCCCATTCTTCTGTACAAAACTGTTCAACCTCAGTCAAGTTGCATGGGGAGTGTTGATGGAGAATAATCTTCAAGTCATGCCACAGATTTTCAATTGGATTTCGGTCGGGGCTCTGACTGGGTCACTCAAGGACATTTATCTTTTTATTCGTTAGCCGCCCCAGTGTAGCTTTGGCTGTGTGCTTCGGGTCATTGTCATGATGAAAGGTGAACTTCTGTCCCAATTTCAGCTTTCTTGCAGAAGGCAGCAGGTTTTCATCTCGGATTTTTATGTATTTTGATCCTTCCATTTTCACTTCTATCCTGACGAGTGTCCCAGTCCCTGCTGATTTGAATCATCCCCATAACATGATGCTGCCACCACCATGCTTCACAGTAGGGATGGTGTTCTTTGGGTGATGTGCGTGCTTTGTTGGGTTTGCACCAAACTTAATGTTTTGCATTGAGGCCGAAAAGTTCCATCTTGGTTTCGTCGGACCAGAAAACCTTTTGCCACATGGCTTCAGAATCTCTGGTGTGGTTTTTTTGCATACCTCAAACAGGACTCAAGGTGGGCTTTTTCAAGCGAGACGTGGCTCTAGGAGAGCTCGGCGTTGTTCTTCTTCTTGTGAAGACAAAACCTTTATGACTCGGCTCTTTTATATACAGGATCCGGATCTCCTTAAATACTAAGCACCTGTACACATCCTCGCATTGAGGGTGCCTTTTGAGAGCGTCTATCATGAACTTTTAAATATATTCGGACATTTGCTTTAAAGTTTCTAAAAGTTCACGTTACTATTTAAAGATTATTCCATTTAATGTGTTGTAATTTTGTAAATACACTTTTCTCATCATGAACGACGATCGTCCAGGACAGGTCTCGCTATTGGCTCCGTCAAGGCACGTGACGAAATATCAGTTGTTGTTGTTGTTTTCTTCTTCTCCTTGTTCTTCTGGTGAAGACAAAACCTTTAGGACGCGGCTCTTGGACACATTTGTCCTTGTTTGAGTAATGGCTTCCGTCTTGCCACCCAACCGTACAGGCCAGACTTGTGAAGTGCTTAGGATATTGTTGTCACATGCACAGAGTCACCAGTCTTTGCCATAATGGCCTGTAGCTCTTTCAAAGTTGCCATTGGCCTCTTAGTAGCCTCTCTGATCGGTCTACTCCTTGCTTGGTCATCTAGTTTGGAGGGATGGCCTGATGTAGGCAGGGTCTTGGTGGTACCATACCCCTTCCACTTCTTAATGATTGTCTTGACTGTGCTCCAAGGG